>NC_081423.1:41001684-41301684 GCF_949786415.1 Peromyscus eremicus | reverse complement strand
CAGTGGCTAGGGACTGAAGAAAATGTCCCTCCTTCCTTCATCATCTATTTACTGTGTATAAATCCTCAGGGAGGGGTGGGGACTCACCATACCCTCCCCTTTCCATAACAGGATGTCAACAGGCCCCGTCCTGTGGTGATCTTGTACAAGTAACCACAGCTGCAGTGGGTTCAAAAGTGGCACTGCTAAGCTAGTCCAGAAGTCAACATTTTACACACACACACACACACACACACACACACACACACACACACAAGCATGCTCTCTACAGTTTTTACATACTTCCCATGTCCTCTTCTAAGCTATTCTTTGAGCCATGGGGACACTGATACAGAGATACAGACGACCTTAGGGTGGGCCATTCAATCATGTTTCTGTTCTTGACTAAATCCTTGCCAGGGCACTGAAGTATTTTGTGGGGCAGGATTGGGAAACATAATTTTCCAACATCAAGGATGGAGGTGTGGGGGTTGGAGAGATGGCTCAGGGGTTAAGAGCACTTATTGCCTTTCCATAGGATGTAGGCTCCATTCCCAGCATCTATATCAGGTGATCCACATCCTCCTGTAACTCCAATTCCAGAGGATCTGACGCCCTCTTCTGGGTTCCTGAGGCACTGTACAAATGTGCCTATGCTCCACACAGACACACATATGCACATGATTAAAAATGATACCAAGCTGGGCATGGTGGTGCATGTCTTTAATCCCAGCACTGGGAGGCAGAGGCAGGAGAGTGTCTGTGAGTTCTAGGCCAAACAGTGAGGGCTACATAGTGAGACACTCCCCCCCCCCAAAAAAAAAGGAAATTAATTTTTAAAAGATGGAAGATGTGGGATGCATAAACCCATACCCAGCACAGGTAAGCACTAGAGTGTTGGCCTTCTGGAGTGGACACTGAGACATATTAGTGTGAGGACAGGACTCCAACCATTTCACAGGATCACACCAAATCTTGAGATGCAAGACAGCAGCATATACCTTAACCACTGTTCTTAGATAAAGGCCCTACATGGGGCAGGCATGTGCTGTTCCACAATTAGGAGTGATTGATGGGACTCTTCCTCTTGAAATTTTGTTTTCCTGTTTTGTGTGTATAAAAGACTAAAAGCATTTGAAACTCAGCACCATATATTTGGGAAATTTCCTGTGAGTCCCACATAGCTTTTCTGTCCTTTAAGAAGCTCCCTGCCAGCTAGGTGGTGGCAGAGCATGCCTTTAATGCCAGCACTGAGCAAGGGAGGCAGAGGCAGGCAAATCTCTGTGAGTTCTAAGCCAGCGTGGGCTACAGAGTGAGTTCCAGTATAGCCAGGACTACACAGAGAAACCCTGTTGAAAGAAAGAAAGGAAGGAAGGAAGGATGGGAGGAAGGAAGGAAGGAAGGAAGGAAGGAAGGAAGGAAGGAAGGAAGGGAGAAAGAAAGGAAGGAGAGAAGAGAAGAGAAAAGAAAAGAAAGAAAAAATCTCTCTGCCAGAATTACTCCTGAGTCCCATGAAATAACCAGAATGTGCGCAGGTGTTTTCCCTCAAAATCCAGGGCTCTTGTCTGTGGAAGGTGCTTCTCAGGCACCCTTAAGTTTTTGGTACTGGTTTGTTCTCCATACTCCCAGTGGGAGCATCCTCTGTCTCTCTTGCTCATCTTCTGGGATGGGCTCTCCTGCCTGCAGCACACCACTGCTCCCCACAAACTTCTGTTCATCAGCCTGAGGGGCTGGCTTTAGTCTCCACATGGAAAGAGTAGGCTGATACCCCATCCTGAGTCCCCAAAGCTGCTGGTTTGGTGAATTGTGGGCAAATTCCTAAATTCCTAGTTGTCTGCAGATTACTGGAGTAGCTGCCTTTTTCACTCCTGTGACAAAACACCAGGAGGAGTCCTGTAGAGCTGCTCATGTGGACAGCTACAGGAACCACGGCTCAGCCACTGACCAGGCTTGGCCAAGAGCGAACCCTCAAGAGGTCAGTCTGGAGTTCAAGGGGCCCACACTTCCCTATCTGAGGGCCCTGTTCAATTTATACCTCTGGTGTCTCTGATTCACCCCTGGGCACATGGGTCAGAGATCCATGTGGAGGATGAGGAACAGGCCCTCCTGGCCTCTGAAGGGAGCCCGACAAGCAAATTCACTAGAGAGAGACAGCCAGGCCTGGGAGGAGACCTGTGAGACATGACTCAGGGATCTCCTAACATACTCACAGGAAGAGGTGCACTTCATAGAAGCCAGAGCATGCTCTCACACACATGCATGCATGCATGAATGCACAGGTACACACACACACACACACACACACACGCACACACACGCGCGCACACACACACACACACACACACACAACTGAATGAGGGGTTGTGCCGTGTGGTTCACATAGGCTACATGTGATTCTACTGGAATCAGTTGATTTGTATTTTATTTTATTTATTTATTTATTAGATAGAGTCTCTCTACAGAGCCCTGGCTTTCCCGAACACATTATGTAGACCAGGCGGGGCTCGAACTCACAGGGATCCATCTACCTCTGCCTCCTGAGACTGGAACTAAAGACATGTGCAATAATATCCAGAGACTTGTGTTTTATTATACTTATTCCAACTGCACAACTTTACTAAAAAGTTCCTGATGACCCACCAATATGTCATGACTTAAGTAAAACAAAAACTATGGGTAATAGGGGGTGCAAGATGCTCAAAGCCCCTGTGAGGGTCAATTTCAGTTGCCTGCTTGATTGGATTGAAAACACCTGAGGCATTAGTGAGGCCCACCTTTATGTATATCCCTGAGACAGTTTCCAGAAAGGGTTACCTGAGGGAGCAAGACTCACCTTGGATGTAGACATTGCCATCACGGATTGGGGTCCGGAACTGGAAAAAAAAAACAAAGGAATGAAATGAAGCTGAGCCCCAGCATGCACCTCTCTGTATGTCCAGACTGTGGATACCTGAGATCAGCTGACTCGAGCCCCTGTGGCCACACCTTTCCCACCCTGCTGGGCTGCATCCTCTCTAACAGGAGCCACATAAGCCTTCCTCCCTTAAGATGCTTCCTGTCAGCTGTGTTGTCAGAGCCGAGAATCCTAATGAAGACTGACCTTATCCATATGTGAAAATGCCATCATGAAACCTGATACTTTAAAAAATGTTTCCGTTTTTGCATTTATTTATTTATATGTGTGGAAGGTGTGTTGAGCATGGCAAATGCACACGTAGAAGTCAGGACAACCTGTGGGAGTCAGTTCTCTCCTTCTCCCATGTGGGTCCTTGGGATCAATCTCAGGTCATCAGGCTTGGGAGCAATCACTTCTACCCACTAAGCCAGCTCACTGGCCCACAACCCATTATTTTATGCAATTATTATAGACTAATAAAGAGTGTACATTTTAAAATGCAAAACACAGTCTCACATCCGCTGTGCTAGTCTAGAACTCCCTGTGTAACCTTGACCTGAATCTTCTGCCACACTTCCCCAGTGCTATGCTGACAAATGTGAGCCACCTCACCCAGCTGAGCCTCCATCAAAGGTGCTGCAGAGACGGGGGAACCAGCCTAGACTAGTCACAGTTCTGAGCTGTCAGGGGCTTTTGTGAACATAGATCCTATCGCCCCCCCTCAACCTCTCCTTTGTTCCTACTCTCTTCACCATTAGGCCCACCCCATGGGATCCACCCCAGGGTCCTTGGGAACAGCCTTGGACCCTGCGAGCATGCTCTGGGATGTATTTAAAGTGTGCAACACGAATACACACTCTCATGCTCCATGAAGGACTGAGCTAGTGCCTGTGGTGCGCCAGTTTCTCTAATGCAGATGAAATACTTGAACTGGTTTTTGCCTTGTTTCGATTTTTCGGCTGTTTGTTTTAAAGGGGCCAGTGAGATGGCTTAGCAAGTAAACGTACTTGCCAGCAAGTCTGACAACATGAGTTCAGTTGCAGAAAGAATCAGCCCCACAGGTTATCCCCTGACATCCACATGCACACAGACACAGACACACAAAGACACACACTGAATAAATAATTTTTAAAATAACTGAACGGAATTATTAAATATATAGATGTATATATTATAATATGAATAGAAGATTTGCTTAGGACCTCAGTCTTTCAAGTTCCAGTCTCTGTGAGCTCTGGAAAAAGAACCAATGTGTTTACATAATCCTGGGACATCCCAATATTGTCAGTGGGAAGTTCTGATGCTGGACTCTGGTCCCAAAGGGAACATCAATAGAGTGGTTAAGGTAATATGAGTGAAACCCCATCTGCTTTTTCTGAACTAGGCCTCCTAAGAAGACACCCAATCCAGGGATATGAGGTAAGAAAGGGGCACATTGCCTCTCTACTGGTGGGTTGGAAAGACTCTTTTCAGCCCAAACACAAGGGACTGTGTGGTCCTGAAGAAGATCAGGGCAGGTGCCTGCTGCACACAATCCCTGAGAGGAACACCAGACTCCAGACTCTCCTGCCCTGAGCAGTTGATAGGCCAAGCTGCACTTAGGAGCCTCTCACCTACCTGCTCAGAAGCCTTGTAAAACTGGAATCCAGGCCCAGGATGTTCAGGAGGAGACAGTGGAGCAGTGGAGGGCTGGGGTCCTCCTGGGATGAACGATAGAGGGGGAGAGCAGCTGAAGGGAAGCCTGAGCTCCTGGGCTTCCTCTCAGACCCTGCTCCACTCTGGACCCTGCTCCTCTCAGACCCTGCTCCACTGTGGACAGGGCTCCTCTCAGACTCTGCTCCACGCTGTACTCTGCTCCACGCTGTACTCTGCTCCACGCTGTACTCTGCTCCACTCTGGACCCTGCTCCGCTCCGGACATAGCTCTTCTCAGACTCTGCTCCACTCTGGACCCTGCTCCACTCCTCACTTGTAGGCAGGAGCCCTGCCTGCCTCCCCCGAGGGAGGGGCCTGCAGCCAGACTAGCTTTCAGTTTCTGTTCCTGGAAATGGTTCGTTTTCAGGATTCAGCTGCACAAGTTCCACACTCTCCTTCAGAGAGTGGGGGCAGGGTTCTGTCAGAGGGCCAGGCTTGAGGGTGGGAAGTCTGCCCAGGAACAGTGACATCCAATTGCAGTCAGAGCCTTCTGGTGTGACCCTGCTGCCTCCCTTCCTGGAGCCCCCTTCTTGCTCAGATGATGGCACCTCACCCCTTCAGACCCTGTGAGCCCTAGTGCTTAGAGAGCTGCAGACCCTTCATAAGACTGCCCCTCACAGCTGCTGTGCCTGCTCGGTAGTTCAATGGCTCCCTCCCACCCCACTCAGCTCAGATACAGGACTTCCTCCACCAGGGAGGCCCCTCTAACCCACCCTAAGTCAGTCTACCCTAAACCAGAATCTCGTGCCTCCATTGCTGTACCAGAGTTCAGGAGACACAGAACCTGGTTCACACTTGCTCTGATCACATGATAATGGGCAATGTCTTTCTTCAGAAACTATACCCTGGGTTCTTGATGACCCTGGGAGTAGAGGAATGGAACTCTTGAGCCTCCGTCCGTATTTTACACCATGGCCAGAACAAGTTTGGAGATTTCAGGGCAAGGCAGTGTGAACAGATAAATGCCAGATCCAGAGGTTATCCTGTGGACCATGGGTCGTGTGGCTACCTTCTCACAGTCCCTGGCTTCTAGTTCCCTCTCAGTCTCTGGGCTGTTCTGAGCTCTTCCAAGCCCCTGTCTTGCTGTTCCAACAGATGGAGAAGTGCTTCCCACAGTCACCCAACCTCATCCTCCCCTCCAGGCCTCAGCCTGGGATGGCCTCCACGAGACAGCCTGGCTGTCCAGGACCCTGTTAGCAACTCCCCAGATGTCTGATTCTCCTTCCCAGAATAGCACAGCCCCTGGAGCACCCAGCCCAGAATTTTAGAGCCTGTGATCTCATGCTACTGCAGGTCAGCAACTCCTACTTCACACCAACATGAATAGTTCACCTTGTGTACGTGTCTTGGACCCAGAGGAGGTCAACTGAGTCTCCAGGAAATATTAAAAGCAGAGGCTCCAGGCTCTGCCATGATTACTACTGCCTGTGAGGTCCTGAAGAGCCCTTTATCCTCTCCACAGATCTCATGTCTTCATTCTAATCTGAGAGCAGAGAGGGGCATGACCATACCCCTGGGGATACTTCATAGAAGTCTCATTAATTTATACAACTAATATGTGTCAATAAATAGGGCAGCGATTTGCCTTAGGTGGCAATGAACTTAGCTAGCATGCACAGGTCACAGGTTCCATCCCCAGCACCACATAAAACTGGGTATGAACCGGCCATGGTAGTGTATGCCTTTAGTCCTAGCACTCTGGAGGCTGAGGCAGGCAAGTCTCTGTGAGTTCCAGGACAGCCTGGTCTACATAGACAGGGCTACATAGAAGGCCTTATCTCAAAACAACAACAACAACAATAAAATCCACTGGAGAGGGGGCTGCATGTCTCTCATCTCAGCACACAGAAGGAGGTAGAGGTAAAAGGATCAGAAGTTCAAGGCCATCTATGACTACATAGTTGGAAGCCAGCTTGGGATACAAGAGACCCTAGTGTACACACACACACACACACACACACACACACACACACACACACACTTCTCTGCTTGGGGGTTGAGGTACCTGGAGAAATGGCTCAGCAGTGAGGACACTTATTTGCTCTTCCAGAGAACATGAGTTCAGTTCTCAGCAACCACGTCAGGCAGCTGACAACTGCCTGTAACTCCAGATGGCCTCTGAAGTCACCCATACACACGTGGCTTCCACAGACATATGCGCATAAATAAAATACATCTCCTTTTAAAAATCTATGTAGGGCATTTGCAGCCCGGAAAAGGGGCAGGACAGTAGTGACAGGAGGGTGACACACAGAAAGCAAACAGAAGGACACAGAGTGACGCAGCCGTTTATTTTCTGCTGCTTCGCAGAGACGCTGCAGATGCCAATATGGAGTTAGGAAACCCTGTGTGACCAGAGGGACAGAGGTAGAAAGGGACAAAGTGTGCTTTGTGTGTTGATATTGGGCAACAGTGCGGGATGGCCAGAGATCCTCCCAGGGAAGTCACCTCAGTCCAGGGAGTGCTGCAGCTCTCTTGCCAGGCAGCCAGGCAGCCTAGACCTGCAAGTAGGGCTGTGCCTGTCCCTGAACCTCAGGGTACATCTGGAGGACCCATCCTTGCTCCTCTGTGTGAGCATGGACATGCAGTGAGGGCTGGGATCACAGGGTGGGTTAAGGGTCCCCTGCCTTGTCCTGGGACACACTGGACTCAGATTTCCCAGTACTCTCACTGACTCAAGCCACAATAGTCTGTGACTCAATGGCACTCTCTTCAGGAAAAATTGAGAAAATCAGAAAACGATGTCCACAGAACTGGAGGGATGGCGCAGGGTTAATGTCGTTTGCTGCTCTTCCAGAAGACTAGTGTTCAGTTCCCAGCACCCACAGCGGCCGCTCACAACTGTCTGATCTCCAGCTCTAGGGGGTTCAGCACCTTCTTCTGGCCTCTGTGGGTACCTGCACACACACACACACACACACACACACACACACACACACACACACAGAAGAGAGAGAGAGAGAGAGAGAGAGAGAGAGAGAGAGAGAGAGAGAGAGGGAGAGAGGGAGAGATTTTGTTTTCTTTGGGGCTTTTTTCTTTTCTTTTTTTTTTTTTTTTTTTTTTGGTTTTTTGAGACAGAGTTTCTCTGTATCTTTGGAGCCTTTCCTAGACTATCTCTGTAGACCAGGCTGGCCTCAAACTCACAGAGATCCACCTGCCTCTGCCTCTCAAGTGCTGGGATTACAGGCGTGCACCACCACCACCTGGCAAGAGAGGGAGTTTTTAAGTTACTGTCTAAAAGAGCAGATCTAACCCATACCAAGCACCAGTACCAGAATTAAACACTAGCAGAGACTCTCAGGACCTTGGTGACAGGGGAATGCGCATGCTCTCTGAGTGAGTTTCCTTTCATCAGAGTCAGCTCCAGGCACCCATCAGCAACAGGAGAAGAGTGTCTGGTTGACAGGATGCAGGTATGGACATGGGCTGAGGGGCAGAGGTGTCTCCTATCAACCTGGACAGACTGGAACCTCCTCCAAGAGCACCGCACTTGTTCTCAAGTAGGGGTGTTAAGAATGTAATTACTGGCTGGATGTGGTAGTACACACCTTTAATCTCAGCACTTGGAAGGCAGAAGCAGGTAGCTCTTGTTTAGTTCAAGACCCACCTGGTCTACAGAGTGACTTCCAGGACAGCTAGGGCTACAGAGTAAGACCCTGTCTCAAATGACAAACAAACAAAAAAGAATGTAATTACCCAAGACATCTACTTTGCAGATAAACAATGTGTCCTGTAAAGAGCCTTGGGAAGATGAGGGTCTGGTCCAATTGGCAATGTGCTCTCCCTGGCACGCACAAAGCCCAGGATTCCATTCTTGGTACTGCAAAAAACTGACCATGATGGCACAGACTTATAATCCTACATTTGAGAAGTGGAGGCAGGAGGATCGGAGATTCAAGGTCATCCTCTGATATATCCTAGGATACATAAGACCCTGCCTCAAAACAGCAACAGCAGCAGCAAGAAGCAGAGTAACTTCTGAATTCTTCTTACTGAAGAACCTATCTAGCATGGCCTATCTGAGGACACATGGAAGCAGAGCTGAAACCTAGATCCATCCTCTTCCTCTGTGTCTTCCATACTCAAATAGCCAGATGCTGAGTATACTGAGTGCTGGGATCCATTCCAGAGTAGCCAGGAACCCTTCTCAAGGTAAATTTTTAAGCACAAAATACTTGGTTGACATACTTAGGGTAATAAGAATAGAAAGCCAGGCAGGGCATGGTGGCATATGCCTTTAATACCAATACTCGGGAGGCAGAGGCAGGCAGATCTCTGAGTTCGAGGCTAGCCTGGTCTACAAAGCAAGCTTCAGGACAGCCAGGGCTGTTACACAGAGAAATCCTGTCTCTGGGGAAAAAAAATAAAAAATAAAAAATAGCCAGAAGTGGAACTATGGAAGCCAAACATAGAGGAGAAGTAATTTAGAGACTTTCCCAGAATTAGGACTTTGATGGATGAGGTCTCTGTTTGTTTTGGCAGATGAGATGGTGCTGTGTGCTAAGTTTTTACTTCCATCATGGAATCAGTTCTGCTAAGGCCTGGGGGCCTATTACAGCCTTCACCCCACATACAACTCTCTCTCTCTCTTTCTGTTTCTCTCTCTCTCTCTCTCTCTCTCTCTCTCTCTCTCTCTCTCTCTCTCTCACACACACACACACACACACACACACACACACACACACACACACAGAGGTGTGGCCTAGTGGGAGATAATCAGGTCATAGGTAATAGTGTCATTGCTCTAGGAAGACATAAATCATGTTCTGGATTCAGCTGTTTCCCTTAAGAATGGGCCTTTGACAGAAAAAAAGGAGCCCGGACCCTAGATCTCTTGTGCTCTGGCCTCTCCCACAGGAGCTCCTGCCATTGTGATGACCTCACCAGAGGCCAACTTGATGGGTCACCCACTGGGAACTCCCAGACTTCAGGACTATGAGTTAATAAACCTTATTTCCTTTTATATTGCTTAAACTCAGGTACTTTGTTGTAGCTCCAGAAAATATACGAAGACTTTGATGTCTGGGCTTGAGGAAACCACTCTTCCCTGTGCTGGCACAGGGCTCAACACCCTTGGTGGTCTTGAAAACTGGTCACATGTTTAACTAGACACAAAGACATCTTCAGCAGGCCATCGATATGGCTCAGCAGGAAAAGGTGCTTGCCACCAACCTGATGACCTGACTTCAGTCCCTAGAACCTACAAGGGAGAAGGAGAAAATGGACTCCACGTGCTGCTGTAAGCGTTCAAACACACACATGTGGTCACACGGGTACACACACAGCCCCAACACCCAGATTCTAAGGGAAAGTTTCCACCTCCCTCTGCACCCTCCAGATCTGTAAGTGCCATTCTTAGCCAGCTAAGTCACCACCAGGGGTATCTAGGGAAAGAGAAAATAAGAAGAAAACTAGTAATGAAGGCAACTTTAATGGCTTAGGAGGGAGACTGTTTGATTTAAACGTGCATGACAATGAAAACTGAATGCATAAAAGCTATGTGCTGAACCAGGAAAGCGAGGCTGATTATCTTGGTGGATACTTGTTCTTTGAAGGAAGGTGATAATAGAGTTGAGTGTGGGAAGGTGTGCAGATTTTCTTAACTCCTCTAGCAATATTAAGCCTTATGACAATGTGTGGCTGTAGTTTTTGATTTCTAGTAGATAGCTAGGTTCTTAAGCCAAAAGAAGACCCTGAGGCAGCCTGAATTTGACTTGATGGTAAGCCAGACCCTCCCCAGTGGACTTAAGGAGAGAGGGTCCTGTCCTTCAGGACTCTCCTCAAGAAGATCTTGGTGTCCCGAGCAACTAGTTCAATGACAATCCGAAGTCTCCGGTGTCTGAAGCCACGGACGACAGAGTTCCACAAGCCATACCACAATGGGAATGCTAGACCCTTGAGGAACATGATAACAGGAAAACACATCATGAGTCTCAGTCTCCAGTCCATCTTGTGCAAGTCCTGGAACTGCATGGCCCTGTAGCCCATCTCCAGTGTCCCTGTCCTCTGAGCCACCTGCTGAAGTGACCAATCATCCACACCAAAGGACTTCTGGTAGGTCGCCAGACTCTCCTCAAGGTCAGCAGCGTCACACATGCGGCTCACGGGTGTCTCCAGGTGATTTGTGGGCACACCTTCTTTCAGAGAGAACGCCTTCCTGTCGATGCTCTTGTCGCAGATTTCAGAGAGGATCTCTAAGGAATCTGCGTACCTGATGCTGGAGAGGTCTTTTTTCAGTGTGTCTCTAAGCTTCGGGAAGTCGTGTGATGAAGGCTCAAAGCTGGATACCAGGAATATGGGGGGCACCTTCATCCCCTCCTTCTGGAGGTTCTCCCTGATACTCTCTTGGATACTCTGCATAAGCTGGGGTTCTGAGTGGGCACTTGTACCGAGGTCCCTGTCCAGCTTTGTCCAGACGACATAGAACCTCTTTCTCATCCTCTGCATGGCTTTGGCCAGCTTCACATGGTTTGAACTGAACTGCTCAGAAGCGATGATGATGATAAGGTCATATTTGTCAAACTCCATCTCCTCCAGGTAGTTCTCCATGCTCTGGGCTGTGACCCCTGTGCCAGGCAGGTCCCACAGGTCCACATTGGATAAGCTGGAGGAGGAGTAACAGGCTGGTTTCTGGGTGGTCCTCACCACCCCAGTGGGAGCTGAATCCTCCTCCTCATGTCCAATGAGCCTAAGGGCATTGATGAAGGATGACATGCCATTGCCAGAGTCCCCAGTCACAGCAATCCTTACTTGGTATCCACACATTCTCTGCATTATATCACTGACCACATGGATCACATTCAACAGGTTCCCCTCTTTCACAGCTTTATCAATTTTCTCACTGACTTCTTGAGAGAAAATGATCTGGCTGGAATAGGACGGCTCACTATCACTCTTGAGAATAAACCATCCACTGATGAGAGATTTTGCCATGTTTACTAAATGTATAAAAGCCTGCAGAAGAGACGAGACAGAGAGTCAGACACAGGATGACACAGGAATCCACAGAAGTCACATACCCCAGCCATGGGTTCAGATCTGCCACCAGGGACAGCCAGGGCACCTCACTTGAACAGTGTGCCACCTCTTCTGCGATGGGGCTGCTCTGCAGATACACGGCCCTTCACAGTGCACACTTCACAGCCGCACTGGTGAGGTTTGAACCCGAGCTGCAGAACGTCAGCTGGGTCCTTCAGCGGGAAAAAGGGTGGGCAGGTCTGACCACTGCAAAAGCCAGCTCTCCACACCCAGACTTTCACTGTGCTTCTCCTTAAGAGTCAAATAATCAGCCAGGTGTGGTGGCCCATGCCTTTGAGCCCAGCTCTCAGGAGGCAGAGGCAGGTGGATCTCTGTGAGTTCCAGGAAAGTCTGGTCTACACAGCCAGTTCCAGGTCAACCAGGACTACGTAGAGAGACCCTGTCTCCAGAAGAAAAGATTAAATTTCCGTTTCTATGTGTCTGCACTATGAAAACTGGGATACTATTCACCAGTAACTACCTGCACAGAAGCACCTCTAACCCATCAACTTCAGCAGACAGCTCAAACCAACTTCCCAAATAGTCTAATGAGCCTGAGGTTTTTTGCTCATTTGATTTTTAGATTTATTTGTAGGTATGCATGTTTTGCCTGGATGTATGTCTGTATACCATGTGTGTTCCTCCTCTCCTCAGAAAGTGGAAGAGAGTGTCAGATCCCCTAAGAGGGGAGTTACAGTTGTGAGCCACAATGTGGGTGCTGGGATCAGAACTCAAGTCTTCTACAAGAACAGCCAGTGTGCTTAACTGCTGAACCACCTCTCCTAACCTACTAATTATTAATAAGCAGTAAGATTTGTGTGTCCCTGTGTGTTGGCATTGGAACTAATACAAGGATTCAGACTATTCTGCAAACAGGGCTTGGCCAAATCCTTACAGTAAGATTGAAACATTTGTGAGCCAAGGTTGTAATGAGAATTGCTTTTGGTGACCTAGTGGGTTGTATTCAAGATCTCAACTCCCCACATTGTTCCTAGGTGATGGGCCTTCTTCACAATGACACTATCAACAGGGATTGTTGGAACATGGATTTGGGGGAAACATAAATCTGTGTTCCAGGGTCAGGACCAAAATGGCTCCAGAACAAACTATCTCTGATGTCCTTAACAGAAGAAAACCTCTATCTATTAAGATGATCAGATGGCAGTTGGGCCAGTAGAAAACTTACCCATCTTGCTATGACTGCCTCTCTGACGGACCCACCAATGTGTTTTAAATTTATCTTGATTTATGGCTTTTTTTTATTCTGTAAAACTATAAAAACTTCATGAAGCTTCCATGTTAGAACATGAATGTGGGGTAACCTACATCTCTATTCCTGCACCATGGTAACTCAAAATGGCTCCAGAATAAACTACCTCTTATTTCCTTTTTAAAAAAAGAAAAAAGAAGAGAGAGAGAGAGATTGCTTGGAAATCAAAGTTCTTATTTGTACATCACTACCAATGTTTAAAAAAATTAAACCCAAGAGGCTGGGGTCTGGAACTCAATTGATAGAGTGCTTGCCTAGCACTCATGCAGCCCTGGGGTCAATCCCTAAGGCCACAGTAAACTGGGCATGATGCCATATACTCAGATTCCCAGCATTTGGGAGTTGGAGGCAGGAGGATAAGAAAATTAAGGGTATCCTCAACTACACAGTAAGTTTGAAGCTAGTCTGGACTACATGAGACCCTGACTCAAAGAAAAAAAAAGAAAGAAAGAAAAGAAAGAAAATCTAACACTTTCTGTGTGTATCACCATCAACCTCTTTAAAAATTTTCAAATCCCCCTGGGCAGTGGTGGCACCTGCCTTTAATCCCAGCACTCTGGAGGCAGAGACAGGCGGATCCGATGCAAGCCTGGGCTACAATGTGAGTTCTAGGAAAAGTTGCCAAAGCTACAAAGAGAAACCCTGTTTCAAAAAAAAAAAAAAAAAAAAAAAAAAACACAAGGAAAACAACAACTCCAAATCTCAGTAAGATGTAGTGGTAAATGCCCTTCATCCCAGCAGAGGCAGGCAGATATCTTGAGTTCCAGGCCAGCCTGGTCTACAGAGTGAGTTCCTGGACAGCCAGGGCTGCACAGAGAAACTCTGTCTCAAAATTAAACAAGCAAGCAAGCAAGCAAACAAACAAACAAAAACTCAAAACTCAAGACCATCTCTTTAATCCACACAGTGTATATCAGTTCCATGAAGAGCTCCCAGCCAGACCCACCCCTGGATCCCACCTCTGGATCCCATGAAGCAACTGAACTCTTGTCCTGTCCTCACACTGAAGTGTCGGGTGTCTGCCCCATAAGGCCTACTATTCCATCTGTGGGACCACTTCCAGGGTTCAACTTCTGAGAGGTGGTAGTTTCCTGTGATGGCCCCATCCAGATCTCTCCTGGGGTGGCCTTCCCCAACCCCAGGGGTGGCTTTTCCTCTTTCTCCACTGGGGTGGCCTCTCCCCTAAGTCCTCTCCTGGAATGTCCTCTCAGTCCTTTCCTGGGATGCTTCCTCCCCTTGTTCCCCTCCTGGGGTGGGTCCACTTCTGCTCCCCAAACACTTCCTGCTGCTCCTTACACAGTCCTTGGGCCTGGGCATGACCTCTACATGGAAGGAATAAGCCAAGAGTCCACACCAGTGTTTGAAGACTCACTCTGCTCCTTGAAATGCAGACAAGTTTCTAAAGTCTCCGTTTTCTGACCCAACACTGGGTAAGCGATGCTACCCACCTTCCAGACCTTGTGTACACACATGATGACTGAATGCATGGGATGCTCTCTACACAGCTCTCTGCTGTCTGGGAAAGCCATGCTACCCACCTTCCAGACCTTGTGTACACATGTGATGACTGAATGCATGGGATGCTTTCTACACAGCTCTCTGCTGTCTGGGAAAGCCATGCTACCCACCTTCCAGACCTTGTGTACACACATGATGACTGAATGCATGGGATGCTCTCTACACAGCTCTCTGCTGTCTGGGTGAAGGCTCCTTAGTCTCAACTCAGCTCTCTGGGCTGGTGTTCCTCTGGTTCTTCCTTCTCCCTTCAACTTTATGCAGTAGGAAGGTCTACGTCCGTGGGCCTGAACTTCACGGGGCTCTCACAAGCCTTATGATCATTAATCTTCTTCAGAACCTATTAGAAAAATGATATTACAACACCTGAGTACAGATGGAGAGATATATTGTTAGAAATAAGTACAGAGGTCTTTGTGCCATGTTTCCATGCCGACAACATCATGCTCATGGATGTCCCGGCAGAGATTCTCAAGAGCATCAATAGTGCTGAGGGAAGAGGCAAATGCCAGGACCTCATCAGGCCATGCTACAAGTCATCATTCGGTTCCTACTGTGAGGATGAAGCGTGGACACACTGGTAAATTTTAAATCACTGATAATCACAGAGCTGGGAAAATTGTGAACCTTACAGGCAGGTTGACCAAGTGTGGGGTGATCAACCCTAGATTTGATGTACAACTCAAAGGCTTAGAAAAAAATGGCAGAACTGTCTGCTCTCATCAGTCAGCTTGGCTTCCTTGTGCTGACAACCTCAGCCTTCACAGACCACAAAGAAGCAAGACAAAAACACACAGGAGGGAAAATACTGGGATTCTTTTTCTAGAAGTGTAAAATACATAAATAAAAAGCCTCTGTGAACTGTTCTAAAGAAGGAAGAAAGTGAGGGAGGGAAGGAGAGAGGGAGGGAAGAAAGAAAAAAAAGAAAAAGACACTAGCAAGCACACTCACATGTGTGCACACTCACACTCATGTGTGTGCACACTCACATGTGTGCACACACACAAGCCTCACACTCTCACACCTCAGGAGAAGGTCATATACACAGTTTATGTGGCTGCACTTTGGTCTGCTCTACATCACTGCGTTCTGTCAAGCTGGGTTTCGTTGTGTTCTCTCAAAGATTAAAGATGAACGCTAGCACCCCGGTGAAGAGCCAGCTTCTCCAATGCAGATAAAAACACTCAACTGACTTAGACAAAAAGTTCACTTAAGAAGCTAGCCTCCAAGCCAGGAGCCCTAGTCCCTGGGTGTTCCACATGCAGTACACATGCACTTTACATAATCCTGGGACATCCCAGTATTGCCAGTGGGAAGTTCTGATGCTGGACTCTGGTCCCAAAGGGAACATCAATAGAGTGGTTAAGGTAATATGAGTGAAACCCCATCTGCTTTTTCTGAACTAGGCCTCCTCAGAAGACCCACAATCCAGGATATGAGGTAAGAAAGGGGCACATTGCCTCTCTACTGGTGGGTTGGAAAGACTCTTTTCAGCCCAAACACAAGGGACTGTGTGGTCCTGAAGAAGATCAGGGCAGGTGCCTGCTGCACACAATCCCTGAGAGGAACACCAGACTCCAGACTCTCCTGCCCTGAGCAGTTGATAGGCCAAGCTGCACTTAGGAGCCTCTCACCTACCTGCTCAGAAGCCTTGTAAAACTGGAATCCAGGCCCAGGATGTTCAGGAGGAGACAGTGGAGCAGTGGAGGGCTGGGGTCCTCCTGGGAGGAACGATAGAGGGGGAGAGCAGCTGAAGGGAAGCCTGAGCTCCTGGGCTTCCTCTCAGACCCTGCTCCACTCTGGACCCTGCTCCTCTCAGACCCTGCTCCACTGTGGACAGGGCTCCTCTCAGACTCTGCTCCACGCTGTACTCTGCTCCACGCTGTACTCTGCTCCACGCTGTACTCTGCTCCACTCTGGACCCTGCTCCGCTCCGGACATAGCTCTTCTCAGACTCTGCTCCACTCTGGACCCTGCTCCACTCCTCACTTGTAGGCAGGAGCCCTGCCTGCCTCCCCCGAGGGAGGGGCCTGCAGCCAGACTAGCTTTCAGTTTCTGTTCCTGGAAATGGTTCGTTTTCAGGATTCAGCTGCACAAGTTCCACACTCTCCTTCAGAGAGTGGGGGCAGGGTTCTGTCAGAGGGCCAGGCTTGAGGGTGGGAAGTCTGCCCAGGAACAGTGACATCCAATTACAGTCAGAGCCTTCTGGTGTGACCCTGCTGCCTCCCTTCCTGGAGCCCCCTTCTTGCTCAGATGATGGCACCTCACCCCTTCAGACCCTGTGAGCCCTAGTGCTTAGAGAGCTGCAGACCCTTCATAAGACTGCCCCTCACAGCTGCTGTGCCTGCTCGGTAGTTCAATGGCTCCCTCCCACCCCACTCAGCTCAGTGCCAGAAAATTCCACCTAACAGGAAACTTCTCTGTCCCGCCCTGGTCTTGTCATCTAGCCAGGATCAAGGCATGTGGTCCCAAGAGAATATGTCACCTTTAACTGATCTTCTGTCCATGCATCTCTCTGAGTTCAAGAAAGTTTCACGCCGGGCGGTGGTGGCGCACGCCTTTAATCCCAGCACTCGGGAGGCAGAGCCAGGCGGATCTTTGTGAGTTCGAGGCCAGCCTGGGCTACAGAGCGAGATCCAGGAAAGGCGCAAAGCTACACAGAGAAACCCTGTCTCGAAAAACCAAAAAAAAAAAAAAAAAGAAAGAAAGAAAGTTTCACAAAAAGCATCACTCTCCTCTGTATGCTCAGTTACCCCTTCCTGGGCAACATCTTTGTTTGGGGCCACGCACTGGACCGCTGATATGCCCAGGCTGAGGGGAATGGGCTGGTTAGCAGGACAAGACATAGTGTCTGAGGAGGACTTCGCAACTGTCAGCACAGTTCATGCGCCCTGGAGTGTCCTGATGTCTCCTATTGGCCCCAGCTCTCAATGTCACTCACTGTCTCTTGACTTCCCTTGTCCCCCATCCCTTCTTTCAGTATGTGTACCGAAGTGCATGTGTGTGAACCACATGCATGCGTGAGCCTCAGAGGTCAGCTGGAGGCCCTGGAACTAGAGTTATAGGCAGTTGTGATATGTGGAGGGGAGGCCAGGCCATGTGGATGCTGGGAACCGACCTTGAGGCCTCAGTAAGAGCAAAAGCCTCAGCCCCTCCTCCTTGTTTCTGAATCACAACTCTTGTTAGGCACACCAGTTCCACTGCAGGAAGAGCAATGGTCCTCCAGGCTACCCCTTCCCACAGGCCCAATGGAGCACGGCGAGGCGAAGTCCCCGTGCCCCAGCCGCTTGTTGATTCTCTGTCCTTCCTGTCCCCTTCACGGAACAGGTTTCTAGCCGCCCACACTCTCACTTCAGTAGCTTTCTCAGTGTCTGTGATGCAAGTTGCAACCTCAGAAATCTCTGCAGGGCCCAGTGCTTACCTCTGTCCTGGGGCTAAGAGCTGCACTGTGCTGACTAGGCCACCTGACTCTAGGAGCAAAGGAGTGCTTGAGTCCCCAAAGTGGGCACCACTGGCTACCTGTCCAGGTATGTCACAGCCCCATTCTTTTTTATAATAATAAAACACTGTAGCTTGAGTTTTCCTGCCTGGCCCACAGTCAGGACAAATCTCTCTCACCTGCCAGTCCCACAGCCGCTCAGACCCGACCAAGTAAACACAGAGACTTATATTGGTTACACACTGTATGGCCGTGGCAGGCTTCTTGCTAACTGTTCTTACAGCTTAAATTAATCCATTTCCATTAATCTATACCTTGCCACATGGCTCGTAGCTTACTGGCATCTTCACATGCTGTTTGTCATCGTGGCGGCTGGCAGTGTCTCTCTGACTCAGCCTTCCACTTCCCAGCTTTATTCTCCTCCTTGTCCCGCCTACACTTCCTGCCTAGCCAATGGCCAATCAGTGTTTTATTTATTGACTAATCAGCAACACATTTGCCATACAGAACATCCCACAGCAAAACACTTTTTAAAGATTTTCTTATTTTATGTGTATGACTGTTTTGCTTGCACATATGTCTGTGTATCATGTGTGTACCTAGTGCCCACAGAGATCAGAAGAGGGTGTTGGATCCCCCAGAGCTGGAGTGATGAGTGGTTTGTGAGCCACAATATGGTTGCTGTGAATTAAATCCGGGTCCTCTGAAAGAACTTGTGCTCTCACCACTGAGTCTTCTCTCCAGCCTGTCAAAGCCTTGCTCTACTGTGGGAATCTGTAGGGAAACCTCCCCGGAGTCAAGAAAAGGAGGCCCCTGGGGGCAAGGGCTTTGCCATGCAGTGACGGAGGGAGAGGTGACTAAAAGAGTTTTTTTAAGTGTCTTTGTCACCCTTGCCTTCTGTCACTCAAAAAAGGACAGCAGGCAGGCCGGCCCCCTTGAGCTGGAGTATTCCTGACTGATGAGCTCAGTCACTAGATGATTGACAGGCCAGGGAGATGAAGTCAGTGAGATGCTGACTGTGTAAGCCTCAGGGCCCTGAGCTCAGTCTTCCAGAACCCAGGTCTCAAAAGCTAGGCATGGTGATATGTGCGAGTGATTTCAGTGCCAGCGAGATGGAGACAGGCTGATGGCCCATGTTGTAAGCCCAGTTACAGGGAGGGACCGTGCCTCAAGAAACAAGGTGGAGAATATCTGAGGAACATGGCCCAAGTTGCCCGTTAGCCTCCACATTGGTGCACGTGTGTGCGCGCGCACGCGCACACACACACACACACACACACACACACACACACACACACACACTGACTTATAATGAAAGTATAAAAGGCCCCTAGGTCCAGGCTGTCTCTAGCCCTGAGACCCAAAGGAGATGCTGTGCATGGGAACTTCCCCATGCTCTCTCCTGTGTGAGGAGCATTCGCTACACCAGGGGACATCAGCAGGACTGCCACTGTCCACTTGTGTTCTTCTCTGCTCTTTGCCCTTATAGCTGACCTCTGCCTCCCCACTGCCATAGGAGCAAGAACAAGAAGCAGACTCCTGTCTCTGCTGGGCCACAGGTGATTTCCATTTCATAAGAAGCTGAAGGTGCCAGGTGGTGGTGGCACACGCCTTTCATCCCAGCACTCAGGAGGCAAAGGCAGGTGGATCTCTGGTAGTTTGAGGCCAGCCTGGTCTACAGAATGAGTTCCAGGGCAGCCAGGACTACACAGAGGAACCCTGTCTTGAATAAATAAATAAATAAACAAACAAAACAAAAACAAAAAACCAAGCAAACAAAAAAATAAAAAGAAGAAGAGCTGTGTCCTGCTTTCACATCCCAATTCTTGTATATATGGATTTTTTTTCTTGTTTTTGCATTCTAACAAAAGCTTCCCCTTCCCATCTTCCCAGCCCCTTCATCTCCCCTCCTCCCAGCTCCCCCTCCCCTGCCCCACTCACTCCTCCACCGTTTCTTCTCAGATGTAGGCAGACATCCATCCCATGGATATCAGCCAGCCACGGTGTATCAAGCTGCACTGAGACCAGGCACCCACTCTTCCTCCAAGGTCGGGTGACACAATTCAGCAGGAGGAATGGGCCCCAAAATCAGGCAGCAGGGTCAGAGACATCCCCTGCTCTCACTGCGGGGATATAAGTGATTTTTTTTTTTTTCAGTAACAGCTAGAGGCGCTCCCTCCTCTGCCTGGGGAGCCAGCTCTCCCAGGAAGCCTAAGGAGGCGTGGCTGCTGTAAACAGTTATACACTCATCCTGACACCAGCAGTTTCCATGTCCCGTTCTCAACGTCCTGTCTGCATGATCCAAATAAAGTGGGTCCCCAAGAAGTTTGGAAGAATGCTTTAGATTCTTCCATTTTAATGATCCCCGCATTCCAGCTCAGGAGCTTTGGTCAGTCAAGCATTCCTCCCAAGAGTGAGTACAGCTGGTGTTCTCTGGGAGGGACCCTGGCTGGGTCTGTTTATAGACTGGGCACCAGACAGAAGTTCAGGAAAGTGACTTGGCGGTTAGATGCAGTGTGTGGACACAGGATATGCAGAGCACAGGAAGCCCTGCTCTTGAAGCTGTTTGTCCAGAATCTCCTTCCAGCTGGGGCAGTCTGGAGTTAGGGCTGCATCCTGGGACCAGGGCTTTGCAACCCCTCACATGGCTACCCACATAGAAGCTGTGTCTGTAGATCATCGCCCCGTGGAATGAGTAGGGGAGCTAGTCACCTCGAAACCATCACCTCCTTCTTGCTCCCTTCACTCAGCAAGCTGTGAAAAGGCTCGGGCGTGAATTCCTGTCTTACACTGAGAAGTCTGGCTGGTCAGACCTGCTGTGTGCTCTTCTGCACTGTGCGGGAACATCGCCGACACTTCTCAGGGATGTGGGAGCCGTACCCACTCGCAGGCGTTAAATGGGGGTGTTTGCCTGGAGCTACATGCTCTGGGGCATGTGTCGCACATGAAAACGTTCAACACATGTATACACGAACACATGTGCCTAGAGGCAGGCAGACACAGAGCCCTCCCCTTCTGGTGGCCCAGGCTGATGAAGTCACTTTTCATTTACTTTGAAGCTAAATAAAGGACCCCGGCGTCCCTCTCAGAGGCGGTGGGGGAGGGGAGCCCTAGCTCCAGATCGAGCAGATTTGGTGTCTCGTTGACATGGTTCCCACGGGTGACACCAAGTCATACCACGCTTGTCTCACTGTGGCATGGAGGCTCTCTGTGGCTCTGAGGGAACTGACTTCCTGGTCTCCTGCTGTCCTGGGGCAAAGGTGGCTGTTGTCCTCTCTGTCCCACCTCACCTCACAAAGAACCTGAGTCAGGGCCCCAGTTATCATAAAGCCAGCTGCTCCCCAGTTCAAAATAACTGAGGAGTTCATGGTGGGGTCCAGAGATAAGCTCGCCTCCTAGCTCTACCCTCGGATCAGCTAACGGCCGCAGAAGTCTACTGCAACTGGAGAGAGCGTCTGTGTCCTGACAGCTCCTTGGAGGAGTCAGTCCTGTTCCCAATAACTTGGGGTGTGATTCAGCCAAAAAGAAATGTGTTGTTCTTGTTGTTGAAAATACTAGGTCTCCCTCCATTGATCTAAGTGGTGCTGATCGGGTGGCTTGCCAGAAGCTAGAAGTGACATGGATTGGGCTAGAGGACACAGATTCAACTTCCTTCTGAGCCCTCCCTTCCCTTAAAACCCAGGGATTCTCTGCTGACCTGCATGATCTTCAGGAGTGCTGGCATGCTTGCTGAAAGGGAATTTGCATTTTCAGAGGTTTGTCCAGATGGCCATATTTGTAAGAAAAATGAAAATAGGCAGAAACCAGACAGTCGACCTCACCAGGTTGAGGCTGTCTTAGTGAACAGTGAGGGGCCCCAACCTTTCTGGGGAATGAACGTCCACCATACTTAGAGGGGCTGGGAGACATGTATATGTAGATGTGTATATATAGATGATGTGTATATATAGACATGTATATATAGGTAGCTACCAGGAAGTTACAGCTTTTTGTGTGTGTGTGATTTGATTGACAGCAGGGTGGGTTGTTTTTGAGACCCAGGCATTTTGTTTCTGCAGATGAAGCAGAATGGTCAGGCTGGGACTATATTTTATTTTAAGGCAATTTTTATGGGTAGGGGCTATTGCCCAGTACAGCTTGACTCAGTTCTTCATGACCTGAGGCTATTACCCAACGCATATAATATACCCACCCAACATCTTAGCAAGGTTACCCCAATAAGGTAACTACTTAGAAGGGTTTTCTACACAAGTTGGGCCAGAAGCCAGGTGTCTACAGTTCAACCTGAGAACTCCAGACCATTCCTTGCCTGTGTCTCGTCTCCTCCCTCCTGTCCTGGATGACTGACCTTGATTTCCAGCCCTTCCAGATAGTCACTCAGAGGTAGTCTGGTCCTCACTCTCCTGGTCAGGCCCTCCAGGACTGCCAGGGCTCAGGTAACAAAGAGATGATCGACTCACATCACCTGAGGTGAGAGGCTCTTCCAGAAGTTGGGGAAGGGATCAAGGCCACACACTCCAAAGAGAAATTGAGCCATTGGCTGGGCCTTGTTGGGTTTTTCGTTTTGTTTTGGTTTGGTTTTTTTTTGTTTTTTGTTTTTTTTTTTGAGCTTCAAACCGTTTCCCAGACTCTAAGAGTTAGATTTGTCTAAAGAGCAAAACCCGATTTCAAAAAAAAAAAAAAGTTTGCCAAGTGTGCTCCTCATCCAGTCTGCCCATTTTTACACTCAGCTCTACTCTGTCTAGATCCTATCCTAGATGGCTGCTCTGTGCTGGGGGACAGTGCCCCTGTAGAGTTCCGTTCGGTAGGATTTCACCTGAAGAAGCAGGGGCTGTGCTCGTTTTCCAGGGAGTGCATCTTCTTAGTTGGCCCTTTTTGGTGATAATCTCAAATCTGCACCCCCCCACCACCACCACCACACTTCCCCTACACACACGTGGCTTGAGAACACTCCTTGCGATTCAGGAGGATTGGATGCAGTAGGTCTGACTGACAGTGTGAGGTCACACTCTGAACATCCTGCAAGTGTCCTGAGTGCAGGGGACACTAGGCCAGAAAAAGAAAGGGAACCAGCTGGATCTCAAGCGTGGAGCTCTGTGCAAGGGCAGGGGAGATGTTTGCCAGCAAGTGAATCGGGTCTCTCTCCTTAGATGCCATGTGAGAGCCACACTGTGTTTGCGTCCTGTGTCTCTACTGAGTATTAGTTGTTGCTGAGTGGATCTGCGTGTCTTGAAGATTCACAGCTGGGGTGGGGGCTTTTTATGGTATACAAGCAAACTTTAAATTTCCACACAAAAAGTTCTTAGACGTCAACAGACCGTGTTACCTTTGCTGATAAACAGTGTCGGCTTCCAAAATCTAGTTTGCTCACTTGTGTGTCAGCTGCTCTTGCTGCCATCCATTCCATTCCAGTTTTGCCTTACACACGCCAAAAGTCATTTAGACACACTGTATTTTTAAACCTTCTAAAATAATTGGATCATGGATAGATAGATGGCTCAGCTGTTAATATGGCTCCTGAGCAGGACTGGAGTTTGGTTCCCAGCACCCACACCAGGCAGTTTACAACCACATACAACCAGGGATCCAATGGTTCTGGCCTCCATAGGCATATGTATTCACAGGTACAATCCCCACCCCCACCACACACATATACACATAATTCAAAATAAAATAAAGCCTTTAAAATAAAATAATTTGAGTGAGAAGGTAGATAATTCAACTCGCTAATAAAAATATTCAAGATAAAACAATGTCCCCATTAAAAGTCAATGTAAGCTTCTAAACAAGAAAGTCAAACAAAAAACAACAGACCAACCTACAAACAAGGTCTTTTGGGTGTGCTCTGCTATCTGATGCATACACATTTGCCTCTGCAAGCCTATGCCGCCGACGTGTGTGGAAATCTCATTGTGACTCAGGCTCTTTGTCCCTGCTACACAAATAGAGCCATGTTTTCCAGGTGAAGAGGCAACCACTTTCTCTTTCTCACAAGAAAGAAAGGCTTATTGTGTAACACTGACTGGTGGGGGTTGGGGTTGGCAGCCCCAGCATAGGCCGGGGTCCCAGAGAGGAGGAGAAGAGTCAGCTAGGGAGGATTGAGTCAGACCATGGGTTGTCGGAGAATCTGGAAACCTGACTGACTAGCAGTCAGAATACTTCTTTATTTATACAGAATTCAGTAAGCAGGGACAGGTTCATGTTGTTCCAAAACATAGATAATATTATTTTTGCTTCCGTACACATGTTTAATTTTTTCTTGCGTATCTTTTAGTCATCATTGATAAGCCATGACAGAACAGAGTTATCTTTTCCAATCATTTCTACTCTTCAACTCCATAACCTAATTTTTAAGAATCTAGAGACATATGACAGACCGTTCTCAGGCTGACAGCTCTTGTGTCTTCAAGGATGCCGGATACAAAGAAAATCTCCAAGCCAGCCCAGGCAGAGTGCCATGTCCCCAGCAATGTATTATTAACTCTTAATGGTCAGAGTGCCCAAGAAAAATCCTCAGGCCAAAGCTGCTACAGTTATTATTCAAATTCTGGCATAATACAATGTTTTAGATTTTAAATCTTTATAGAATTTATGTGTCTTTATAGAATTGCTTATATGTCAAATCCTGGCATTCTGTTGTTCCTTGGTCATAAGACATCACAGTGGCTCTGTATGAGTTAACGTCTCTAAGAAAGGGGAGCCCTGACACCTCATTCTTTTATCATCTTTCCACACCATTCTTTACCCATCAATGTAAGTCCCTGTGTAGGGCAGAGGTAACTTCAGCTAATCTAATTTTGTTGCTGTATATGCCACATAATCAATCACCTGAGTGCAGAGTGGGAAGAGGCTTACATCATAAAGAGATCTCTGCCGGGCGGTGGTGGCGCACGCCTTTAATCCCAGCACTCGGGAGGCAGAGCCAGGCGGATCTCTGTGAGTTCGAGGCCAGCCTGGGCTACCAAGTGAGTTCCAGGAAAGGCGCAAGGCTACACAGAGAAACCCTGTCTCGAAAACCAAAAAAAAAAAAAAAGAGAGATCTCTGAAGAGCCAAAGCACCCCCATTTCAAGCAAGCCCCTCACCCCAGCTTGAAACAGGCCTGAGTTTCAAAATTCTCAGAGCTGCTGACATAGGTCCCAGGACAAAGTCAGGATGTTTGAAGAGCCATCTGGTAACAACTGATTAGCCATAGAATGCCCCAGTGCCAGAGATGGTCAAAAGTACAAAGTCAGGATGTTTGAAGAGCCATCTGGTAACAATTGACTAACCACAGAATGCCCCAAAGCCGGATGTAGTCTATAAAGTTCGACAAACAACTGGTTAAAACTACAAAGTAAGATAACACAGAAATTCTAAAAAGCTCCTGAAACTTGAGCCAATCAGAATTGTACCTGTACTAGCACCCCTAAATGATGTGACCTTATGGTTTTTGCCTTTAAAAACTGAGCTTGCAGAGGGGCGGGCACCTCCTCCAGCCTCTGCTGTGTTGGATGGCTTGATGAGGTCCCTGCCACACGGCTTGAACTGCTTCAACAACATTTCAGTGAGTTTGTGTTTCTGGTGGTCTCTTTGGGGGTCTCTCACCCAGGGCACAACAACCTATGGCTTCTTTATGTGTGTCACAACCTCCAAGGCATAAGGAAGACCTTCAAGTAAATAAGGATATCTCCATAAAAGTGTGAGGGGTAGTATGTTCAGGACTTTCCTGGGGAAGCTTAGAGGCAATACTCCTGGGAGAGGGCATAAATGATTCATAAGAAATTTTCCATCAATCCAGTATCCCCAAGTTGTACAAATATTAAAAGCCCTCCCAAGTACCCAACACTCAGAGATCAAAACCAAAGGTGGCATGGCGGCCATCATGAAGCTCAGCTTTGCTGGGTCTTTGTCAAGCAGCTGTGCTGGCTTTATGACTTTTGTCGTTCCCATCAGATATGGCTGTGCCAACTGACCTCAGGCTGCCCCTGTGTGTATATCTCACAGGAAAATAAAAACTGTATCTCCCAAACTAGTCTGCAGTTACGACAGCTACCTATTCTTTCTTCATGTCTCCCTAATCCACAGTGAAGCCTGGACCATCCACACACACTGTGGGTCAGGAAGGGTGAGCACAGGGCTGATGCGCAGGCGCCTAGCTACCAGCAGGTGCATCCCCTTGGCACACCTGCTACACAGGTGCTATTTGTCCACAGGCTTCTTATAATTACTCTCAACCCAGAGGTCAAGCGGGGCTTTGTAGCCCCTCGGGAAGTAAGCAACAATTCATCTGCAACCTTTGTCCTCTGATGTCCTGCTATCGCATTTTAGTTCAGTCCCAAGTTCAGGTCTAAGTCTCAGGGTTCCAAAATCACGGGAACAGTTTTCTTTTCCTGGAAATGCTTGTGCTGCCCAGCAAGAGACTTAAGCTGGCCTGCTTGGTTTCACTTTTGATGTTTGTGAACGTGAGTCTCAGCAACCAGCCAGCTCCCTCCTGACAGAGGGACACAAGCCAGAAGCTGTTCCAGGCCTTTCTTCCAGCCTCACTCCAGGAACCTCATTTCCTCTCCTCCCCTCCCCCCTGCTTTCAAGTGTTGACCCAGGAGTGTGTGCTTCCCCCCACCCCACCCCATCCACCCCCCTCCCCGGAGACAAGGTTTCTCTGTAGCTTTGTTCCTTTCCTGGAACTCGCTTTGTAGACCAGGCTGTCCTCGAACTCACAGAGATCCGCCTGCCTCTGCCTCCTAAGTGCGGGGACTAAAGGCATGCGCCGCCGCCGCCGCCGCCGCCGCCGCCGCCGCCGCCGCCGCCGCCGCCACCACCACCACCGGGCAGGAGTGTGTGCTTTTCTGGGGAGGACATGTCTGTGGGGTGTTTGTGGTGGAGGAACCCTGTGCTGCGGCGGCCACTTCAAGGGGCTCATTTTCCACTCTTGCAGGAAAAATTGTGGCTCTGGTTGGTGCCAGAAGTTCTGGGGTTTGTTGTTGTTGTTTTTTACTTTTTATTTGTTCTTCGTGGCTTACACATGCAACTTGATCCCATTCATCTCCCTGTCCCTTAGTATCCACCCTCTGCCCTTGGAACCTCCCCCCACAAAATAAGACTGACTTAAGAGAAAAGAAAAAAGAGGGGAAAAAGAAAAGGAAAAATCTGGCTGTTGAAGCTGTAGTGTGACACAGTGAGTCACACAGCGTACCCTTTAGCTCATTCATCTTTACTTGCAAGTGTTCACTGTAAAGAGTCATTGGTCTGGTTCGAGCCCTCTGGTTTCTGCTACACTATCTATACGAGGCCCTCACTGGGACTCCTCTTGGATATCCTGTTGTTGTCCTGTGTCGTGGAGATTCTGCAGCTTTGGATCTGTAGGACCAGCCCCTTCATAGATGGGGTGGATATTGGGGTGAACCAACACATAGCCCCTGTTCTGGGCCTGGGGGTTGCAGGGTTGGTCAGCCCACTAGCTAGCTCTCGCTTGTCCTCACCACCAGGGTGAGCTCTCCAGCATTGCCCTGGCAAGTTCACTCTCTGCAGCATTGAGCAAGGGGCTGGGCAGGTTCTCCTGTTTTCACACCCTCAGGGCCAGCTCACCCACACCTACACACCACCAGGGCTAGCTCGATTGTATTGCCCAGGTGAGGCATAGGGACCACTCTGCTCAGTGCTGCAGCTGGTAAGGGGCAGGGACAGCTCTCCCACTCTCAGGACCCCAAGGCCAGCTCTCCCATCTGCCACAGGCAGAGTAGGGGAAGGGGATGATGGATCTCTCCCTCACCCACACCACCTTAGGGCAGATGAGGGACAGGGTCAGATCTCCCATGCTCACATTCTCGGGCTGATGCCCATGCCTCCAAGTCCCTATCAACAGGGCAGCTCTACTGTGCTGCCCAGGTGAGGTACAGAGCCTGCTTTCCCAAGTGCTACAGCTGGTGAGGGGCTGGGCCAGCTGTCCCACCTGATGCAGGTGGCAAAGGGCAAGAGGGGAGGGCATCTTTCCCTTGCCCTCACCACCACATGGAGGGCGGGTCAGCTCTCCTACTTTCAGGACCTCAGGGCAGGCCCTATTGGGCCTGTTCTCCCAAGTGCTACAGCTCCTGAGGGGCTGGGTCAGGTCCCCCACTTGGGTGCCAGAAGTTTTTGTGATGACAAGGACCATACTCCTGAGTACCCCATCCCTGAGAACCTCCAACCCTGAGAATTTCACCCCTGGTGATCTCTATCCTTGAGTACCCCCATGCCTGGTGATCCCATCCCTGGTAGCCTTACTCCTGTGTGGGAGCCCGTTTTCAAGTTCCTTGTGGCTTTACCCAGCAGGTCCGCATAGAGGATGATTAGGACCACGGGCCTGAGTGCAGGTGTCTGAGATGGTCTGCACTTGGCTGTGCTGGGGGAGGAGGTCTTTTGCTCCACCCCTTGGCGTCTCTATAAATACCCTGGGGCAGAGGCAGTCGGGGTCCATTGGAAAAGGTTCCAGGCCCTCTCGAGGCTATCCTTTATTTTCTATCTGTTTATCTCCCAACCTAAATCCTCCTATCTAATATTTCATGCTGCTCCCACTCAAGAAAACTCCGGGGAACTGTGGAGTTGGTGGGTAAATGCCCCACACTCCTGAGGAACTCCACTTTTGGTGAACCCACCCCTGGCAACCTCCACCCTCTGGTACTCCTTGCTACCGAGGACCCCATCTTGAGGCCCCCACCCTGTCAAAGCACAGGATGCTAGCTAACACACAGGATAAGAATCACAGTCTAGATCCATTTCCTTTTTCTCTGACTTTATGGAGGCATAGTTGACAGACAAAAATACACGGTTTGGTGGATACCCACCTAAGTAAGTTTTTTCTTTAAGCTTTGCAAAATGCTAGTATTTTAATTGTGTCTTTCCTTCTGCAAAACTGATTTTTGATGAAATCCTCTGGGCCAGGGTTCATCAAGGGTGGGGTCCTCAGGACTAGGGTTCAGCAGGGGTGGGAGTTCTGTAGGGTGGGGTCATCTAGATCTCAAGAAACAGTATTTGCTTTGTGATTAGTTATAGAAAACAGTCATGAACCCAGTTGACTTACAGTGAACAGTGCATAGCTCTCCATGGCAGGGTATTAGGTCTCAAAGCTGGGACAAACGGCTGAGGTGCCTATTTAACACACTAAATCAGGCCCGGCTGCCAGGCTCCCCCATCATCCCATAGCCCTTACCTTTTACATGGTATGGCTGGCACACCCCAACACCACCCTAAACTTCTCCAGCCCAGGGGCTGGGCTGCCCTTCCCCCAGCTGCCCTTCCTTATATAGTCCAGCCATTTGGTTACCCAGCCCTTTTGTCTATCCTTTACCCTCCTGGCCCTTGGTCTCCTGGCTCTCCCCTCCCCCATCTCCTCACATGGCCTAGCTCAGGGTTATGTTCACTTTGGACTCTCCCAGATGTCTCTGCCTCGGGCTGTGCTCTCCCTTCTATCTACAACAAACCTTCTCTTCCACCATACCTAGGAGCAGTCATGTCTCCTTTGTTTTTTGGTTTTTGTTTTTTTTTTTTTCATTCAGGGAGCTGTTTAAGTATCAGAATAATCTAAATTATTGATGGAAATTTCATACAAAGAAAAAACTCCCTTTGCCAGGGTAGTGGCGCACACCTTTAATCCCAGCACTCAGGAGGCAGAAGTAGGCCTGTGAGTTTGAGGCCAGCCTGGTCTACATAGTGAGTTCTAGGACAGCCAGGGGTCCATAGTGAGACTCTGTCTCAAAGACAAACAAAAAAGAAAGAAAAGAAAGAAAGCCCTCGCTTCAACTTTTATTTAGTGTACAATCTGTACAGGTAAGGCAAGCCAAACACTTTGATGATAATAAGCAACATGCAGTTTATACAGTTTCCTTAGTGCATTTCAGAGTTGATCGCCGAATCTTAGTTTTACTATGACATTGTTGGTTTTATCTGATGTCTCAGTTTCCCTCACATGTCACACACATGGATCTCGAAACAGACCCTTGTTTGTTTGTTCAACAGAAAGCTATGTTTCACTTCCTTTGACATAGCCTTAGCTTTGGCAGTTCTTTGGGTCCATAACCATCTTAGTTAGGGTTTCTATGGCTGTGAAGAGACACCTCGACCATGGCAACTCTTATAAAAAACAAAACAAAACAAAAAAACACATTTAATTGAGGTGGCTTGCTTACACTTCAGAGGTTTAGTCCATTATTGTCATGGCGGGAAGCAAGGCAGACATGGTGCTGGAGAAGGTGCTGAGAATTCTTACATCTTGACCCACAGGCAACAGGAAGTGGTCTGAGACACTGGGCATGGCTTGAGCATATATGAGACCTCAAAGCCTGGGTCCACAGTGACACACTTCTTCCAACAAGACCACACCTCCCAATAGTGCCACTTTCTTTGGGGGTCATTTTCTGTCAAACCACCACAATAACCAAAGGGTGTAGCGTCTCCTTTTCCTCTGCTGCACTAAAGCTCTGCCTCAACTTGCTGCCCCACTAATCGCTGCAGAGCAGAACTCTAAGCCCAAGAATTGTGCTAGGAATGTCCATTGCTCCTGGAGAGAACAGGAACTGCTAACGGGCCTGTTTAGTACACAAAGTTAGAACACGGCTTTCTTTCTTGTTTTTGTTTTTTTAACTGTGTTATGAATGTATTTTTAATTGTGTATGGCTGGGTGCATGTGAGTACCTGTGGAGGTCACAGGGTGTTCTCCCTGGAGCTGCAGTTGCAGGCCGTTGTGGGCCATCTAGCCTAAGTGCTCAAAATGAACTTGGATCCTCTGCAAAAAGCAGCAATTGCTCTTAACTGCTGAGCCATCTCTATGGCCCCACTCTGTGCCTCATCTATTGTACCGAATTCTTGTTATTCTGTGACGTTAACATGGGTTTATTTGCCTTGCCATGTTATAGTATACCACACACCCAGTAAAGCAACAGCTTTATGACTGCTATTGTTATGATCAGTATTGCTAATAAAAAGCTAAAGATTTCTTAGTTTTATTTGTGCCCTTGGGATATGTTCCTCTAGATGTTTACTTTCATAGGAATGTATTTTTCAAATTTAAAATATAATCTTTGCTCATGCCAACAAGCACAGTTCATTTCATTTCTTACTCTACTCCTAGAAATGTTATCTTGAAGTTTTAACTAAGCAGCTATTAGATGACCTTCCCCCCCCCCTTTTCCCTTGGTTCTTCAAGACAGGGTTTCTCTGTGTAGTTCTGGCTGTCCTGGAACTCACTGTGTAGACCAGGCTGGCCTCGAACTCATAGATTCTCGTGGGATTAAAGACGGGTGCCACCATCTCCCGCCCAGCTAGATGACCATATTTTATACTCAGTCGAGCACTTATCCTGCTCCTCTACACAGCGTCATACCTCTACTTAAACTAAATGAACTGAATTCTTTAGGGTAGGTGTGAAAATACACCCTTGTCTTGAATTTACACAGCTCAACAGTGACTCACTGTGCACACTGTGGCTACATCTAGTGATCTGCATCTAGGAAGGCGACTGACTAGAGAGACATGGGTGCTATTCCTTATCTTCTGTCTGGTTGCCAGGCAACCGTCTGGCTGCCCCACCCCCACTAAAGGAACACTTGAACTGTTTATAGGCTTGCCCACTTTGCTGAAGATTTGTTTTCCTGTTTCACTATGTGTCTATGTGTCTGTGTGTGGGTATGTGTTTGTGAGGGCAGGTGCCCTTGGAGGCCAGAAGAGGTGTCAGATCCCCTAGAGCTGAAGTTATTGGGGTTTGCGAGCTGCCTGACATGGGTTCTGGGAACCAAACTCAAGTCCTGGACAAGGATAGCACATGCTCTGAAACCTCTGAGCCGTGTCTCCAGCCCCTAGACTCAATCCATCTTAAAATCCCACAGCTAGTAACCCCAAACATAATATACGTGTTTGCGCTGTTTTGCAATGTCTAAAGAGTGTCAAAGAGTAGCTGTGCGTGTGTAAGTTCCTCAGCAGTTACATCACTGCCCACATCATGTCTCGTGATGTTGGTGTTGACACCAACACTTCATCACAGAAATTGTCTATCTACAGTCTCACTTGTAAATTCAGCCTCGGAATTCTTCTGGACCCAAGAGCTGAGAGGTGGCATGATGCTTTCTAGCTTACCTTCCTCCCATGGGGTGAGTGCCTACGGATCTTCTCACGTGGTTAAGGAACTTCTGTATTTTGGGGGGACTGCCACTTTGATCGTTAGTGTCTTTCCTCTTATTTCTTATGTATGCAGGAAGAACACGGCATACATAATTTTTTAAAAAAATCATTTCTTCCAGGCGTGGTAATGCACACCTTTAATCCTAGCACTCAAGAGGGGGAGGCAGGAGGATTTCTGTCTGAATTCAAGGCCAGACTGGTTTACAGAGTTCCAGGACAGCCATGGCTACATAGCAAAACACCCCCTCCCCCCCCCCAAAAAAAACAACTCATTTCTGAAACTTTGTACCCCGAAAGTTTGTACCAGCATATCATCAGTAAGACTTGCTGGCTGTGACATAACTGCCACTCAGCATAAAACTCCAGATGCCTCTGTTTTCCCAAGGGTCACAAAGTCTAAAAGTCATCACAGCCTGGCCAGGGTACTTCAGGAACACCCTAAGCCATCTTTCCAGTCCCCAGTGTCCTGAAAACACTAACATCACCCAAGTCACAAGCCAGCTGTCTCATTTCCCCCGTCTTTATGGCCTTCCTGAGAATCCCCACAGTCCTCCAAAAAACTCTTTTTCTTTTTCTTTTTTCTTTTTTTTCTTTCTTTTTTTTTTTTTTTTTTTTTGAGACAAGGTTTCTCTGTGTAGCTTTGCACCTTTCCTGAATCTCGCTCTGTAGACCAGGCTGGCCTCGAACTCACAGAGATTCCCCCTGGCTCTGCTTCCCGAGTGCTGGGATTAAAGGCGTGTGCCACCACGGCCCAGCAAATCTTTTTTATTAAGTAGAGTTTTAGCATCATCAGTCACTATGTCAAGGAAATAATTTTGGAGGTAGTAACTCTTTCTAAAGTAAAGGCCAGTGGCTATGACTCCACCGGTGACAGCAAAAATTTTCTCCAGGTATTTCACCAGTTTTTCCCCCACAGGCTCGTTCGTCTCACTTGACAGCAGATGCGGTGACTGAATGTTGGACACAAGCTTCTCCACAGGCAGGGACAACTCGCTGGCCATGTTTTCCAGTGACTTGTCATCCAGCCCAAAGCAAGACCTGTAGTAGATCAGGGTCTTCTCCAGCTCCTCGATGTCCTCCTTGAAGAAAGACATCATAGGGATGGTGGCCAATGCTCCAGACTTCAGAGCCTCCAGCCAGATCTTCTGCTTCAGGACATCTTTCCTGCGATCAATAGCAGGTTCGGTTACGTTAGGCAGGCACTGCATGAAGATGTGACGCTTGTGTGCCGGCAGCTCTTTCAAAAGGGTGGACTCCAAGTGAGGAAAATCAAACTGGGCTACCTCAATGCTGGAGACTAAGAAGACTTGAGGGGAGGCTATATTGGCCTTCTGGAGCTTCTCCACACAGTCTTTGCGGATATCCTCCAGGATTTTTTCCTTATTATAGGTCTTGGGTCTACATTTTTCCGCATTCCACAAATCATTATCAATTTTTGTTCGAACAAAATAGAAATTCTTCTTCATTCTTGCAATTGCTTTGGCCAGCTGGGCATCATTCTCTCTAAAGCGAGTGGCTGAGACAATAACAAAAAAGTCATACTCCTGGAACTTCATTTCCTTCAGGTATTTTTCTGGCTTAAAGGTGGTTGTCCCCACCCCAGGGAGATCCCAGATGGTCACATTAGGGAACTTAGGGTGGGTATAAGGCTGTCTATTCATTGTGGTCTCCACTACTCCATTCCTAGCTGATTCGAGCTCTTCGTGTCCTATGCCCCGCAGGGCATTGATGAAAGTGGACTTTCCTGCCCCGGTCTCCCCTGTCACTGCAATGCTCAGAGGAGCTTTCTCCATTTCTGCCAAAGCATTGTTGATGGTGGAAATTGTCTTCTGTATGTCCCCTTCCTGCACAAACAACTGAATTGAATTGATGGTCTCCTCAGAAATGATCTTACTTTCCATCTTGAAAGTTTTGAAAAATGTGTTAAAGCTGGAGGCCATACTGTGGTCCTTTGCATCAGGTGTGGAAGAAGACTGACCCATGGCTGTGGGCAGCGAAAGACACTGGAGGGAAGGCAGAAATGGGAAAGAAGGTCAAAGGTCTGCACAGCACGGAAGGACTCAACTCTGCCTTTCAGGCAGAAGAAGCTGCTCTCCAAACTCACACTAGGACTGGGAGGAGCATTGCCCTGCTCTGTTCTTTGATGTTTCTAGGACTTGGCTGCTTTGCTTCCCCAAGAGATTGTTCATTAATTTCAAGATCTGATTTCTCAATCCAAACTTTTTAGCCTATGTTATTTTTCATCTTGTTTCATTTTTATTATTTTGAAAAAAAAAAAGGTTTGGGCACAACACCATCTAAAAAGCAAAAGGAGAAAGGGCCCCCACCCTGCAGACCATTTGTGGTGTGACACTTCCTGACTTTGAGACACCCTGGAGAGCGAGAGTGTAACACAGAGGCACAGTGTTTGCCTAGCTTGCTCCTGGTCCTAGGTTCAATCCCCTCTACCCCGTACACACAAAAATCAAGACTTAGCATAAAGTTATAAGACAGTAAGACAGTATGAGGTTGCTGAGAGTAAACAAACAGAACCACGTAAAATAGAGTCCAGCTGGAGAGATGACAGCACTTAAGGGCACTTGCTGCTCTTACATGGAACCAAGTTCAATTCCCGGTACCCAGATCAGGGGGCTCAGAACCACATATAACCAGGAGGTCAGGCACCCTCTTCTGGAGTCTGAGGGCACCTGCACATACATACCCACATGAAGACAAACACACATATACATAAATAAAAATAAAATAAATCCTAGCAATAAACCCCACTACTTCTCTATAAAAGACAAATATTGCCGGGCGGTGGTGGCTCACGCCTTTAATCCCAGCACTCGGGAGGCAGAGCCAGGTGGATCTCTGTGAGTTCGAGGCCAGCCTGGGCTACCAAGTGAGTTCCAGGAAAAGGTGCAAAGCTGCACAGAGAAACCCTGTCTCGAAAAACCAAAAAAAAAAAAAAAAAGACAAATATTATCAGGAGACTGACAAAATAATCACAGATAAGAGAAAATACTTACAAAGTCACAGTCAATAAAAGATTGTGACCCAAAAATGTATACATAACTCTTGAAACTGAGCAACAAGAACAAATAGCATCATTAAAGAATGCACCAAAGGGTTGGAGAGATGGCTCAGTGGTTAAGAGCACTGGCTGTTCTTCCAGAGGTCCTGAGTTCAATTCCCAGCAACCACATGGTTCACAACCATCTGTAATGAGATCTGGCACCTTCTTCTGACATGCATGCAGAACACTGTATACATAATAAATAAATAAATCTTTTTTTAAAAATGCACCAAAAAAGCTAGACCTGGTGGCACCCACCTTTAAATCTCAGCACTCAGAGACAGAAGCAGGATCTTTAAGTTCAAGGCCAGCCTGGCCTACATAATGAGTTCCAAAGTAGAGTCCCTGTTTCAAAACACCAAAAGTAAAATAAAAAGTAAAAAGTAAAATGGAACACTCACTTTGGAAGACAGCCTGGTAGTTTCTTTAGCACTAAGCACAGTCAACATGTGTGTTCCTGTACATTTTCATGTTTGTTCCCACAAAAACATGCACATGGATGTTTCTAGAGAGTTTATTCATAATTACAAACCTTGGAAATATCTAGGATGCCCTTTGGCAGGTGAATGAACTAATAAGACGTGGAATCCCCAAGACGACTATGTACTATGCAGAAGTTCAAGAGCTGAACTCTGAAACCATGAAAAGACTAAGTGGAAAAAGCCACCTCTAAAGGCTACATGACTCTGCAGCACATCACACATGCCTGCCTGGTGACCTTCCAGATAAGGCAAAGTTATGGGAAAATCAAGTCAGTGGTTGCCACTTGTTGTAGGAGCCTGAGTGAAAAGTCAACACAAAGGGTTGTGGGCAGTGAAAATACTCAGTGTGACACCATACCTGGGTGTGTGCTGAGATGCATCTTGGATGAATACAACCTGGAGGCAACTCTCACAGAGTCTCTGGACCTTGTCTGACCACAGCCTATCAGTGACAGTTCACCATTCTGGTGGGGATGCTGGTGATGGGGGAGCCCATGCATGTGTAGGGACAGCAGTCTGTGAGAAGTCACTACCTACCTCTTGATTTCTCTGTGGAGCTAAAACTTCTCTTAAAAAGTAAAATCTTGGGGTTGGGGATTTAGCTCAGTGGTAGAGCTCTTGCCTAGCAAGCCCAAGACCCTGGATTCGGTCCTCAGCTCTGGACGAAAGAAAGAAAGAAAGAAAGAAAGAAAGAAAGAAAGAAAGAAAGAAAGAAAGAAAGAAAGAAAGAAAGAAAGAAAGAAAGAAAGAAAGAAGTAAAATCTTAATTAAAAAAAAAAGCAAAACCCTCTGGTGTATTCAATGCCACTCCTTTACGTGTGGATGGGGTGCACAAGCAGAGGTTGTTACTTGTAAAGTAACTTGTGAGAGTCAGTTCTCTCTCTCCACCACGCAGGGCCTGGAGATAGAGTTCAGGTCATCGGGCTTGGTGTCTAGTGCCTTTACCTACTGCGTCATCTCACCCCTCAGTGGGATTTTCTAAGAGGCCGTCCACTGAGCTGAGCCCACTCCTCACCCATCTCCACCTTGTGTAGAAAGAATCCAAACATCCCAGGAAGATAGTCACCTGGGGGACTGACTCCTGAAGAATGTGTGTCACAGGAAGCAGAGACAGTGTGGATGACACAAGAATAGGGGTTGAAGAGGCCATTGTCAGTCTCACCAAGAAGATCCCTCTGTCACTTTGGAACTGCCATGACCTCTCAGATCACAGAGGACTTTTGACCCAGGACACAAGAAGAAACCAAATGTCCAGGACTAAACCTAATGAATGGGATGCAAACCCTCTACCCTGAACCTCAAAGAGAAGGGGTAAAATTGCTAGATCAGGAAAGCAAGCCACCACCACTCAGGACAGGTGTTGGGGCAGGAGGCAGGCTGAAGAGAGGTCTCTGGCTACAGTGAGGGCGTAGGCCCTGCCACTGGGGCCTCCCTGGCGACTGCTTGTTACAGGAGGGCTAGAAAGGGCGGGTGGAGTTTGGGAAAGAATTCATCTGAGCAGGTATACAAGTTCTGGCTTGGTATGTGTCTGACCAGAGATAGCAAGAAATCTCCTTGACAGAACTAGAGACATCTGGCTTGTCACTGGTAGGTAAGGGAGCTATCAGCCACTATGAGTATGTGTGACTGTCCAGCGTGAATATCCACACACATACTCCTGTGTGGACACAGGGACACAGGGACACACGGACACACGGACACACACACACACACACACACACACACACACACACACACACACACCAGATGGGGAATTCTTAAGCATCCAACATGTGTAGACAGCAACAACTGTCCCACTCAGCAGCATCTCTGAGAATATGTACTAAGTGTTAGGATGAACAAGTCTGAGGACCAAAGAGGTGAACCCTCAGAACCTTATCTTCTAAGTGTTGGGAGTGCATCTAACAAATCAGAGCAAAATGAGAGGAAATGTAAGGAGCATGTCCTATGAAGCTTGTGTGCCTCTGTACACATTCTTGCACTATGTTCTAACAATCCTGTAAACAGTGTAATGACTTCTACTTTAAAAGTAAGCACTTTTTTGGAGGGTTCTAAGGATTGAAACCATGGCCTTGTGCATGTTAGGCAGGTATCCTACCACTGAGCTGCATCCCCAGCCCCCTCCACCTTAAGATTAACCATCAAAGAAACAGGCATTGAGAGACATGAAGGAGGGGAGTCCTACTGTTCCTGAAGATCAGAGATGGGTTTCAAGGTGGAAGTTCTGAAGACAGAGTTCTTTGCAGAGGCCAAGGCCAAGCCCACAGTTTGGTGGAGAAATCAGAGTTCAGGAAGACACATGAAATCTTGAGTTTGTGGTTAGCTAATGTTCCTTGTCTTCCAGGTCAACAGTGTTTAGATATTGGATAGGACATCAGGAGATATCTGGTGCCAGATGTTCTCCAGTATATAGTTCCTATCCTTCAATACCTCTGTCTTTTCCATAGCCTGGATAGGAATGCTCTCTGAAAATATTACAGATGTTTAGTTCTCTGAATGACTTTCAGCTGTCTTCCACCCATCCTGCCCCTTGGCCTAACTCTGTGGCACCTCAACCACATCAGGCATGCAGGCTGTTCTACTCTCAGACCTACAGCCCACAATCCTATTTGTAGACCTGCATTAATTAAAAATATATCCTTCTCACTCACCAGCTCCTTGAGAAAAAGAGCTTTCTGGTGGCAGAGTTGAGCTCCGAACCTTCTCACTGGCAGAGCCGAGGAGAGTGGGTCCAGGGAAGGGCGTCCCACAGCGTCAGGCACACCAAGTGCACCCAGACCTGCACAGATCGGACTTCACTCGGAAATCCAAGTGTGCTGCATTTATGTGACTGCTGCAGAGGGGGCGGAACTGTGCATGAAGAGCTCTGAGGTTTACCCCTAGCTGCTGCCCTGCCCTCACAGGACTCCAGTCAACTAAGGACTCCACCAACAATGCAGAGCAGGAACTTCGAGGAACATGAAAATGAAAGTAAACTTCCCATAACGTGACAATTTCTAGGCATAGAAACCGAAAGCCATCAGGGCCATAGAGTTGGCTCAGCCTGCTCTGGGCATGGTGAGGAGGGCAAGGGGCAGGAATCCGGACAGGAGGGTGCCGTGACCGAGGAGGGGTCATGTCATCTAGACCCCAGGCTGTATTTATGCTGTCCAAGAGCTGAACCAGAACTCAGAGCCCACAAACCACCCATGGCCTTGCTCCACCCCGTGCACAACCAGTCTCTGTGGGATGATAAAATAATGTGTTTACTTTAAGGCCCTGTCCTGGGGGCAGACTTTCCAAAACTCTCTGAGTTTCCTCCTTAACTCACTCTGGACTCTCAGCAAATCTTGAGGTTCCACATAGGAAGAAAAAAATGAAAGTTTGCTCAGGCTCAGCCATTTGCTAAAATAGCTCTCAAGACCCGGGAGAGCGTTAGATTTACAACTTTTGTTTTATTGCAAAGAGAACACATTGGGCCGTTCTAGGAGGGAGCACAGAGCATGCTTCCCTCCTCCCCGGGAATCAGGGTATATCCTCCTCCAGGCATATTGGTGCAGTCATCATTCTTGAGGCCACTGAGCTTTATAATCCAGGGACTGTGCTATCTGCCTCTAGGTCCCTTCCCCTACACAGGTAACACTGGGAGAGGAACTGTCAGGGCGACTAAAAGCATCCCTGGCATCTGCACCTACATACCAGTGACATCTGAGTCCTCTGAATGGGAGAGGGAATTAGCCCCAGTTGAGTTACATTAATCCAGAAAAACAGAAATAGCCAATATTGAAATAAAAACAATTTCACTACAGATATAAACATTAAACAGCATAATGAGTCCCTATTGATGCTGTAACAATCTAGGCAGTGCAAAACCATTATGGTGCTGCAATTAAATCCAGCAAGAGTCCCACCAGGCTACAATCAAGCCTTCTACAGGGCTGGGCTGAGAATGTAGCCCAGTAGGCAGAGTGCTTGGCATTCATGGGGCCATTGTTTCATCCCCAGCACTGCATAAACTGGGTTTGGTGGCACACACCTGTGATTCCAGTATTTGGGAGGTGGAGGCAGGATGATCAGAAATTCAAGGTCAAGCAGTTCAAAGCTACTGTGTGGTACTTGAGACCATCTCAAGAAAGAAAGGAAGTGAGGAAGGGAGGAAGGAAGGAAAAAAAAAAGACAGACAGACAGACATCTGAAAGGCTGAAGGAGAATGTTTCTGTTTTGCTAGTTCTAGAAACTACTCAGATTCTTTGGCCCTTTTCAAAGCCAGTAAAGCTGCATTTCTCTGACCATTTTACACCCCCCCCAACCCAGTGACCATGGCTCACTCTGCTTTTCCCTTCTATGTAGACAAATTTCTAAACAGTCTTATTAAATAAGAAACACAGAGCCAAATACAGAGGTAACAGCCAAAGAGATCAGAGAACTAGCAAAGAACCACAACTACCTTAATCTTACCACCTCGCCGCCATTGCTTCCCCAGAGCATCACAAATGTGGTGATATTTTGTCCCTCAATATATTGTGCACCTTAATAAACTTATCTGGGGTCAGAGAACAGAACAGCCACTAGATGGACATAGGGGCCTGTGGTGGTATTGTGTTCCCCAAAATATTACACACCCTAATAAACTTATCTGGGGTCAGAGAACAGAACAGCCACTAGATACAGAGGCTAGAAAATGGTGGCACTCACACCTTTAATCCTAGCATTCTGGAGGCATGGATCTCTGTGAGTTCAAGGCCACACTGGAAATAGCCAGGCATGGTGACTCACGCCTTTAATCCCAAGAAGTGAGCCTTTAATCCCAGGGAGGGATGGAAGATAGCAGAAAGGTATACAAGGCATGAAAACCAGGAACTAGAAACAATTGGCTGGTTAAGCTTTTAGGCTTCTAGCAGCAGTTCATTTGAGATCTATTTGGATATGAGGACTCAGAGGCTTCCAGTCTGAGGAAACAGGAGCAGCTGAGGAACTGGTAAGGTGAGGTGGCTGTGGCTTGTTCTGCTTCTCTGATCTTTCAGCATTCACCCCAATAACTGGCCTAGGTTTGATTTTATTAATAAGAACTTTGAAGATTCATGCTACATCTGGCGCCCAACGTCTGTGGTACGAATTCTCAAAAAAGACACTTGCCTGTGGCCTTCTGGGCCCCTGCTCAACCCAAGCTACACATAGGATTTACGCTGGTAGGATTTACTGAAGGAAGCAGAGGCAGGAGGATCCCGAGTTTGAGGCCAGCCTAGAAGGCTTGCTAAGGAGAAGCTTCGGCCAGGGCCGAGCCACAAACGTTTTTGGTGGGGACCATGGAGGCAGCGGCTGCTGCTCCGAGTTGCTGGCTTCTTCTCATCGTGTTGGTGACTGTGGTGACGCTGCTACCTGGGATGAAGAGCTTACTGCTGCTTGTTCAGAGAATAATTGCCAGGACCATCGTGTTACAAGAAAGCATCGGCAAAGGTCAGTTTGGAAAAGTTTGGCAAGACAAATGGAGGGGAGAAATTGCTGTGAAGATTTTCTCCTCTAGGGAAGAATGTTCATGGTTCCAAGAGACAGACATTTATCAGAGGAGGCACACACACAAAAAAAATTCTAAAGGGAACCATGACCAAGCCTAACAGAGACTTTGGAATCTTCAAAAGGATAACAGGATCCCACATAATGATTCCACATGAACTATGGTAAAGCCATTAAACTGATTAACACCACGGAAAGATTGACTTTGGACTACAAACTACTCAGGACCATTTGAGATGGCTAGCTGATATGATTCAGCCTGACAGACTACTTGAACAAGAACTTGAGATAAATTCTGAACTTAGGCATTATGCTAAAACTGGACAATGAAGGATATAGTTACCTTTCCTAGAATTTGACAATTAACCTAAAAATTTTCTTTACAGAATAAAGATACCTTCGCCCATACCCAGCAGGAAGCAATTTTAAGAATATGACGCCCACATTCCCAAAGAGGTGGTGTGGGCGGGTGGTTTTTTGGTCTTTTAATGGTTTTTGGGTCTGGGATAATTTTCATTGTTTAGGAGGGTTGGTTACCAGTTGTTTAAGGGTTAGGAAAAAGACTAAGCAAAGGAGATTAGATTTAAGGTTCTTGTTTTTTTTGTTTTTTTTTTTTAAATTGTCATTGTTTATGATGGTTGGTTACAAGCTGTTAATTGTTAATGGTCAGGGAAAAAAGCTGAACATGGAGATTAGATTCAGACGTTTTGTTTAAAAAAAAGAAAAAGAATATAGATATTAGGTAGATCACTGAATCTATTCTGAGAAAAAAGATAAAGAATAATAGGATAAAAGGGTAGATCATCGAATCTACTCTAAAAAGAAAAAGGGGAAGATATAAAAATGACAGAAGGTAGATTATTGAATCTATTATGAAAAGAAAAAAGAAAGAATATGAATATAAGATAAAAAAGGAGATTATTGAATATATTTTTAAAAAGGAACTTCTTGTTTTAAATAGGATAAGTAATGAATTTTTTTGTCTGAGTTTATCAAATATTACTGGACTGGACATTGTTAATATATATTATGGAGTTTTTAATCTGAATCTGTCAAATGTTAATGGACTAGATATTGTTAATGTAACTCTTGATTGTATATATTGTATATACTTATTGGATAGTTTTTCTTGTATTAGTTATAAGCTTTTTTTTAGACAAAAAAAAGGGGAAATGTGGTGGTATTGTTCCCCAAAATATTACACACCCTAATAAAATTATCTGGGGTCAGAGAACAGAACAGCCACTAGATACAGAGGCTAGAAAATGGTGGCACTCATACCTTTAATCCTAGCATTCTGGAGGCATGGATCTCTGTGAGTTCAAGGCCACACTGGAAATAGCCAGGCATGGTGACTCACGCCTTTAATCCCAAGAAGTGAGCCTTTAATCCCAGGGAGGGATGGAAGATAGCAGAAAGGTATATATGGCGTGAAAACCAGGAACTAGAAACAATTGGCTGGTTAAGCTTTTAGGCTTCTAGCAGCAGTTCATTTGAGATCTATTTGGATATGAGGACTCAGGGGCTTCCAGTCTGAGGAAACAGGAGCATCTGAGGAACTGGTGAGGTGAGGTAGCTGTGGCTTGTTCTGATTCTCTGATCTTCCAGCATTCACCCCAATAACTGGCCTAGGTTTGATTTTATTAATAAGAACTTTGAAGATTCATGCTACAGAGGCCAGAAAATGGTGGCACACACACCTTTAATCCTAGCATTCTGGAGGCAGAGATCCATCCGGATCTCTGTGAGTTCAAAGCCACACTGGAAACAGGATCAGCTGAGGAATTAGCAAGGTGAGGTTAGCTGTGGCTTGTTCTGTCTCTCTGATCTTTCAGCGTTCACCCCAATACCTGGCCCTGGATTTGTTTTTTATTAATAAGACCTTTTAAGATTCATGCTACACGTCTGCCTCCCTCTTCCAGTTTCAAAACTTCTGTCATCACTAAAACACCAGGACAGCCCTCCTAACGTGCACACATGGTTCGCTTTAACTCCACCGGTCGCTTTACATCCCCTTTGTAACCTAGCATATTCCTAGCACATTCGGTGTTCTGGGATGAGGATATAGGTATGTTTGGGGATAAGGCGTGTTGCATTATTTTGACTATTGCAAACACAGCAGGAAATAGCTTGCATAGATGTGTGCTGGCAAACTTGGAGGCAGAATGGACAAACTCTTCAACAGAAATAATGTTGAAACCATAAAAACCCTTTTTACCAAGGAAGCAGCAGACTTCACACAAGGCCACTGGTTTCACTGAGTGCTGTCAAGAATGGCCAGCCCAAGCCGGGCGGTGTTGGCGCACGCCTTTAATCCCAGCACTCGGGAGGCAGAGCCAGGCGGATCTCTGTGAGTTCAAGGCCAGCCTGGGCTACCAAGTGAGTTCCAGGAAAGGCACAAAGCTACACAGAGAAACCCTGTCTCGGGAAAAAAAAAAAAAAAAAAAAAGAATGGCCAGCCCACCCTGAGATTGTATCTGAGAGCCCCAGCGCAACAGGACTCTTCCTGGCTCTAGCTTTTGGCAGGAAGCCACAAGCCCTCAGCTCTGGCAGTTTTTTCTTTTCTTATCTTAACCTAAGAAGTGGCAGTGGATTCCTGACTCTAATTTGTAGATGTCTTCCCATTCTGTTTCACTTCCTTATTTATTTCATTCCCAACATAACAATCCTTTGGGAAATTCCTGGTAGTCCAGCTTTCCTGACCAACCTCCCTGCTGATCCAGGGAACGCATTTTAAAACAGATATGGGGAATGACAGTCTTTGAACAAAGACTAGGAGGGACTCAGGGCTCCGAGCGCGCTGCAGCCCAGCACCCCGTAGTGCAGCCCTGCTTCCCATCCCTGGCTCAGCATCTAGCTGTCTGGTACTCTGCAGCCCCCATAGCCCTGCATGTCATCATGGAGCACCACTGAAGAGTTGTAGAAAGAACTTGGCTCTTTTCACTTTATTGACACATATCACTTGCACATTTTCCTGTAAATTGCCACTCTAATTATATGAGTGGTTTTGAGACATTGTCTGCATGCATGTGATATACTTGGATTATATTTAGCCCTTCTGCCCCTTGGTCTTCATTTGCGCAGAGTTCGGTTTCCATGTTTATTGACAGGATGTGCTGGCCAGTGCACCCTGCCTGCCGGTCCCAGAACCCCAGTAATCACTTTCAGTTCCTCAGTTTCCACACGAGAAAGTGCGGTTGTCGGTCTTTCGTGACTAAACACAGGCCCTGCGATGTGCGGTTGTCAGTCTCTCGTGACTAAACACAGGCCCTGCGGCTTTCACACATTTGGCTGTAAACAGGGTATATCTTTGGCTTCCTATGTGAAAAGCTATCTCTTGTCTGCAGGTATGAAGAGTATGTGTTAATCGTGTGCAGACACCCCTTTTGTGTATCCCCAGGAGTGACAAGGCTGGACCTGAGGGCAGTTCTAACCTCACTGGTTCTCATCTACCTTTGTGCTGCTGGTATTTTTTTATTTTTCCCAAAGGGATATTCAGATCATTTGCCTATTTTAAACATGGGATTTTTTTTTTTAAGACAGAGTCTCACTGTGTAGCCTTGGCTAGCCTAGAATTCAATATGTAGACCGGGCTGACCTCAAACTCAGAGATCCACCCTTCCCCTGCTTCCTGAGTGCAGGGATTAAAGGCGTAGGACAGCTCCGTGGGCTGAAAGTGGATTCCGTTCAGCTCTCTGTGGATGTGGCTCCCAGCCTGTTCTCACTGCAGACTGCTCACCTGGTGGCTCTCTGCTGTCAGGAAGCTGTTAGTCTGACAGGAGCCATGTGGGGACCCGCTTTCCGGCATCACCTTCCCAGTGTCTTTTTCTGTTTCTGACTCCATTTCTAGCTGCACTTGGGTCTTTAACCCATTCCGAGTTGCTTTTTGCTCAGGCTGAGAGATGGACATTTTATCATCCTGCACGTACACCCCGTTTCCCTAGCACCATACCTTACCTGTCATTTCTCCTTGTTTCTGGCACCTTTGTTGAGAATATGTGGGCAGGCTGGAGAGATAGCGCAGCACTGGCTGCTCTTGAGGAGGACCCAGGTTCAATTCCCAGCAACCACATGGCGGCTCCCAACTGTCTGTAACTCCATCCGAAGCCCTCTTCTCACCTCTGCAGGCCCTGAACATACACGGTGCACAGATAATGCACACTGGAAAAGCATCTCTACACATAATTAAAAAAAAAAGTTCTAAAGAGAATATGTTGGCTAGAAAAGATAGTTTAAAACTGAGAAATTTATAAAATATTGTATTTTTTAAATAGATTTATTTATTATTTGTACAGTATTCTGCCTGCATGTATGCCTGCATGCCATCATGTGGCTGCTGGGAATTGAACTCAGGACCTCTGGAAGAGCAGTCAGTGTTCTTAACCGCTGAGCCAGCCCTCCAGCCCGAGTATTGTATTTTTTTTAAGGATGAATTTTATTTTTAAGTATGTGTATGTGCACGAGTGTAAGTACCTTCAGAGGCCTTCAGGGTGCTGATACCCCTACAGCTGGAGTTACAAGCAGTTGTGAGCTACTCATGTGAATGCTGGGAACCAGACTCAGGTCACCTCCAAGAGCAGCAAGCACTCCTAACAACTGCTCATAATGCACTGTTTTAATAGTTTTAAGCAGTGTCTGGGATGTAGCTGAGTGGTAGAGCATTTGCCCACCATGCCTGAGACCCAGTGCTGTGGATAAGTGAGTTTATCCTGGGGTGTCTGTCTTGTCCAATTGCTCTGTGTGTCTGAGGTTTCTTACATATCAATAGCATACTGGTTTTGTTACTGTGGCTATCTGTACCATGTTGTCTAGCCTGGCCCCAAACTTAGTACTTAAGAGGATCTTGTCATTTACCAAGCTCTGTGCTAGTAGTTACACTGAAGAGAAGCTGAAGAAGTTAAAAAAAAAAAAAAAGTGCCTGGAATTGAGGATTTTGGTTAAAGTGTTCCAAGTGTTCCTACTATAAGCAATAACATACAGATCAAGCAATCACATCAAAATACTAATGTCATTCTTCACAGACAGACAGACAGACAGACAGAGGAAGGGAGGAAGAGATGGAAGGACAGAGGGAGGAGGAGGGAGGGATCTATGAGAGCCAAGCAGTACTACTTTGATATTAATTCCCGCTATGAGAGCGCCACCTACTGTTTGGTTTTAGAATGTAATGGTTGGTTCAAGTCCTCTTCATCTTGAAAAATGAAACAAAATCATCCTCTGGCTCTGCACATGCACACAGGGATATGCACACCCACACACCTGCATAGGAACCCCCCCTCCTTCCACCCTTCCTCTCCCCCCCCATACACACACACACACACACACACAAAAAAACCTGCAATCATACACTGCACATCAATTCAATGACAAAGCATAAAAACTATTTGTTTTTACTTTTTAAAACAAATGTAAAATATATACACTGTGGAGCCAGAATGACCATCACAGAGTGTGGATGATGGTCCGGTTTCGAAGTTGCTGAATATACTCCTTGGCATGGTCGACTGTTGTCTTGGGTGCTTCGGGTAGGGGTGGGGGTCCTTCCACCAGCTTCACAAAATAGTGGCAATAGACCTTCTCCATGATGCCAAAGCGACCTCGGCCATGGTAACGGATGCGCTTCAGGCACTGGCCTCGACCTGAGGTAGACTCAGCTATGGAGGAAAGAAAGAAGAATGATGGGACATGTCTGCTATCCATAGGACGGCATCCGGACCAGCTAAGCAAGCCCTGACCCATCTTTCACTAGATCCTAAGACTACAAGAGGTTGCTGGTGGGCTAGAACACACTCATCTCAACCACAAGTCTCTGGAGCACTACCTAGGAACCATGCAATGCTCTAGGAGATGAAGCATGGACCCTGCCGCCACACAGTTTATGCTGGAGGAAAACAGAAAATATGGTAACACTTTCAATTAATGCAAGTTTCATGAATTAAACAAATCTGACTAACGGGACATACACTAGTGGCATGGTGCTGGTGCCTGTAATCCAGGAAGCAACGGCAGGAAGATCAGGATTTCAAGGCCATCCTTAGCTACACAGCAAATTCAAGGCCAGTCTTTTGTTTTGTTTGTTTTTCGAGACAGGGTTTCTCTGTGTAGCCCTGGCTGTCCTGGAACTCACTCTGTAGACCAGGCTGGCTTCGAACTCACAGAGATCTGCTTGCCTCTACCTCCAGAGAGCTGGGATTAAAAGCATGCACCACCATGCCAGGCTATTAAGGCAGTCTTAAATAAAAGAGGCATCCCTGAGGAGAAACCTGACCTGAGACCAGAATCATCCTCCATCCCTGTTCCTGTCAGAGGGCAGTAAACACATCCTGTCTGATGCAAGCACACCCAGCTTGTTTAGGAAGACAACAGGGCACACTGACACCAACCATGTGTAAGAAGCACACAAACAAAAGGAAATAAGAGACGCGCATGGGGACAGACTGTATATGGTCCTGCAAGCGAAGGGAAATTCCATCCCCAGCACTCAGGTGAACAAGGCAGGAACAGGGCTGGTAAATGACTCTATGTAAGGCACTTGCCATGCAGGCCTGACAACCTGAGTTTGCCCTTGGAATCCACATAGAGGTGCAGAGACATGATTCCACAAAATTGTCTTCTGACCTCCACAAGCAGGCTATGGTGCACACTGTGGCATGTGCATATATACTATCTTGGATATTCCGAACAGTGCCCCACTAAACATGGTGTGCAGTGTCTATGGTATGCTGACTCAAAGTCATTTGGATGTGTGTTTAGGAGTGCTGTGGCTGCATCATGTGGTTGGTCTGTTTTCAGTTTTAGAGAGCTCTTCATAGTGATTTCCATAGTGGCTACACTAGTTCATATTCCCACAGAGGTGTCTAAGGCTCCCACTGCCCACTCTGGCTGAGGATGTTGAACCTTTGTTCATGTATTTTACATTTTTCTCTTAAGAACTGTGTAATTCATTTGCCTGCTCATTGATTAGATGATTCAGTGGTTTTGGTCTGTGTTTTTTTTTTTTTTTTTCTCTCTCTCTCTCTCTTTCATAGATCAGCAGGTTTTTCACTCTGATGACTAGAAGGCTCCATTTCAGTCACTCTCATGGCAGAGGCACAATATAAAAAGACATTTAAAGTTTACATGCAATCCTTTATTGACCTCCTTCCACCTAGCAATTCATGTATCTTTTCTCCCCCACAACAACCTCTACTCTGAGATAGTTTCTCTGTGTAGGTCTAGCTGTCTTGCAAATCATCATGTAGACCAGGCTGGCCTTGAACTCAAAGAGCCACCTGCCTCTGCCTCCTGGGTGTTGGTACTAAAGGTGTGTGCACCACCACCAGCAATTAATCCATCTTTTAGATAATTTGTGGTTGTTCTCAGTTTTATTGTGGCTAAAGGGTGGCAGCATGAGCCAGTCCTAAAATCCTTGTGTAATAAGCACTAGTAAGAGAATCCACACCCTGAATCCCATTCAGAACAGGCAGCTAGAAGTTAGCACATCTATCACTCATGAGAGATTAACACTGAGGTCCTAAGGGCTAAAGAAAGTCCTTACCTGTGGGAGGCCAGCTCCCACCTTTTAAAAGGGTTCCTATGAGGAGGAGAGAGGGATAAGAAACTTTCAGATAGAAAGATAGTGGCAAAGAGGAGAAAGAAACACAGGATAACTTCAGGAAGACCTGAATCAAAACCCAATGGCCCCTTCTGCCTCTTCAAAAGGGCTTTTTATAACAATGCCAAGGGGTGGGGCAAAAGACCTCCCCCTAGCTAGATCAAAAACCACCACACAGCCAAGTGTAGACCCTTCCAAACACCTGGTAAACACACCCATGGTCAAATCATCTCCTTATGCAGCCCTGCTGGGTAAAGCAAGCTCAGATTCTTTGACCCTAAATTCCTCAACACTCACGAGGAAATCTATGTGGGTCTCTACATCTCCCCCTTCTTAATATAATAAAGGGCCCCTTAGACCTCTCAGATAGACTGTGCCTGTCATAGGTCGTCCTTCTTCCCTAATCAGCCTTACCTGTCCTGGAGATACACTTTCCATCAAGCATTTTCCATCAAGCATATTCTGTCTTAGGTTGGCAGCTAGGAAGAAGAACTTTACCTGTCCCTGACTACCAGCACCTGGCAGGGAGAATTACAGAGCTTAACTTGGCTCTGACTCAGGTCCCTACCAAGAGCTTGCAAGTAGCTGGAACAACCACAGCAATCCCTATGGCAGCCACACCCCCAGTAAAGGAGTAGAGGATGACCAAGATGGAATGTCCTTTTGTAATGGGTCTAAGATGTCTATAACAGCCTTAGCTGTGCCAAGCCCTTTTGTAAATCAAAAAACTCCTGATGCAACCACATCAAACTTAAAAGACTCTCTTAGCTTCACTAAACCATAGTTGATTAAAATCAACAAATTAACATAATTCTAGTTTAAATATTACTATACATATTTACAACTAGCATGAATATTACTGTACATATTTAGAATTCTTACAAACTTACATTCAAAAGCAAACTCTCTATAGGACTACTTTGCAACTTTAGCAAACATCTAAGAGAGCTCTCTTAACAGAGCTATTTACATTTTCTTCCAACAAGATAGAGGGTATATGAATCGTGAGTCACCATAGTTAAACTTGTAGGAGAACTCAAAACTGTTTCATTTCTGAGGTCTGCAAAAGTTCAAAAAACTCAGTTCTAAAAACAGTCTTAAAGTTCCACTGACAGCCCAAGATCAGGGCCTGGCTTGTTAGCCGCTCTGAAGTCCCTTTTAGCAGTCCAAGTCATAATGACTTTTAGGCAAACGGTTCCAAATATGAGAAGTCCCAAATTTGTTGCTGCTCCCCTGCATGCAACAACTCAGTTCAATTCAAACAAGCATTGCTGAAACTCCACTCTCAGTTACAACAACTTTTTATGGCAGTCTTTCCAGAGGAACCTTGCCTCAGGGCGAAGGTGGCTACCATAATAACTGAGCTGCTACAGAGCTTCTTTCAGAAAGCTTTCTGCTCAGCCACCAAACAGAAACTGTGTGACTTTAGCTGCTAACTCCATTCAGCTTTTTTACTGTCCCAGTCTGTCTGCACCTCCTGTCTCTGAGCCTGCCCACCTAGAGACCCCAGGATCCTGAGGTCCAGAGGGCGCTCTTGTGCCTTGTGCTGCATGGCTGAATGCCGCCCCTGTGCTACAAGCTACAGTTCTTGAGCAGCCCTTCTGGGTCCAGGAGGAAACCTAACCACAGCCAGTTGCAGCTGCTGTACCCCTGGCTCCTCAATTACAGGGAACACTTGAAAGCTTTGCACCTCCTTCCCTCTGCTAGCTGCTTCTGTAATAATAGCTTAAAGGGGAGATGCAGAACTAGCAGCAAAGGTTTGCCATGTTCCAGGAGATCTTTGTGCCAGGGCAAGCAATTACGGGTGAATTTTCCATTCTGATAGATGACCCCCCCCCCAGGTGAGTCTAATTCTGCCCTTACAGAAGGAAAATGAGTACTCTTCTGAGAAGGAAAGACCTGAAGAGCCTCCAGTTTTGGGGAAAGAGAAATTACTAACTCTTTCAAGTCCTTCAGTTCCTCCCTTGTCTCATCCCAACACTTCCGTTCCTTAAACTTGGCTTCATGGCCAAGAGGGAACTGACTCTGATTGAACGATGTAAAAGTGTTCTCATCTAGCGGCAGCTCCAGTGGAATGGAGGGTCTTATTCCACTCATATCTGTCAGGGAAAATTATCCCTGCTACTCAAGACTTAGATCTAAGCTGTACCAAATTAATGCCCACAGGCCAAAAGCTTCCATGGGAATCTTTTCTAGCCCATGTTTCTCATAATATTGTTGCAGTTTGACTCCAATTCTCCCCCAGGAATCTGTGTCCAGAGTCCTATAGTCAGAAAACCAAGGACACAGTTCCTCTACAAACTCCAAGAACCTCTGCACTACATTAACTTCCCTAGTTTTCAAACTTTCTACAAGTGAATATACATAAATCTGTGAACTATTTCCCTGCCCAATAGCGGCTTTTCTTTCTCAGAACGCTAAGTCCGCAGTGGCTGCTTGTTCCTTGACACAGTTTTCAGGTCAGGTACTAGGGAAATTCTACCCTTACCCTAAGTTTCTTCCTATACAATATTCCTATACCTAAACCCTATATTTTTTCCTAATTTAATAGATAGAAATTGAGAAAGAAAGAAAGAAAGAAAGAAAGAAAGAAAGAAAGAAACCTAGAGAGAGAGAGAGAGATTTGCTGCAGCCTAACTTTTCTATATACAGTTTTTGCTCCCGAAGAATAAAATACCACCACCTTAATCTTAATACAAAACCAGACATGTCCAACTGCTTCCACAGTGCTCCTCACCCACTTACTTCCTCTGCACCCAAGTCCCTAGTTCTGGCATCATCTGTGGGAAGCCAGCTCCCACCTTTTAAAAGAGTTCCTATGAGGAGGAAAGAGGGATAAGAAACTTCACAGGATAGCTGTAGGAGGACCTGGATCAAAACCCAATGGTCCCTTCTGCCTCTTCAAAAGGGCTTTTTATAAGAATGCCAAGGGGCAAGGCAAAAGATCTCCCCCTTGCTAGATCAAAGCACACTGCACAGACAAGTACAGACCCTTCCAAACACCTGGTAACCACACCTGTGGTCAAATCATCTCCTTATGCAGCCCTGCTGGGTAAAGCAAGCTCAGATTCTCAGACCCTGAGTAAGTAAATCTCTGTGGGTCTCTACACTTACCAGAACAGGCAATTGGCCTAAGTATTCAGATACCAAAGACCATTTTCACCAAACTTGGCATCAAGTGAAAGACATCCCTAGTGCTGAAGATAGAAAAAGTCTTACCTATATATAAGTTGGATCTGAATTCCACATTATGGTCTCTCACTGCCATGTCTTGTGCTTCTAAGAGTACCTTAAACAACAAGAAAGACCTGCTCATATACTGATTTTGAACTAAAGTGGGATTAAATATCTCATCTTTTGCTATGTCTAAAACGTGCCTAGTCAAACCTTCACTTCACAGTGAACTTTTATTTATTGGTGGAGTTTTTTGTTTTGTTTTTTGAGACAAGGGCTCACTTTGCAGCTCTGGCTGCCCTGGAACTCACAGAGATTGGCCTGTCTCTGTCTCCAATTCCTAGCCACAGTCAACTTTTTTAAGGCATCAAATGCTGGTTGTACCAAGGAAAAGGGACCAGAAAACATCCCTTTCTCAGAACTAGCATAGGGCCCATGGCCCTGCTGAGGCTCTGTAAGGGAAGGGAGGAGAGCCCATACCCCAAGTCATGCCATTGGAAGGAACACCAAATCTGAGTCAGGGACTCCAGCATTCTAAAGGGAAGAGCCATGTGCCTAGTACATTAGGACTGTGTCCAATGAGGCATTAGAGACCCTAGGGACCACCTATGTACAAATACAAACCGATGACCACAGGAGAAGCATCAGAGACAACAAGCTTCCAAGTGTCCTGAGTGCCACGCCAGGGCTTCTTCCGTCCAACTGCTTATACAAAACTGTAAGTTCTCATTGTGGAAGTTGGCTCCCCAACCCTCAAAAAAGACTCTTGTGAGAAACAAAAACCACACTGAGTTCCGGCTGGAAGTGCAGTTTGGTGGCAGAGTATGTCCCTAGCATATGCTAGGCCCTGAGTTTCATCTTTAGCATCACTCCAAAATAAGGGCCAGTTATTTGTTAAAAAGGCTTCCAATCATTTCATCAACAATAAAAAAAAGTGTCTGGTGCATATAAAGGCATCTGAGGAAAAATGCATGTAAAGCATCCATTTCTCAGGAATAAGGGACTTAAGGGACTTAAGAAAACTGGGAGCCCTGAATCTGCATCTCATAAAAAAAATACATTTACACTACAAATCTTAAGAATCCAAGATTTAGGCTTAAAGACAGCTGCATACCCATCCCTCCCAACCACCAAGTCTTACCTCTTTAATTATTTGAGCCCCCTTTTTATCATTGAATTCCAACTGAGCCAAAGCCTGATCAATAGACATGCCTCGTATCTAAAGGGGGACAGATGAATGAACAAACTTCTTCTAAAAGGCAATGTTTCCTTTCAATGACAGCAAGAACCTTAAACAATCAGTTAGAATTCTAGAAACTATGAGTTGAAACCAAGCAAAATAGAAAAAAAGGTTTGAAAGGGATCCTATCTTTTAGTTAAAGATTACACTTACATGCTGTAAGCACAAAGCAGTTTTATGTACAACAGTTTCAGATCTATTAAGGCAGGCACAACTGAGACAGGCTGATGTCAACCACACTCATCCTCCACACACGGGATGAATGGTTCTGCATTTATAAATCAATTGCTGCGTTTCTCTTTGCTCCTCACCAAGGAGAATATGCAAGAACCAACAGTATCATGAGGTTAAACCTGTTTGTACAGGTAAGCAAGCAAATGTCCTGGGGTGTCTCTCTCCTTCTCCAAGATAAACACTTAAGAACTAGAGTCACAGCATTAAAACTACTACAGACAAGCAAGCAGGTGCCCTGGGTCCTCCGGTTGTCAGAAACTCTGCCACCCTTGTTTGAGTGTCTATTTCCACTGTGAGTTAGTGTCTCTGTTGATGACCTGCTCATCACTGAACACAAAATGACATTCCCTATCCTTTGGGAAAGTTGAGGTAATAATCATCAAGTCTTCAGAGGGAAAACACAGCTTCTTTTTCTGGGTATTACATGGGAGTAGTCATGTTAGCTTACCAATTTTGCCAGATACCACATCTTGTCCTTGCTGTATTTTATTTGTCTCCTACAATGGTAAATTTCCTTGCAAGTGGGAAGAAAAGAAAAACATGTTGTAGCAGGTTTATCAAAGTGACAGTGACATAACTATTAGTTTCCATACTCTATGCCCAATGACAACACTGTTGTCACAGGAAATAAAACACTACAAAGACCCCAGAGATTCTCCTTTTTATACAAAGTTTGCTTTTTTCTTTTTTTTTTTTTCTTTTTTTTTTTTTTTTTGGTTTTTCGAGACAGGGTTTCTCTGTGTAGCTTTGCGCCTTTCCTGGAACTCACTTGGTAGCCCAGGCTGGCCTCGAACTCACAGAGATCCGCCTGGCTCTGCCTCCTGAGATTAAAGGCGTGCACCACCACTGCCTGGCAAAGTTTGCTTTTTTCAAAGTCTCATTATGTTCAAAGATTAGTAAGGCAGATACAGAAACTGTAATTCTTTAACCAAGCAACTACTGAACAAGTCACAGTTTTTAGTAAGTTGAGTAGGGAGAGGAATCATCTTATAATCCTTTTTTTTTTTTTTTGGTTTTTCGAGACAAGGTTTCTCTGTGTAGCTTTGCGCCTTTCCTGGAACTCACTTGGTAGCCCAGGCTGGCCTCGAACTCACAGAGATCCGCCTGGCTCTGCCTCCCGAGTGCTGGGATTAAAGGCGTGCGCCACCACCGCCCGGAGTCTTATAATCCTTTTATAAACTGAAACCGACAACCAAGTGGTTTACATGAGACCTGAAAGCCAGCAAGCACAGGGAAAAGCCAGGCATGGAGGAATCCAAGTCTAGCATGGGTGCCTCCTGTGGTGGTCTGGACGGAAATGGCCCCCAAAGACTCATAGGGAGTGTCATTATTTGAAAGGATTAGGATATGTAAGCTTGTTAGAGCAGGTATGGCCTTGTTGGAAGAAGTGTGTCACTGGGGGTGGGCTTTGAGGTTCCAGAAGCTCAAGCCAGGCCCAGTGGCTTTCTCTCTCTTTCTGCTGCCTGCCCATCTGCATGTAGAACTCTCAGCTACCTCTCCAGCACCACATCTGCCTGCATACCACCATGCTACCACCAAGACAATAATGGACTAAATCTCTGAACCTATAGCCAGCGCCAATTAAATGTTTTCCTTTATAGGAGTTGCTGATGCTGGGCAGTGGTGGTGCACACCTTTAATCCCAGCACTTCAGAGGCAGAGGCAAGTGGATCTCTGTGAGTCTGAGGCCAGCCTGGTCTACAGAGTGAGTCCCAGGACAGCTAGCACTGTTACACAGAGAAACCCTGTCTTGGGAGAAGAAAAAAAAAAAAAAAAAAAAAAAAAAAGGTCGCTGTGGCCATCGTGTCTTTTCACAGCAAGAGAAACACCAAAGCACTCCCTAACTTCCCTGAAGACTCTAAAGTCAACCTTCTTCCAACTGTTAGCCCTATTACCACTTAAAAAAATTTTAAAAAATATATTTTTAACTAAATTTTTTTTAATTAGATGGCTGGAGTTGTGGCTCAGTTGTGAGAATGTTTGCCTAGTGCTGGACTTGAGCCCTGGAGGTGCTCACACTGGATGTGGTAGTGCTCTCGTGTAATTCCTAAACTTTTTAGCAGCTGTGTATGCATGCCACCACAAACTCATTTAGAGCTGGAGGCTGCTTTACATCTCAGACCAGGAGGGGTCGCACGTGCTCTCGGGTGGTCAGAGCAGGAGCAACAAAAAGGAAGCTTGGCTTGCAGCTGGTTCCCATTGCCCTTGGGCAGAACGGCAGGACAAGGACAGCTGGATCAGCAGCAGGTCTTCTTTGTTCCATGTCATGAGTGTATCTTACTGATTTCATTTCCCTAATCAATTTGACCTGGCCCATTTCAACTGGCAACCTAAGATACAGACGCAATCTGGTATGCTTAAGTCAGTTCATTAGAACATATAAATTACTGCACGATATCCCTTTAACATGGAACAAAAAACTCACTGCTGGACACATAAGAACACAAGGACTGTCAGGCAGGACACAGTGGTGCACACCTTCAATCACAGCACTTGGGAGGCAGAGACAGGCAGATTTCTGTAAGTTCAAAGCCATCCTGGGCTAAATGCTGAATTCAATACCAGTCTATACGGTATAAGACCTGACTCAAAAGGAAAAAAAAATAGATTACTTCTACGCATAAACTTACTGCTGGTCTCCGAGGTTCATCAGGCAGTTGTGGTGGGTAAACAATCTTATTCTTCTTCTCCCATCTTCGAGAAATGTCAAGAGAAGCACTTGTGTGGATACATGATTGGGGTAGAACTCTGAAAGGAAAGAAATCTGTAAGACGATCAAAACTTGGAACTTTTCTGCAGTTTTGGAAGACACATCACCACCATTTGGGCAATTTCAGGCTCACAACTGGAAGTTCATCCAGTTCATCTAAAAGAAGGCTTTATCCAGACACCTCAGAACTCGTTTAGCTGGAGGCTAAGATGAGAGCTTGCAGTTTGTGTAAGCCAAATGATGAGCAGGTATTAACCCACTCTTGGCCCAATAGGTGAATACTAACAACTTAGTCCTAATAAAGACTGGAAGAAGATACAATGGACTTATTCCTTATCTGACCGGTAGAGTTCCCCATATTCTGTTGAATATGCAAGACAAATAAATGAAACAACTAGACAATATAAAACTAAAGCACAGGGAAGACAGCAAAGAACTTCAGAGTGGCTTCAGGCAACTTTTTTTTTGGTGGGGGTTATTTGAGACAGGGTCTCACTATGTAGCCTTGGCTATCCTGGAACTCACTCTGTGGACCAGGCTGGCCTCAAACTCACAGAGATCTGCCTAACTCTACTTCCCAAGTGCTAGGATTAAAGGTGCATGCCACCACACTCAGAAAGATAACTCTTAAATAAGATTCACCTAGCAGAGAAGAAGACACAGACTGTCACCAATGGCAAAGGCCTTTATCACCTGTGCAAAGGGACAGACCTGAGAACAGGAGAGGTCTGATGTGAATGTTAGGTATTGAACCAGGTGGTGGTTGCACACTCCTTTAATCCCAGCACTTGGGAAGCAGAGGCAGGTGGATCTCTGTGAGTTCGAGATCTGCCTGGTTTACAAAGCGAGGTCCAGAAACTCTGGGGAAGGGGGAGAGAAAAAAATCATCAGAGAGGCAAAAGATTTCTGTTAATGCTGATTAGCAGATTGGGACTTGGTAATGAAAACTTTAAATTCACTATTCCATGGTCTGCACACCCCAAATGTCCATTCTTCCTCCTGTCTTCCCCAGTAGCAGTCACTCTGTATCACTCAATAAACCCTTCTTGGAAAGCAGTGTCCTGGAGTACATCTTCAACTTCCCTGCCAGGGCCAGCCACCAAGTCTTATTGATACTACCAAGAACTGTCTCTCAGATGCTTGGTGTATTCGTTTATTGGCTCCCAGATAAAGGTTCTTATCCATGGTACTTGGCCCTGTTGCTCTAGACCTAAGGTGGCCTACTCTGTTGCAGCAAGAATGCACGGCAAAAATGCATGGCAAGGACGCATGACAAGAATGCACTGCAAGAATGCAGAGGATCTTCCCACTTCAGGGTAGTGGGAAAACAGAGGAAGGAAAGGTATCTTCAAAGCCATGGCCCCCAGTGACCTAACTTCTTCCCACTAGGACCCATCTGAAAGGTGCAGCCACCTCCCAATGCAATAATAAGAAAGTGAAAACAATTAGTAATCAGGAATCTTTTCTAAAATGCCTAACTCTACCCCACAGTTTGCTATAGATGGAGACGCTGCAACCACCCTAGCTCAGGACTGCCATCCACAGCTACAACCGTGGCCTCTTGATCACTGCTCTTCCACCACCTCACCAAGTTTCTAACCCTCTTTTTTTCCCAAGACAGGGTTTCTCTGTGTAGCCCTGGCTGTCCTGGAACTCACTATGTAGACCAGGCTGGCCTCAAACTCAGAGATCTGCCTGCCTCTGCCTCCCCAGCCATGTGATTAAAGGCGTGCACCACCACCACCTGGCTCCACCACCACCACCTGGCTCCACCACCACCACCTGGCTCCAACCCCTCTTTCTATGCCTGAGCACCACAAGGAACCCCTTCTGAAACAAGAATGCTCATGTCCTCCTTCAGTTTAAAATTCTTTGTTGAAGTAAGAAAAATGAGTAACTATTTTATTATTTATATATTTTAATTTTGTATGTATGGCTTTTTTTGAGTCAGGATCTCTCTATGTAGTCTTGGCTATCCTGGAGCTCTCTATAGACTAGGTTGGCCTTGAACTCACAGACATCCACTTGCCTCTGCCTTCTGAGTACTAGGATTAAAGGTGTTCACCACCAAGCCCAGGTTTTTGTTTGTTTGGCTGTTTTTGGGTTTTTTGTTTTTTTGTTTGTTTTGTTTTGTTTTGTTTTGTTTTGTGACAGGGTTTCTCTATATAACAGCCCTGGCTGTCCTGGCTGTTAAATAGAGACCAGGCTGGCCTCAAACTCACAGAGATCCACATTCCTCTGCCTCCCAAGTGCTGGGATTAAAGGCCTGCACTACCACACTCATCCCAGTTTAGTATTTATACATTATAAACACTATTATTGTATGGGTATGAGTATTTTGCCTGTATGTAAGTCCTCATCACAATATGTATTACTCTTGGAGGCCAAAAGAGGGCATCAGATCTTCTGGAATTACAAACGTTGTTAGCTAACATGTGGTACTGGGAATTGGAACCAGGTCCTCTGGAAGAGCAGCCAGTGCTGTAACCACTGAGCCATCCACCCAGCCCCCATGATTATATCTTTCTATTCTATGTCTTCCCCAGTGTCACTGAAAACTGAGAGTCCTGGTGTGCAAGCCAGCAGATCCCTATGTAAGAAGAGGATTGAAATTTCCTACAGTAAATGACCCACCTGGAAGCCATGAGTACCCTAGACCCCAGACTACGTTCTTGAAACATCATTTCCTACTGAAAAGAAACAAACTTCTGGAGGAAGTGGCTGGTCACAAGATCCTAAAGCAGAAAGTATGTAAAACAAGTAAGAAATAGTTTGCCAGATCACAAGCCAAGCAAGCTAGCACAGACCACAGAAGCACATGAAAGGAGCCTGGGAGCCACTTACAGACAACCCCACAGGCCAACATGGGACAACCCTGGCATTCGTGAAGGTAGTATCTTTAGGGAGTTGAAACCGTCAAATATATTTAAAGCCAAAATGAAACAGTGTAAATGAGATACCACAGTAAAATGGTTAACCTGGCACTTAGGACTCTCAGTAAATTTAGATATAATTTTATGTCATAGGAGCGTAAAATGAACTTTGTTCTGTTGTTGCTGGATGACTAATTAATGCATCACAGCGGGCAGTATCCCGCACAGCATAGTACTGATGGCCAGGAGTTTTGAAAATGAGGCCCGCTGAACAGTTATCTGTCCTGAGATCTCTAGACCTTACAGTACCCAGCTTCAAACTTCCTTATCCAGTTTGAATCGTGAGTGTTTACATTTCTGCATCGTTAACATCGGTTAACTTCTTTGGGCCTCGGTTTTCTTATGTGTCAGAAAGAAGAATGTGACCATGTCTCTAAGGCCGCTAACATTTCTTTTAATATCATCACTCACAACAGGTTGACAGAACCATGAACTGCTCGGCTCTGACTTTAATCCGTCTTCTAAGAAGCCACTATGATAAACTATTGAACAAGATTTCGCCGGGCGGTGGTGGCGCACGCCTTTAATCCCAGCACTCGGGAGGCAGAGGCAGGCGGATCTTTGTGCGTTTGAGGCCAGCCTGGTCTACAGAGCGAGATCCAGGAAAGGCACAAAACTACCCAGAGAAACCCTGTCTCAAAAAAAACCAAAAAAAAAAAAAAAATTTCTTCAGAGTGAGGTACACACCCTCTGACATCCCTTCATGCAGCAGTGCCTTCCATTTCTCAAGTCCTCTATACAAATTTGGCAAATTAAATATAATGCTTGGTAAGTGAAATGTGCCATGAATTAATAATGGCAAAGTTTTACGAATACTTACAACATTCTCAAGGCTCAAATGGGTCTTCAGCTGAATCAAGCAAGTACCAAACCACCATAATTAAGTGGAAATATTACTCTAAACAAAGTAATTAATTTACAAGTACTATACACGCAATCAAAACTTCCTCAGTACCCTATGGCTCCACACCAGTGCTAACTCAATTGCATTCCTTAATTTCTACACAAGAACGTTTGCCTCCTAGCATGATGTTGCACGGCCTGGGATCCCAACCTAAGACTGGGAGGTGGAGGCCAGCCTGACCTATGTAGAGAGACTCACAAACAAACAAAAAAATGAAAAGCTTTTCTCAAGAGGCTCCAGAGCAAAGGGGTCAAAACTCCAGTTGCCTGAGGCGCTGAGAGTATGTTCAGCACAATGTCAGGCAAACCTCCAAACTGTCCTTGCCCACGTAAGTAACCACAGAAGTAGCTAGGACGTTTGCTGGTATACCACACGACATAAAGAGTCGAATCGTGGCAGAAAATAGGAAGAGGCTGTTCAGAAAGCACTGAGAGGTGCCCTCGGGGGCAACAGTCCCCACAGGGTTACAAAGCTCAGTCTCTGGCCGAGCGGCCCTTCCACCGAGCCCCAAAGCACAGCCTGGCACACAAGCGCCCTGTCATGGATGCAGACGCGGCGCAGCCTGGGCCGTGAGAATCTCCACGGCAGGAGACTTACCGCGGCGTCTGCGATGCCCGGATCCTCAGGTTAGGTACCCACAGCGCACCTGCAACATGAATACGAGCTGTCAACTCTGATTCTCACTGTCTCCCCGTCCCCAAATTCTAGGAAAGCCTTAAGCCTTACCCAACTGCCGCAGCACTGCGGCCGCCATGTCTGGCCGTACGGAAGCCCCGGAGTTCAAACGCCGGGCTGACTGCACGCATGCGCAGTCCGAGGCCAGCTCCCCTCCCCCACACACCCGGAAAGTCTGAATGCGTTGCCATGGAGACCTAGAATGCGTGGTTCGGGCTTAAAGTCTAGTCAGACAAGTCTCGCTTTAGAGTAAGTAAATGACCTCATAAAGACTGAAAATCAGTGGGTTTTCGGAAATTCACCTGGATTCAGAAAAATTGTGTTCTCACCCATAAACAGCCTGAAAGAGCAGGGGAACCTGTTAATCCCAAAGATTCGAGGCCAAAGATACAAGGAGAAAGACCACCTATCCAAATCATCATGGCCAAATTAATTAAAGCAAGCAATTAATTAAAGCAAGCTTTTTTATTATTATTATTATTATTATTTGTGTGCACGAGCTGCCTCCCCCTAAGGCAAGGTTCGAGAGGTCATCTTCCGATGTGAGGAAGACAAGGTTGATATAGCTCAGGTAGAGGGTTTCCAAATGGGTGATTTGGTGGGCAAAATAGGTGGGGTTACAGGAGCAGAACACAAGCATACGTTAGTTATAACAAACTCCTGAAACAAAGACCTGATTGCAAGGTGGTCATAACAAGGTAGTCATAACAACAGGTAGCCATAACAACCTTTTTTCTCAACAAAGGTAGGGGTGCAAGATGGTTTTGAAACAAAGACATGGTTGCCCTTTCCTGGGACAGGCAGTACAGAACCATTTGTAGTTAAGGTTAGAGGTGGGGCATAGCCCAACCCTTGAGAAACAGAGGTTTAATCATAAATAGGAATGAACCTAGTTTGTCTTTACTTATAAAATGGCTTTCAAGCCCAAGATGGAGGCAGATTGGTTCATCAAACTTCTGCCCCCAGTGAGCCTCGCTGTTCTTGCTAGAAATGACTGTAACAACAGCACGTAGGAGACTGGTGTTAAAGAGTTGTGGGTGCAAGGACACACTGTGATACTCAAGCCAGGCTCAAGCCTGGCATGGTGGCATGTGTTTGTAATCTCAGCATATGAGAGGCTGAATAAGGAAGATCAAGTTCAAGGTCACCCTAGACTTCAAATTCCAGACCATTCAGAACTACATAATGAGACCTTATCAAGAAAGAATGAAAGAAAAAAAGAAAGCAGAGAAAGGGAAGAAAGAAACATCACTCTCCTTACACAAAGTTTGTGAACATTACTGAGAAAACTCAAAAACCAAAACTGCCCGGCATGGTGGCCCATACCTTTAATCCCAGCACTCAGGAGGGCAGAGGCAGGAGGATCTCTATGAGTTCAATGCCAGTCTGGTCCATAGAACAAGTTCTAGGCTAAACAGAGCTGCATAGTGAGACCCTGTCTCAAAACAAAACTAAAAGAACAAATGGGGGCAGCGAGATGGCTCAGCTGGTTAAGGAACTTTCTGCGAAGCCTGACTCTGAATTCAGTCTGCAGGCCCCATATTGTGAAAAGGAGAGAACCAACGCCTGCAAGTTGTCCTCTGACCTCCATACATACACACTGTGGCATGTGAGTGCGTGTGCATGCACACACAGACACACACACAATAAATACCAGTCGTTCAAACATGATTTACAATACCCCGTCTAGAGGTTGACTGACTAAGAGATGAGCCAATATGTTTGTGTGCACTTGCCGCCATATATTCCTGCATTTTACTACATCTCCTTATTTGTCCAGCAATCCAGCAAGGCAAATATTAAGTGAGAAACATCTGAGACAGATTTGATCTGAGCTACTGGCAAAACTAGTGATCAATGTGCGGCTGGGTGCCTCCAAATTCAGTGCCCTTAGGCCATGCTAGCATATGTAAGAGCTCTCTATTAACGATAGGCATTTCAAGTTCTCATATGCCGAATTCAGGCAGGGCAAATAGCCATACAGAAGTATGGCAGAATCTGAGTACGCTGCTCTTGTTTGGGTGGTAAGGAGACTCCCATTCTTTTTTACTTCCACACCACGAGCCACACTCAGTTCTCTTCACAGCATTGGCACTCCAGCAAGCAGGAGGAGGCCCTTGGAACCCCGGTTCTTTAGTCTTTGAATACCAAGAACCCAGAGTCAGAATTTCCACCCAACTGCAAAACTCTTCCTGCTCTTTCTGATTCCTAATTCATTTTATTTCTTTTGACAGGCTCTCACACTATAACCTAGGCTGCCTGGCCTGAAGCTCGCGGCAATCCTCCTGCCTCAGCTTCTCGAGTGCTGGGATTTACACCAGAGTCCGATTCATTCTTTTAGTGTTTAGTTAAATACATTCTTGCAACTGTCTAAGAAACAATGTCTTGGAATTAAGAAAACAAAACAACAAAAAACCCAACTCCTAAAACTGGTAAAGTACGCCGCTACGTATCTTTAAAAAAAAAAAAAAAATACTGGATTGGGATACTGAACTGCCCTGAAGGCTAAACCTCCGTGGCTGGTTGGCGGGTTCCACCGGTCTAATCCCTTAATTAAGGAAATGCTTAACCTCAGGGCCCTGAATTCAGTCCCAGGCAGCGCACCGGAGCGCGAGCGTAGCTTGGACCTCGGCGCGCTCCGTAGCGCCCACCTTCGGGGGCGGGGTTCAATTTGGTCCCGCCTCCTCCCGCTACACGCCGCGGTTGCGAACCACCCCACCGGAGCTGCGCGCTGAGCCTCGACGGCCGCGGAGATGAAACCAGAGCCGCGGACGCTACCGCCCTCCCCCAACTGGTACTGCGCGCGCTGCAGCGACGCGGCGCCCGGAGGCATCTTTGGCTTCGCTGCCCGGACCTCCGTATTCCTCGTCCGCGTGGGTCCGGGTGCGGGCGCGAGCCCAGGGGCACCCCCGTTTCGAGGTGAGCCCCCGACGGGTCGGCGCCGTCTTTTCCGCCTTGCTCTCCGGGGTTTGTAGGTCGCCGGCTCGTACCACGGGCGCACGTGGGACCCTTACGCTCGGAGGGGCTGGCCCGGGCTAGACCCGGTTTACTGCGCTCCTGGCCTTCCTCCCTTGCCAAGGCCCCGCCGGCCCCTAGGACGCCCCTTGGGCTGGGGGCTGTTCTCGGTTCCCTGCTCCCGCTGGGTGATTACAGGGTGCTGATTTCTGTAGGATGAATGGGGTGAGTCTGAATTTGCGCCAGATACGGTGATGCTTGCCTGTGATTCCCAGCAACATGGGAGGCTGAGGCTGGAGGATTGCCGCGCGTTCAAAGCCAGCCTAGGCTACATAAGTGAGTTCCAGGCCAACCGTAGCAAGACCCTGACGCAAAAGAAAATGAAGCAAACACAAACCAGGGTTTGATGATGCCTTGTGTTATGAAATATCAGCTTGTTCTATTCCTGATGACCTATGGCAAGATTAAGTAAAAACAGCTTTCACGTTCACCTGTGGACTAAGACTAGTCCTCAGCCTGCGAACTTGGCCCAACTATTCATCCGCATGTTGTTCATCCAGCAGCATGCTGTCCGATTGTCTGGATAGTGGTTTAGTTAAACAAGTCTGGTTTTACTTCCAGTTGTAGGAGAGTTGGTGGGACACACCGAGAGAGTATCCGGCCTCACTTTTTCTCATCACCCTGGACAGTACAACCTCTGCGCCACCAGCTCAGATGATGGGACAGTGAAAATCTGGGATGTAGAGACTAAGGCAGTGGTGACAGAGCACTCACTCCATCAGGTAACGGTCCATCCTGAGTCCTCAGAGTGTTTTAATACGTCTCATCCATGTGAAGAAATGTTAATAATTTGTGTTCATTAGTTAGATATGTTGGAAGGTCTTCCAAAACCTTTTAAAGATGCTTTTTTTTTTTTTCCAGCCCTGGGTTCAACCCCAAGAACTGCATAAGTGGGCATGATGGTGCACACCTGTAATCCTAGCACTTGGGAAATGGAGGCAGAAAGATGAGGATTTCAAGGCCTGTCCGGTCTACAGGAGAGATCCTTTCTGGGGGTGAGGGGGGCAGACAGACCACAAGTTAACTATGCTGCCTATTTATAAAGCTAATACTAAGTATGGCTACATGTAGTCACTGCATCTTTTATGTATATGGGTAGTTTTTCTTTTTCTTTTCTTTTTTTGTTTGTTTGTTTGTTTTTCGAGACAGGGTTTCTCTGTGTAGCCTTTGGAGCCGGTCCTGGAGCTCACTCTGTAGACCAGGCTGGCCTCTGCCTCCTGAGTGCTGGGATTAAAGGCATGCACGACCACTGCCTGGCATGGGTAGTTTTTCTATGTATAGATCTGCAAACCAGAAGAGGGCATTCAGATCCCATTATAGACAGGTGTGAGCTACCTTGTGAGTTCTGGAATTCAAACCCAGGGCCTCTGAAAGAGCATCCAATGCCTTTAACCACTGAGCCATCTCTCTAGCCCCTAGTCATTAATTCTTATCTGTGGCTGCTTTCATGATATAACAACAGAGTTCAACAGTGACAGTCCTACAATAGCATGACCTACAAAGTCTGACAGAGTCAATAGTTTTATATAAAATAAACACCTGGGCAGATAAGATGGCTTTCCAGGTCAAAATGCTTGTCATATAAGCCTGATGACCTGAGTTTTGATATTTTGTTTTCTTTCATTTTATTTTGTATGTGTGTGAGTATTTTGCCTGTGTGCCTGGTGTCTGTGGTGATGAGAAGAGGTGAGAACTGAAGTTACTGAAGGTTGTTGGCCGCCATCTGGGTGCTGGGACCAACAAGTGCCCTTAGCCACTGAGCCATCTCTCCAGCTCCCTAGGTAGTTTAATCTCTGGGACCCACATAAAAGTAGAAAGAGACTACTAGCTCCATGAGTGTGTACCGACATGTGCTCAGCTGTGGCACACGCTCTCCACAGCCCAATAAAAAACAAAACAAAACAAACGAAACAAAACAAAAAAAAAAGCCCAGAAACTTTGGGACTCGTGGGTGGGTGAGAGCTTCCTGCTCTCCCAAAGGACCCAAGTTGGATTTCCATCACTCACAACTAGCTCCAGGGAACTCAGTGCCCTCCAGCAGCCTCCTCTACATACAAATGCATGGCGCATGAGTTTGCACAAACACACGTAAATAAAAGTGTGTGTGTGTGTGTGTGTGTGTGTGTGTGTGTGTGTGTGTCCAGAAAGCCAGGCATGGCAATCCTAGTACTCAGGAGACTGAGGCAGGAGGATCACTCTGAGTTCCAGGCCACCCTGGACTACAGAATGAGGCTGTGTCTCAAAAACACACGAAAAGTTCTCACTTTGGATTCAATATATCACTCTACAGGTAGTTCTAGCACAGTTCCTAAGTGCCTGTAATGTGCCTAACATTGGGCTAGTTTATAGGACTACATTGACAGGTGAGACTCATCTGACTTTGCTTTGTTTGAAGCATACAATATCGGCACTGCATTGGTCTCCAACGGTTAAGGACTTAATAGTCTCTGGGGATGAAAAAGGAGTTGTTTTCTGTTACTGGCTTAACAGAAATGACAGCCAGCACCTCTTCACGGAGCCCAGGACCATTTTTTGTCTTACGTGTTCGCCTCATCATGAAGATTTAGTAGCCATTGGGTGAGTACCAAGTACTGTGCTGTCTGTTGATGGTTTATCTGTTGATGGTTTGGTTTAATTTATGGTCCTGCTTTTCATTCTCCTTGCCCTGTATGCCTCAGTCCTCAGAGGCAGCCTGCTGTCCTGGTGTCATGTGATCTCCAGATCCATGCTTTTCTCCACTGCCCCTCTTACCATGATACTAGGTTTTCTCCCCTCTTTCCATCTAATTTTTCTAGTCACCCTCCCAATGTTAGCGTGTTCTTTCTCTCTTGGCTAACATATACTATCCTTGGATGTGACATTAACTCCAGAGTGTCATGTGACTCTGCGCTGGGTCTGGCACCACAAACCTGAACTAGGGATACATGTATCCTAACATGCACTTCACAAACAGAACAGACAAAGAAAGCCAGCTTTATGATACCATTTATGAAGCTTTTGGATGTACAAAATAAAATTGTCTCTTAGTTGAAAACATTGATAAAGAAAGTCTAGGGATGATAGATTACAAATCAGAAACATTGGCTACCTCTCAGAAAGCAGAGCAGAAATTTGGTAGGAGGAGGTATAAGCTGTTTGGGTGGTTAATTTTTTTTTTCCTTAAGCTAGGTAGTAGATACTTTAAGGCATTGATTCTCACCCTTTCTAATACTGCTACCCTTTAATACACTTCTTCGTATTGTGGTGACCCCCAACCAAAAATTGTTTTCATTGCTACTTTGTAACTAATTTTGCTACTGTTAATGAATCGTAATGTAAATATCTGAAAGTTTTAGGCAACCCTGTGAAAGGGTCTTGATTCAGATTGAGAACTGCTGGTGTAAGGTTTGCTGGTTGGTTGGTTTTTGTTTGTTTGTTTTTAAAATGGATAGATATTTTACCTGCATGTTTGTGCACCATGTGCTTGCAGTGCCCTAGGAGACCGGAAGAGGGCATCAGATCCTTTAGGATGAGAGACACGATTGTGAGTCCCCTTGTGTTGCTGGGACTTCAGGTCCTCCGGAAGAACAGCCAGTGTTCTCAACTGCTGAGCTATCACTCCAACCCCCAGTGGATACTTTTTAATGTGTTCAGAAAAATTCATTTTTTAAAAAGCTATTAGAATTTCTCATTTTCTTATCAATTCATAGATTAATGTGTAGGACAAATACAGCTCTAGGGTACAGTACGTCTTAGGGCTTCTGTTGGTGTGAAGAAACACCATGACCACAGCACCTCTTAGAAAACATTTAATCGGGCTGGTTTACAGTTCAGAGGTTTAGTCCATTATCCTCATGGCAGGAAGCATGGTAATGTGCAGGCAGACATGGTGCTGGAGAAGGAGGTGAGGGCTCTACATCTTGATCTGGAGGCAGCAGGAACAGACTGCCACACTGGGTGTGGCTTGAGCATCTGAGACCTCAAAGCCCACCCCCAATGACATACTTCTTCCACCAAGGCCACATCTATTCCAACAAGACCACAGCTCCTAATAGTGCCATTCCCTGTGGGCCAAGCATTCAAACACTTGAGTCAATGGGGGCCATTTCTGTTCAAACCACCACACAGTATAACAGTTCTTGTTAGGTTTGTAAGTGGAAAGTATTATCAATTGTAGAGCTAAAGATGGAGCTCCTCTGGTAGAGTGCTTGTCTAGCATGTACAAAGTCCTGGGTTCAATCCCCAGTACTGCATTAAGCAAATATGTTGGCTCATGCCTGTGATCTCAGCACTTGGGAGGTGGATACAGGAAAATCAGAAGTTCCTTGGCACATCGTGGGATTATGGCCAGTCTGGGATGTATGAGGCTATCTCAAAAAAAGAAGAAAAAAAGTTGATTGGTGAGCTGTCTTTATTTTTTAGTAACATTTCTAAAGAATTTGTTTCACCTTTCAGGGCAGCAGCAATACATACAAGCTGTAAATCCAGTGGGTACTGGGAGGAGGGGTGGAGAAGAGGGGGAAAGTCATGTCTTTTGAGTTAGCCTCAGCCCTGGAGGTCTGCAAATGGCTGTACAAGGAGGCAGGGCATGGTGGGAAGGAGTCTTCAGAGAAGAGAGCGGAATCTAGACCCAGGTCAAGCATGCGTGGGATTTGAGCTGGTATCTGAAGAGACAGAAAGGAGGAAAAGGGAAGATTCTGCTGCTCGGGTTAGAGCTTAGAAAGGTGAGCGGCTTAGCAGTGTGAATCTGCAGCCCTGTAATATTTCTACCTTACTTTTCAGCTACAAGGATGGTATAGTGGTTATCATTGACATCAGTAAGAAAGGAGAAGTCATTCACAGGCTTCGAGGTCATGATGATGAAATCCACTCCATAGCCTGGTGTCCTCTGTCTGGTGAAGACTGCTTATCCATACACCAAGAGGAAAACTCGGGTAAGACGATCGAAGGAGCTTCTGTTCTCTTTGGACCTAAACAACTAAGTGTAGCATTGCAACTTCTAAATTATATGTAAAACCCGAGCCTCACAGACCAGAGTAGGAAGGGGAGAGCTGAGTTTTGGGAAGTAACTTTTTTCTGTCACAAGTGTGTGTTCACTGTAAATTAAAAATAAAATTGCCATCTCTTTCCTAGAAGAACCCAGCATTCCCAATGGGAAACTGATAACAGAAACCCCCATTACAAAAGGCTGCTACTTAGCCACAGGAAGCAAGGATCAGACCATTCGAATCTGGAGCTGCTCCCGAGGACGGGGTAAGGTTGATACTCAGTGTTGTCCTGCATTCATTTTAAAGATTGATTGGCTTTTATTTTATGTATATGGGTGTTTTGCATATACATGTCTGTGTACTATGTATGTGCTCATGAAGACCAGAAGAAGGCATTGGATCCTCTGGGAACTGGAGTTATAAACTCCTCACCATGTGGGTGCTGGAAACAACCTGGCGTTTCTAGAAAAGCAACAAGTCCTCTTAACTGATGAGCCATTTTTCTCCAGCTCCCTTACCTACCATCTGTTGTTTTAGAGAGTCAGAATGAACTTGAAGCATTACATCCACAGGTGGGGGGTGGGAGGAGATGCCTGCACACCTACTGCTCAGCTTTCTCTGCTCTTAGGCAGTTCAGGACCTAAACCAAGGACGGTGCCACCCATCGGAGGCTGTGTTCTAGCTCCCTTTCTGTTGCTCTGATAGAAGAAAGGGGTGATTTTATTTCAGCTTATAGGTGGCAGTCTGTCATTGAGGGAAGTCAAGGCAGGAACTTGGGGCAGAAACCATTCAGTGGAGGAATGCCACATGGTGGCTCACTCCTGGCTTATGCTTAGCTGGCTTTCTTGTACAGCCTGGAACTATCTACCGAAGGATACATCCCATAGTCAGCTGGGCCCTCCTGTATCTGTTGTCGATCTAGACAGTCCCCCACAGACATGCTCAGAGGCCAAACTAACCTAGATAATACCTCGTCGAGACTCTCTCCCAGGTCTTCTGTGTTCTGTCTCGGTGTCTTTTCCTTCGGTGGCAAAGCCTGTCCTGCTGCAGTCGAGTTAGCTGCTTGTTCATCGTATTCCAAGAACATCATCTGTCCAAGATCTGTTACCAGAAGTTTGTTGTCTCTTGTGTCCTGGTTAGAGCTGGACATCTGGCCTTCGTTTCTTCTGTATTCTGATGTCGTCCAGAAGGCAAGGACCCCTGCTTTGCTGAAGGAGTCATGCCTGCCATGCAAAGCAAGGCTGTCCTAGAACTTGCTATGTAGACCAGAGTGACCTCAGACTCACAGAGATCCACCGGAGAGCAAGATCTTTACTGTAAGAACAGGACTAATGGGCTTTCCTTGACTCTTAAGAATGGAAAAAACCTGAGTTGTAACTCCCAGAGACAGATGCAGGGCAGGTGGTACAGACCCAGAATGCCCACTGTGCACATGAACAAGCTTGCTGCATTCACATTTTTATTTATTGCTGTTGGGTAGAGGGTATGTGCGTTTGAGGGTCAGGCAGCTCTGAAGTCGGTTCTCTCCTCATACCTTTATGTGGGTTCAGGGGATCAGACTCAGGTCATCAGATTTGTGTGGCGAGCACTCTGAGGTATCCTGCCAGCATCACCAGTTTGTTCAAATGAACCTAAACACACCTCCCCGACTGGACCTCCCAGGACACCTGTCTGAGGATCCCTGAACATGATGGCTGTGCACAGTGGTCCTGGATTCCCCTTGTACAGCAGACCTGCTGGAGAGTACTGAGAAGTTCAGTTTTCTGGACTCCACTTGGGATCTCCTGAATTGGATCTCTGTTTGTAATACTGTGCTTGTTCTGATGAACAGTACAGCTCTGTGGGTCAGTACTGGTGGAGGTTTCCCTGACACCGTGTGTCGACTGCCAAATTTGCCCCTGTTAGAGTTATAGCCAACTAGGACTGTGGTTCTCAACCTGGGGGTCAAACCCCTTTGAAGGGCAAATGACCTTTTCAGAGGGGTTGCATATCAGATACCCTGCATATCAGATATTTACATTACAATTCATAGCAGTAGCAAAATTACAGTTATGAAGTAGCAATGAAAATAATTTTATGGTTGGAGGTCATCACAACATGAGGAACTGTATTAAAGGGTCACAGCATTAGGAAGGTTGAGAACCACTGCTCTAGGAGAATTCCACTGTCCTGTAATTGTTAAAAATCTCAGTTAGGTTCTCATTCTAATTAGGAACTCATTTTTCCACACAAAAATATTCCTATGTGTGTATGTTCATGTGTATGCACATGCATCTGCAGGCCAAATGATAACTTTCAGTGTTATTTCTCAGGTGCCATTTAAAAACACGATTTCCCACTGACTTGGAACTTGACAAGTTGGCTAGGCTGGATGGTTAGCCAGAGAGCTCGGCTTCTGCCTCCCTAGCACGTGGATAGGCATATGCTACTATGCCTGGTTTTGATATGGGTCCTGGAAATCAAAGTCAAGTTTCAATGCTTGCAAGGCAATCACTTTGTGAAGTGGGCTGTCTCCCCAGGCTGTCCCAGACAAAGATACTCTTAATTTTTCATGTTTCCAGATAGCCTGTAAAAGCTCATTTGGCCTAAATAGCTAGATTGGAATTAACCTCTATCTAGTGTGTCTCCATAACAAAAGGAGGTGTTCCTTCTTGTGTGCGCACATGTTTGGAGGTGATGTTGGGTGTCTTCCTCAGTACTTCATGTTTGGTTGTTGTTGTTTCTCTTGGCCTTGTTTTTTGAGACAGGATCTCACTGAACCTACCTCCCAGTGATGAGGCTAGACTAGCAGCTGGCCAGCAAGCTCCCGGGATCTGCCTGGGTCTGCGCCCACACTGCAGCAGATTTCTTTTTAGTGGGTGCTGGGGGCCTGAGTTAAGGTCCTCAAGCTTGCATGGCAAGCTCTTCACTGAGTCACCTAGCCCCTGGGTTTTACTATAACTTAACCAAACAGCTTGTAGACCATAGAACTAAGGATTTCTGGGAGAGTGAGATTCCTCTTTCACTGTTTGGAGAGAGCATTGACTCTCTTCTAATCTACAGGTATAATGGTTTTGAAATTGCCCTTTCTGAAGAGAAGAGGAGGGGGTGTGGACCCAACAGTTAAAGAACGTCTTTGGTTGACACTTCATTGGCCTAAGAACCAGCCAACACAGCTGGTATCCAGTTGTTTTGGGTAAGTCTTGGGGTTGTGCTTTCTAGTAAATACTATTTTCCTGTTCAGATTTGGAAATTCCCCAGGCTTATTGTATATTCAGAAAATGGAGAAATAGGTGGCCCACACCTTTAATCCCAGTGCTTGGGGAGGCAGAGGCAAGCAGATCTCAAGTTCGAGGCCAGCCTGGTCTACAGAGTGCGTTCCAGGACAGCCAGGGTTACACAGAGAGACTCTGTCTTGGAAAAAAGAAAAGAAAATGGAGAAATAACCAGGGTTTATGTTATCATTATAATTTATCTTTTTTTTAAAGACAGGGTCTCACTTATGGCACAGATTGTCCTAGAACTCAGGATCCTCCTGCCTCAGCTTCTCAAGTGCCTCACTTTGCCCAGCCATCTTGGCATAATAAATGAAATAATAGATGGGAAAATTTGTGAGGCCTGTGCTGTTTACTAACAGAATCATGGCTCCCTGGGGTGTCTTTACAGGCTGAGCCATCTCTTTGCCTTGCCCACCGCCCGCCCTCCCCTCCCCCCTCCCACGTACATGCTAGTTGAAAACCCTAGGTGCTTTGACTTGAGCTGCTCTGTAAACCAGGGTTCCCTGGTTCAGTTCATTGCCGTAAGCCACTGATAAAACTCACCTATTTATATGGATATTCAAGAGGATACAGTTGAGATTCGCAGGGCAGTATGTGGGAGAGAAGAGGCCTCTCCAGTCCTTCTTTGACTTTTATGGAATCATTGTTACACACACGTAATTGATGAAGCCATTAGTGACCAGCTTATCTTGATCCCTCCCCTTTCTTAACCTTGGGCTGGGACTGCAAGTCACTCCTTTATCCTGCCTGGGTTTGCTGAGTGACCAGCCTACATCTTTTAGCCACATTGAGGCTGCAGCTATCAGCTTCATGTGCAAAAGATACTGCTTCAGAGATGCAGGCCAGAAAAGAGCAAAGACTAACTATGTATTTCACAGTGCCAAAGACACTGAGAGAATTCCACAGGCTAATTCTTTTGTTTTAAATAAGACATATAGAAAAACTTGCAAACTACCCAGAATGTTAGCCACATCCCCTCCTTACATCTACCACCTCAAAAATGATAAATCTTGAAGTTTGCAAGTTTTGGTTGACTTTTGTAAATTAAAGCTAAATATGACGAGAAATGTCTTTAAAAGATAGTACATGGACATGGTAGCCCATGCCTAAAATAATCAGTCCTCCGGAGGCTGAGGCAGAACCATCTTCAGGCTAACCTAAGATATATAGCAAGACTCTCTCTCAAAAAAAAAAGATTTATTTTTATGTGATTGGTATTTTGTCTGCATTGCCTGTATGTCTGTGTGAGGGTGCCAGGTTCCCTGGAACTGGAGTTACAGACAGTTGTAAGCTGCCATGTGGGTGCTGGGAATTGAACCTGGGTCCTCTGGAAGAGCAGCCAGTGCTCTTAACCACTGAGCCATCTCTCTAGCCCCTCAAAAAATTTTTCAAAAAAGTAGTCCTATACATTGAAATTTCAAGAGTAAAAGCACGTGTGTCCTTCCCTCCACTACCTTCCAGAGGCTTCTTTTTCCCTCCTGTAGAGAAGAGTAAAGAGTGCGTGCTAGCCGGGCGGTGGTGGCGCACGCCTTTAATCCCAGCACTTGAGAGGCAGAGGCAGGCGGATCTCTGTGAGTTCGAGGCCAGCCTGGACTACAGAGTGAGTTCCAGGAAAGGCGCAAAGCTACACAGAGAAACCCTGTCTCGAAAAACCAAAAAAAAAAAAAAGAGTGCGTGTTGCAGTATCTCTGCTTCGGTTTAAATATTTCAAAGAATTCCTTATTTATTGTGTGTGTTTGCACATGTATGCCGTGGCATGTGTGTGGAGTTGAGGGGACAACTTTGAGGACTTGGTTCGTTCTTTCCATCATGTGGATTCCAGAGATAGGACTCAGGTCAGACTTGGAAAGTGCTTTACCCATGGAACCACATCACCAGCCCTTTGTTTATATTGTTGTTGATACTTGTTTGTTGGGAGAGGGTATCACTATGTAGTTGTGGCTAGCCTGGAACTCTCTATAGATCAGGAGGGTCTCAAACTCAGGGCTCTGCCGCCTCTGCCTCCCAAGTGCTGGCATCAAGAGTGTGCACCACCACACCTGGCCCTTGTTTAATGTTTGAAGGTTCTCATCTTGTAGTAGAGCTGTCCTTGAACTTGTGATCCTCCTGCCTCAGCTGTCCCAATAACTGAGTTCAAAAAGGTGCACACCACCATACCTAACACAAAAAAGTTTGGTTTTGGTTTGGTGGTTTTGTTTTTCAGGGGTGGGGATAGGCAAGTTCTGTGTAGCTGTGGCTGTCGTGGAACTTGCTCTGTAGACCAGGAACTCACAAGGCTCCACGTCCGTCTCCTGAGTGCTGAGATTCAAGGCATGCACCACTGCCACCACAGATCTGTTTGGGCACACACTGAATTTGTAAAACAGCAAGTGTGGCCACCAAGGGAGGGGGTAATGCAGCAGGCCCAGCAGTTGGTCCAACAATTTAAGCTGGTTGTAAGCTCTGTCAGAAACTCCTCAGCCCATTTGTAGATTCTGGAAGAGTATTCCCTGTGGCAGACTCCATTCTCCTTGTGAGAGCTTCCTGTCAGGGAGCCTCTCGAGCTGAGAAAAGGACTTAGTCTCTCTCCTCGACCATACCAACCTTTTGGACTCTCAAGCGACCAAGGGAGCACTTATCACATTCTTCTACCACTGAGGTTCCAGAGCTGGCTAGACAACCACAGTGTGACAGCTGGTGAGAGGTGTGCTCTTGTTCTTTCAGAGGCGAGCTGCTGCTGTGGGACCTCACCCAGTCATGGAGACGGAAGTACACGCTCTTCAGCACCTCAGCAGAAGGGCAGAATCACTCCAGAATCGTGTTCAATTTGTGTCCTCTGAAGACTGAGGATGGCAAGCAGCTGCTACTGTCCACGTCCATGGACAGAGATGTAAGAAGTCGTTTCTGCCTTTGTTCAGAGAAGTGGTGTGTCACAGGGCCGGGGTTGGAAGGTGTCTGTCCTCATCCACATCTCCGCCTTCCAGTTCAGAGCCCCTACTATCAAGTGCACTGCATATGGCAACAGCAGAGGCTGTGAAGAGCGGCCAGAGGCACTGGTGTGGTTTTTTGAGACAGGGTTTCTCTGTGTATGTAGCTTTGGTGCCTGTCCTAGAACTTGCTCTGTAGGCTGGCCTTGAACTCTTGAGATCTGCCTGGCTCTGCCTCAGTGCTGGGATTAAAGGCATGCGCCACCACCACCCAGCTAGAGACGCTTTTTGGAGACAGGTCTCTAGCCTAGTCTGGCTTTGAATTCCCCATTAATTTGAACCTCTGATCCTTTGGCCTCCACCTTCCAAGTGCTGTAACCACACCTGGTTGTACTGGGGATTGGAGCCACCGCTTCATGGTAAGCAGATGCTCTACCAGCTGAGCTGCGGCTCTAGCCCTGGATTTAGGCATCATTTTTCTCCTGCACGCCCCCAGGTGTGAAGTGTATGACTTGTCAGACAGCAGCTCTTGATGGAGGCCATGCACGTTCTTCCAGAGTCGTGAGAGAGGGGGTTATCAGTGCCATGACCTGGGGAGATGGCAAGCCTGGGTTCTCCATTACTGACTGGGCTGCAGGGTGCCGATTCACTGAGCATGCCTGGGAGTGGATGTACTCCTAGAGAGATTTGAGCTTTGTGATAAATTGCAGATTTGTTTGCTCATAAGAGAAGCTTCTTCCAGTTCCCTCTGGAAGAATTAAATCCCATTTGAAATATTTAATTCTTTTTTTTTTTTAAAGATTTATTTATTTATTATATATACAGTGTTCTGCCTGCATGTGTCCCTGTGGGCCAGAAGAGGGCACCAGATCTCATTACAGATGGCTGTGAGCCACCATGTGGTTGCTGGGAATTGAACTCAGATCCTCTGGAAGAGCAGCCAGTGCTCTTAAACACTGACCCATCTCTCCAGCCCGAAATATTTAATTCTTAACCCCCATTTCTTTGCTTTTTTGAACGTTTACTCTTTTTTAGGTAAAATGTTGGGACATGGCCACCCTGGAGTGCTGCTGGACATTGCCTTCTCTTGGAGGTTTCGCCTACAGCCTGGCCTTTTCTCCTGTGGACATGGGCTGCCTGGCCATAGGTGTTGGGGACGGCATGATCCGGGTGTGGAATACACTCTCCATAAAGAACAACTACGATGTGAAAAACTTCTGGCAAGGAGTCAAGTCCAAGGTTACAGCGGTAAGGAGACTTCTTGGAGATTTTTTTTCAGATTCTTTTTAGATACTGCTGGAAATGAAAGGATGTTTAAAGGTATCTGTCATGAAGCAAGAACTTCTCACTGTCTAAGCTCTGAATGGTCTAGACTCTTTCGTCAGCTCAGAGTGCCGTGAGATGGCTTAAATGTTTGAGGTGTGTGGGATTGGCCCTGGGTTGTGTTGAACAGTCAGAATGCAGTGATTTTAACTGTTGCTGTTTTTCTTACTGCATTTGTTTGTTTGTTGTGGGAGTCTAGCTCCCACCTTTTGAAGAGTTCTTAGGTAGAGAAGAAAGGAATTAGGAAATGATAGAAAGGGAGACCTAGCTGATGTGGGGAAAGACAGAAACAAAGGATAGCTTCGGGAGGGCCTGGATCAATACCCACCAGCCTCGTCCTTTATTGAAAAGGGCTTTTTATAATATGCCCAGGGGAGAGGCAAAAGACCTCCTCCCCCTTGCAAGCACACCACACAGCCAAGTGTAGACCCTTCCAAACACCTGGTAACCACGCCCGTGGCCAAATCATCCATTATATAACCCTGCTGGGTAAAGCAAGCTCAGATTCTCTGACCCTGAGAATCACTAGGAAGCCTCTGTGGGCTCCCACAGTTTGTGTTTTGGGGGTCAGTTCTTCCTTCTTCATGTGGGTCTTAGGAGGTTGAACTCAGGTGGTGAAGCTTGGAGGCAAGTGCTTTTACCTGCTGAGTCCTTATTGGCCCTTCTTGTTTTAATCCTTTTTCTTACTAAACAATGAGAATTAAATGAAGAGCAAGAAAGTTTTCCATGCACTGGTCAGGACTGCAGACTGACTCCTTTCCGGGTACTCCTCTCTCATCTGGAAACTTCTCTTGTAGCTATGCTGGCACCCAAACAAGGAGGGCTGCTTGGCGTTCGGCACTGATGACGGGAAAGTGGGATTGTATGACACCTGTTCCAACAAGTAAGTTTGACTCTCCCTCAGCTCAATGAGCAGGGCACCTGTGATGTCAGATTGAACTTGGAGTCCAGAAACCTGGCACCCAATAAAGCTGTTATAGAGTAGAATCTTTTGGCTCTGATACTGAGGTTCAGAACTCGGAATTTTCTTTAAAAACTTTTTTGAGAGGCTGAGGATGTAGCTTAGTGGGAGAGACCTTGACTAGCATGCACAGTGTCCTGGATTTAATATCTAAGACTCATAAACTGAGAGATGGGGTGCACATCATTACTTCCAGCATTTGGGAGGTAAAGGCAGAAAGATCAAGGGTTACAAACCAGCGTGATATACACAAGAAACCCCGTCTCAAAAAGGAAGAAAAAGAATGAGAAGAAATTAGCTTTCCAGGTGATGACAGTGTAGCCTGACTGGTATTTAAGAACTATCAACATGGGCTGGAGAGATGGCTCAGCGGGTAAGAGCACTGGCTGCTCTTCAGAGGACCTGGGTTCAGTTCCCAGCACCCACATGGCAGCTCATACCTGTCTGTAACTCCACTTCCAGGTGATCCGATACTCACACAGACATATGTGCAAGCAAAACACCAGTAAAATAAGTAAACAAAAACCATTAAATAATTTTTTTTAAAAAGACACCAAGATAAACCAGTGGCTTTTTGTACAAAAGTTTCCAGATACATACAAAGCTGCAAGACTAGTGGACATGTGCCTTTTCTGTTTTATCTGTGGTTCTTGATGTCTCCTGTGATCAGTCTCAGAGATAGGGATATAGTTGACTTGTAGAGCATCTGCCCAGCACCAAAAAATACAAAACAAAGATGAGGCTGGGCATGGTGGTGCCCGCCTTTAATCCCAGCACTTGGGAGGCTGAGGCAGGTGTATATAACTCTTGAGTTGGAGGCCAGCCTGGTATGTATAAGGAGACACTTTTCTCAAAACAAAAACAACCAAAAGCAAACACAGTGTGAAGGTGGTATTCTGTATAGTTGTAAAGTCCTGTTATGACTAAGAAAGTTTCAGACTTTTGTGATACGCTGACATCTGGAATTAGACATATTCTGGATATTTTCTGTTTTCTGAGATCATTTCTGTTGGGTTTTGGTTGTCTCTTAGCTGTCCTTTTCTCTGGAATACCCACTTCTTTCCATAGTATGGGTGCATTTCCAAATCTTAGCGCATTTTCTAACCTCTTCATCTTGTACTTGTCTGGCTGTTTCTTTTTGGCTGGAATTCATCTCCTGATGCCAGTTTTTCTGAGTAATCCTTAGCATGGTGTCCGGATTCTGGAAGAGCCATGAGTCCAAGTGTGATAGGGCTGCATGTGTCATATATGGTCTTAGCATTTCTAAGGAGTGTAAAATAGGGCTGGAGAAAGGGCTTAGGGGTTGAGAGCACTGGCTGCTCTTCCAGAGGACCCAGGTTCTGTTCCCTGCACCCATATGGTGGCTCACAGCTGTCTGTAACTCCAGTTCCAGGGGATTTGATGCTCTCTTCTGACCTCCATGGGCAACCAGGCACATATTTGGTACACAAATGGATACAAAATGCCCATGTTCTTAAAGTCAAAAATAACTTTTAAAAAAAGAATATAAAGTAGCTTATGAGTAACTTTTTGGTTTTTGGAGACAGGGTTTCTCTGTTTAATAGCCACAGCTGTCCTGGAACCGGATTTGTAGATCAGGCTGACCTCAAACTCCTGAGTGCTGGGATTACGGGCCTGTGCCACCACTGCCCAGCTGTAATCTTCATTTACACTGGCCGCATTTCAAATCACAAGAGTAGCATATGGCCCAGGGTGTTCCTTTCTAAATGTGGGAATGGGATAGAGTCAGTGTTCCATGGCATAGGAAAAAGCTGGATGGTGGTCTCAATGTGTGTAAATAAAATTCTGCAGGAACTCATCCGTGTTCACTGATTACATCCTGCTGACTGCTTCCACACTGCAGCACCCACATGGCTGCCACGCCTGACCTGCCAGTGTCTCTATGGGAAAGGATACAAGAGCCATTTCTACTACAGGGCTACCCTCTCTGCGTGTCCTTCCTCCCTCTGCCTTACCTCTCTGTCTCTTTCTTTTCTTTGCTGTGCTAGGGATCTGTCCTAGTTACTTTTCTACTGCTGTGATAAGACACCATGACCAAGGTCACTTACAAAAGAAAGAGTTTAATTTGGGGTTCACAGTTCCAGGGGGTGAGTTCATGACCAGCATGGCAGCAGGCAGGCATGGCGCTGGAGCAGTAGCTGAGGCAGGGAGAACTAACCTGGGAATGGTGCTGGCTTTTGAAACCTCAAAGCCCATCTCCAGAGACACACCTTCATCAGGGACACACCTTCCCAAACAGGACCAAGAATTCAAACATAGGAACCCATTGGGACCACTCTCATCCAGACCACCATAGGCCTCATGAATGCCAAATCATCCAAGTCAATTCCCCAGTCTATGTGCAACGCTTTAAGTATTTATATAGAACCTGTGTCTGCTTGACTAGTTCTGCATTTTTGCTGAAATACTGTTTCAAAGGAGTATACAACCAAACAAAACGATGATCCCATAAGCTGAGTGGTCAGCCTACCAGAAGTTAAGCTGTGAGGGAAGACTGAAGGTGTCACTGATAGGCGTCAGGATGGTTTATTTTGTTGCTTTGAGCCAAAGGGATTTGTACTGTGGGTGCTGTAAGTGTGTCTGATACTTCAGTACCATACCTCTTTCCACGCAGGTTCTGGAGTTCTAAATCCATACCTAGACTATGATTGACTCTAAAAGTCCTAATAGTGATGTTTTTTCCCAAGAAGTCAAGCCTGGATGCCCCTAAGAGCAAGAGCCCCCTGGAATACAGTAAAAAGCTTTAGGGATATGTCTTCTTTCAGGTTTTATTGCAGTTTAAGAATGTGGTGCTGGCTGGAATTGGCTTGGTGTTGCATACCTCTAATCCCAGCATTCAGGAGATAGAGGCAGATGGATCTCTCTAAGTTCTTGGGCAGCCAGAGCCGTGTAGTGAGGCCCTGTCTTATGGGGGGACAGGGGGGAGGGGTGGCTAATGGTAGAGGGGGGAAGCAGGGTGGCCTGTCATCCCTCAGGTTGAGTGATTATGGTTATCACAGCCTTTGTACTCCTTCGTAGCTTCAGAAATGCCAAATGCTAGGCGTTGCTTTACTATGGGCTCTTTAGAGAAACAGAAGAGAAAAATGATTCTAGTTGGCCAGGTGGGTGGGCAGTGCACTCAGGACTTGTTTTGGTGGTGGACATTATTACATAGTAAGTTAAGTGTTTGCTTTTTAACAACCAACTATTTGAGGCAAAGTTAAATTGTTTTTCTCTAATACCAACAACCACATGTACAGGAAACACTTTTCAGAGAAAGATGGTCTGTTTTCTAATGGGCCTCTTTATTCAAGTCATCCTGTTTTCCCCATCCACAGACCTCCACAGATTTCAAGCACATATCATAAGAAGACTGTGTATAGGTTGGCTTGGGGGCCACCAGTCCCCCCAATGTCACTTGGTAAGTGTGAGTCATTCTTAACACACATGAGTATATTCTTCCCCTTTAATTCTAATTAGAGTCTGAAAGCTGGTGTATGTCTGTTTGTGTGCATGTGTGCACCATGCCTCCAGGAGTCTGTGAGAGCAGCAGAGGTGGGTGATCATGACGGATAAAGGAAAACCTTGACTCTCGCCTCCCCCAGCTCTGAAATATTGCTCATTTTCCATTGCACAGAGTAACCGCAGACTGGGTGCTGGCCTTGGGTTGCTAAGGTCTGTGTCTCCTGTAGCCCTGCCTCTCCTCACTTTCCTACCCTGGCTGCTGCTGCTTTCCCTAAAGTAATGTGTCTTTCTTACTGTCTTTTCAAATGAGTCACAAGTTTTCCACACTCGTTGTGTGTGGATTCCCTAGCACTAGCCTTGTGTCCAGAGTAGAGCGTTGTGTGACAGATAGGAGGCTAGCTTTACAGCAATTGCTGTGCCCTGGGACCCTCCTTGGTCAGGGGGTCCTGAACTCTGTGTTTGCACCAACAGTAAGATTCTCGTTTCTGGAAGAAAAACCACATGCTTTTTTTGGAGACCTTAACATTTTCTCTGATCACATGTCACTGCTCTTGAATGTCAGAAGAGCCTTTGCAGTGAACACAGTATCTCAGAAGTTAACAATACCTTTTTCTGCCCACAGTTTCCAGGTTGGTAGGAGGGTGAGTGGCTTTTTCTCAACATGTTAGGTCATTTCCCACCTTTGGGTGGGACATGAAGACGGATGTTAACAGTATGGTGTGTGTGCTAATGATGTTGCTATGGAAGCAGCTACCCTGGTGAAGTGAGACACTCAAGAGTTTTTCTTTCCCAGGAGGGGAAGGAGACAGGCCTTCCCTGACCCTGTACAGCTGTGGAGGGGAAGGCATTGTGCTGCAGCATAACCCCTGGAAGCTCAGTGGAGAGGCCTTCGACATCAACAAGCTCGTGAGGGACACCAACTCCATCAGAGTAAGTTCCAGTTGGAGTCCATTCCACTTCCTTTGGTTTTTCTCCTTATTCAGGCCATCTGTAAAGATGCCATCATGCTTAGCCAGACTTCTCAGATAGTTGATAAAGCTATTAGTGAATTTGTGGCTTGCCTGTTATACCTTGGAGATACTTATCATTGAGTAAAGCAAAGAACTGTGTGGAGGATGCGGGGACTTAAATGCAGTGGTAATGATAAAAAAATCTAGAGGCAGGTGGATCTCTGTGAGTTTGAGGCCAGCCTGGTCTACAGAGCTAGTCCAGGACAGGCTCCAAAGCTACAGAGAGACCCTGTCTCGAAAAACCAAAAAAAAATAAAAAATAAAAAATAAATCTTCCATATCTTCTCTGTAAAGCATCCTTTTTTGTTTGGGGGTTTTTGTTTTGAGACAGGGTGAACTGTATGTAGTCCTGACTGGCCTGGAACTCCGTGTGTAGACCAAGCTGTCCTCAGAGTTACAGAGAGCCACCTGCCTTTGCTTCCCAAGTGCTGGGAGTAAAGGTGTGCATCTTTTGGAAGCTAACCCTGTTGACAATGACTTCCTGTGGTTGTGCTCAGGCCTCATTTGGTCTTCTCTTTTGATAGGATGACTTCCTGTTAGTCCAGGCTAACTTCCTGACCTTCCTCCCTCAGCCTCCCAAGTGCTGGATTACGCACGCAGAGTCACACATGCACAACAATACAAAATGTCTCTCGGGTCCTTTGCCTGGATCTCACATTTAATCACATTTGCTTTAACTTTGTGTCACTGTATTTGTATGACTCAGCTATTTTTCTTTCTTTCATTTTTGAGACAGGATCAAACATAACCCAGGCTGGCCTCAAGCTTGGTTCCTGCCTCCACCCCCCAGGTGCTAGGGTTACAGGTGTGCACCACAATGCCTGGCTTCCCCGATTGTCCTTAAGTCAAATCAGGAAGGTTGAGGTTTCTTTACCCTTGCAAATAAGCAGTTTTAATTGTTGCTTCTCATTTTTGTATGCTTACCACAAGGTAACATAATCGTAAATCATATTTGATTGTATTTTTTCATTTTCTTCAATGTTGTTTGTGTGTTAACATGTAGTAATGAACAAAATTCCTGTCCTGACAAGATTTTAGTTGAGTGACAGCTGAGTTTCTGTATTAGAGTTCAGAGGATTCTGCACAGGAAATAGAAATTTGAAATCCCTTCACATAGATGACTTTGAAAAAGCTGTGGGCATATATGCAGTAGACATAAGAAACAAGTAAGAAAAACAGGGTCATGGGGCCAATGAAATGGCTCAACAGATGAAAGTGGTTGCCACCAAACCTGAGTTTTGTGCAGAAACCTACATAAAAGTGGAAGGAGAGACTCTAATCCTAAAGTTGTCTTTAGACTTCTACGTACACACCCCTGTGCTCGTGAACCACACACACACACACACACACACACACACACACACACACACAAATATATATATATATTTTTTTTTTTAAGAAAAAGAAGCATGTGCACAAGGTCCTGACAGGCCCCAGAGGAACAGCTGATCTGATTTTGAGCAGTAGACTTGTGGGGAAATGCTGGGGAGTATGCCTTTTGCTAAGGGGACTGTCAGGGTAGAAGGAGAAACTCTAGTCAGAGTACTTGTTCTCAGTAACTCTTTGGCTGAATGTGGTGTTAGTCTAGAAAACTGCCCTTCAGAATTAGAACATGTTTTAACCCCAGGGATTTTTTTCCCCTCATGATGTCATCGACTTATAAGATGAAGAGTGGAAAGAAAATGTTTATACCCGTGCCTGGCTTGTTTTGCTTTCTAGTACAAGCTGCCTGTGCACACAGAGATCAGCTGGAAAGGAGATGGCAAAGTCATGGCTCTTGGCAATGAAGATGGGTGAGTGTGTCCTTTACAAAAAGTTCTACTGTTGTAGCATTCCCTGGCTGGCCAAGGCTTTCTGCAGTGTCCAGTGGCAGTCCCATTGTGTTCTGTGTTAGGATTCACTGTGGATAGCTTCAGCTGATCTGGACTCTCCGTCTTTGTGAAGACAGAATTATTTGAATCTCTACAGCTCAATGACAGTGTCCGACTACACTGTGCTGGCTGCTGGAGTCTCGCTGGGTTTTGTCCATTGTTCACTGCAGTCACAGCCCTTTTTCTTCAGACATTAGTTCATCATTCTCACCCCCCCTCCTCCAGCCTCAGCTGGTTCCTGGTGCTGTGAGAGAAGGGCCTCTGCCAGGGGTAGAGTGCCATGCTTTCTGTCTCCTTCCCTGGACTGAGAAGGGGGTGGGGGACAGTGTGGCTTGTGACTTGATTAGCCATCGTTCTCACCCTGCTGCGTCTTGTTCCAGGTCAATAGAAATATTCCAGGTTCCCAACTTGAAGCTGCTCTGCACCATCCAGCAGCACCACAAGCTGGTGAACGCCATAGTCTGGCACCATGAGCATGGCAGCCGTCCAGAGCTGAGCTACCTCCTAGCTTCGGGCTCCAACAACGCAGTCATCTACGTGCACAACCTGAGAACTGTCCTAGGTAACACTGACTTCCGGCCGGGGTGCTGCAGGCTTGGAGATGAGCCTGCCCTCCTGCCCTCCTGCCTGTGCCTGCTGAGCACAGGGTTGCAGCCTTGCGTTCCTTGTCCAACAGTAATCTGGATTCTGTGCCTAGGGGGAGATCCTTTAAAGTGAAGGTGAATTATAGACGTCACAAATAGATTTTTTTTTTTTAAAGAGGAGGGAATTTATGTTGGATTTCTTCAGGTAAAGGAATTGATAGAATGATGAACTAATGTCTGAAGAAAAAGGGCTGTGACTGCAGTGAACAATGGACAAACCCAGCGAGACTCCAGCAGCCAGCACAGTGTAGTCGGACACTGTCATTGAGCTGTAGAGATTCAAACACAGAACAGTTGTTGGGTCACTGTTCTGCAGTTTGGTTTTATCTGGTATTTTCTCATGAGTAGCTTCAGATCTGTTCCCTACCTACTGTTACTACTGTGTGAGTGCAGGCATGTCCAGAAGGAGGTGCTCTCGTGTTGGCCTTTAGTGACACACCTCCTGCCCTGTTAGTGAGCTACATTCCTGTTGTTGTTGTTTGAAGTCTTTTGTTCTCAGCTTATATCATTTTCTCCTGTTTTCTCCCTCCAAACCCTTCCGTGTACCCCCTCACTCTTTCAGATTCATAGACTTGTCTTTCTTTACTGTTATATATACATTCCTAAATACATAATTTCACTCTTCCCAGTCCGTTTAATGTTATTTATGTGCCTGTGTTTTTAGAACTGACGACTTAGTGTTAGATAACCAATCAATGGATTCTTCCCTGGGGAAGACTGTTTCTCCCTTTCTCAGTAGTTCTTAGTTGCCTGTGGTTGTTTAGTGTTGAGGCCTCATAAGTTTTCTCCTTTCTCCTTTAGTTATTGGTGTCGTATTTGTTCAGTCATGTTTAGGTAGCCATATTGATGAGACTTTATGGTCTTTTCAAGGAGACCCAACCTCACAGCAGATTCCCCAATCCTCTGGCTCTTATAATCTAGTAAGCTACATTCTTTTCTTTTCTTCTCCCCCCCAAAGTATTTATTTATTTACTTATTTAGTCATTTATTTAACTTTATTTTATGTGCATGAAGGAATCAAATTCCCTGGAACTGGAGTTACAGACAGCTTGAGCTGCCATGTGGGTACTAGGAATTGAACCTAGGTCCTCTGGAAGACTCAGTCAATGCTCTTATCCACTAAGCCATCTCTCCACCCCACCCCACCCTTTTTTGTTTGTTTGTTTTGTTTTTCAAAACAGGGTTTCTTTGTTTAACAGCTCTGGCATCCTGGAACTCTCTTTGTAGATCAAGCTGGCCTCGAACTCTCAGAGATCTGCTTGCCTCTACCTGCGGAGTTCTAGGACTAAAGGCATGCGCCACCACTGCCCAGCTGTAAGCTACATTTCTTTGTTTGGTTTTTTGTTTGTTTTTGATTTTGTTTTGAGATAGGGTTTCTCTGTGTAGCCCTGGCTGTCCTGGAACTCACTCTGTAGACCAAGCTGGCCTTGAACTCAGAGATCTGCCTGCCTCTGCTGGGATTAAAGGCATGCACCACCACTGTCACTGTCCGGCTAAACTACATTCTTTTTTTTTTTTTTTTTTTTTTTTTAAGATTTGTTTATTTATTATGTATACAGTATTATGCCTGCAGTATGCCTGCAGGCCAGAAGAGGGCACTAGATTTCATTACAGATGGTTGTGAGCCACCATGTGGTTGCAGAGAACTGAACTCAGGACCTCTGGAAGAGCAGCCAGTGCTCTTAACCTCTGAGCCCCGGGCTAAACTACATTCTTAATCACTGAGATCTCACAGAGCCTTCCTTGCTTCTTGGGATGTCCTGTCATCTGTGCATTCTTTCTGTGGCTATTTGTGACTTCTTCCCCTTGCCTTTTAGAGAGCAATCCTGAGTCCCCAGTGACCATCACAGAGCCCTTCCGGACCCTCTCCGGGCACACAGCCAAGGTTACCAGTCTGGCGTGGAGCCCTCATCATGATGGAAGGCTGGTGTCTGCTTGCTATGATGGCACAGCTCAGGTACTGTATGTCCTTGAGCCTGAGGTCTTGACTTATTTTGTGGGGGAGGGCTTCTAGACAGGGTTTCTCTGTAACAGCTGTAGCTGTCCTGGAACAACTTACTGTAACCTACACTTTCTCCTCTTCCCTCTGTTTTGGGTTGTCTCATTCCTCTTCTGTCATCTACAGAAGGGCTGTCTGAGCTAGAAGACACTGTAGTTTCCTCATAGCCCTTAGCAGGTCACTTGTGACTTATTGTCAGTTTGGGGAATTCTGATTACTCTCAGTGTGGTGGACCCAAGTGGCCCCAAAAATATCTTTCTACCAAATGAACACAAAGATTTTAGCTAATTGTAGGCATTCTTTTTCTTCTTGTTTGGGCTTTTGCTGCAGGGTCTTGCTATGCAAGGCAGGCTGTCCTCAAACTCTTTGTATTTTGATTTGGTTTGTTTTTTTAAGTTAACAGTGTGTGTGTGTCCGTGTGTGTCTGTGTGTCTGTGTCTGTGTGTGTGTGTCTGTGTGTCTGTCTCCAGGAAAACTTACAGGAGTTGTTGCTCTCCTCCCATCATGTAGGTCCTAGGGATTGAACTCAGGTCATCAGACTTGGCAGCAAGTGCCTTTTAAAACCGCTGAGCCATCTCACTGTCGTCCTGTCCTCAAAGCTTTAATCCTCTTGCTTCACCCTTCCATGCTGGAACTGTAGGTGTGGGCCACGTGAGATAGTGTTGTCACATGACTGCTTTAGATAAATGCAAATCATGTGAAAATTAAAAGCCTGTCATGAGTTTATTTTTAATTGAGCAACTTAGGCTGCAGAACAATATATCAGTTGTTCTGTCATACTATTGTTGGTTCTAGGTGTGGGACGCCCTCCGGGAAGAGCCTTTGTTCAATTTCCGAGGACATCGAGGCCGGCTGTTATGTGTGGCGTGGTCCCCAGTGGACCCAGAATGCATCTACTCGGGTGCAGATGACTTCTGTGTATACAGATGGCTGACCTCCATGCAGGACCATTCCCGGCCTCCTCAAGGTTGGTCAGGTTGAGGTTATGAAACCCACACTGTTTTTTCTGAATCCCTTTCTCTCTGCCTTAGTAATTGTTGCTCTGACTCCACCCAGCATCACCCATCACTTCCAAATTGTAGCAAGCGTGGCTGTGCTCTTATCAGGGCTGTTAGACCTCATGACTCACTAGGAGGACATTGGGAATGAAGGCACCTGCAACATCTTAGGCCAGAAAGAAAGGTGTGCTCAAATCCAAGTACAAAGAGCAGCTTGAAGGGCCCCTGCCAAACAAAAGGGGGGCTGTTGACAGGAGGGCTCAGCAAGATGTCTAAGATGGGGGGATTAGTCAGGATTCTCTAAAGGAACAGAACTGACAGAATGGAACACACACACACACACACACACACACACACAGGCCTTACTAGAGTGGCTTACAAGCCGTGGTCTGAGTAGTCCAGCAATGGTTGTCTCCAGATGGAAAGGACAAAAATCCAGTAGTTACTCAGTCCACGAGACTGGATGTCTCAGCAGTTCCAAATCTGGTGCTGGAGTCTGGAAAGATTCCTAGAGAATTGCTGGTCTTCGGTCTGTGTTGGAATCCTGAAGAAGTAGGTTCTAATACTGACAAGAGTGAGGGCAGGCAGGCAAAAGGCAAAGGCCTCCTTTTTCCATGTCCTTTTATATAGGGTGCCACTAGAAAGTGTGGCCTGGATTTTAATAGATCTTCTGACCTCAGATCCAGTCAAGAAAATCCCTTTAAAAAGCCTAGAGGAGGTGTAAGCCTTTAATCTCAGCACTTGGGAAGCAGAGGCATGAGGATCTTTGTGACTTCAGAGGCAGCCTGATCTACATAGCAAGCTCCAGGACAGTCAGGACTATATAGAGAGACTGTCTCAGACAAATTAAAAGAAAATAGAAAGAGAACATTGCTCACAGGTGTGCCTCCACTTCATGGACTGGTCAAATTAGCAATCAAGATTGGTTGTCACAGCCAAGCTGTGGTGGCGCAGAGCCTGTGGATCCCTGAGTTCAAGGCCAGCCTGGTCTACAGAGCAAGATCCAGGGCAGGTACCAAAACTACCCAGAGAAACCCTGTTTCAAAAAAAAAAGGGGGGGGAAAAAAAGATTGGTTGTCACAGGGGTAAAGGGACTTGCCAACAAGTGTAGTCTGGGTAGTACTGGGTCAACCTGAGGTCAGTTTCTGGAACCCACATCCAAGTGGGAAGGGGGGACTGACTTCAGAGCTGTCCTTTGACAGCATGTGTGGAGGTCATGAGTTCTCAAACTCACAGTAATTAATAATATATATGTGCACCAGGCAGTGGTGGCTTATGCCTTTACGCTCTACAGAGTGAGATCCAGAGCGAGATCCAGGGCAGGTACCAAAACTAGACAGAAACTTTGTCTTGAAAAAAACAAACAAATAATAATAATAACAACAATAATAATAGTAATATATGTGCGTACACACTAATTAGTAATATGTATATAGAGCCCACAACAGACTAATGTATGGATACCACCAAAATCCAACTTGGTGAACCATGAGTTTTACTGGGGTTACTTACAGGAATATGGGTGAGGGGTTACTAACAGGAGCAGAAATGACCCAACAACAGCTGCATCACCAAGGTCCACCCCAGCATGGGTGATGGCTCACAGAAGCTGGAACCTGCAGCACACTGTATGGCTGCAGGCAGCTCAACAGGTTGAAGGGTGTCTTTCCCAGGTGACTCTTCTGAACCTCTTTCCGGCAGCTTGGCTAGTTTCTGCTTGTTCCAGGCAGCTGGGCTAATCCCAGAGTCTTGGCAATACAGCTTCTCCTGCTCTGAGGGGGACTCTCAGCTTTATTGTTTACTCTGACAGGGAGGAACCTAGTGAATCCTGCAGGTTTCAGGGACTTCCTAAAGCTTTTTTGAGTTCTTTACCTTCCTGTTTAAAGAGCTTCCCTGCAGAATGGAATGTATCAATCTTAGAGGAAACTGCTATACAACATTAGGTATAAAGTGCTTGCTGGTAAGCCTGACAACCTGAATTTGATCACTAAGATTCACGTAATGGAAGGAGAAAACCAACTCTTACAAGCTATCCTCTAATCTCTCTCCTCCTTCCCCCATCTATCTATTTATCTATCTACCTATCTCTCCCTCAGACACACATTCATATAAATAATTTTTATCATTTACATGTGAATTTCATAAATTTATAAAAATAAATGTAAATTTTATAAATTTAATTTTTTTTTTTTTAAAGACAGGGTTTCTCTGTGTAGCTTTGTGCCTTTCCTGGATCTCGCTCTGTAGACCAGGCTGGCCTCGAACTCACAAAGATCTGCCTGTCTCTGCCTCCCTAGTGCTGGGATTAAAGGCGTGTGCCATCACCACCCATCTTAAATATTTTTTATTTAAAGAAAATCAAGGGAATTGTATTTGCAGCTACCAAAGATTAACTGGTGCCTAGCATTGTGTCTCCCTACCATAAACAACTAGAAACAGGAGATAAAGAAATATATCCCCACCTATGACATTCCCCATCCTCCTACCGTATTGTAAAGGAATGCTCAAATTAGCTTTGTCTGTGGTCAGAAACTGCTCAAATGCTAATGGACCTGAGTGTATCCTTACAGAGGAAATGTTCATAGGCATCAGAAGGAAGTTGTAGGCTGCCCATGTATACAGAACTGCTTCAGCCCCCAGAACAGAAACAAAGAGCAGCTATTATGAATGCAGCAAAATGGGTGCGTTTCTGACAGGTCACACTGAGCAGATGCAGCCAGGCCCAGGGGACTTGGAGCCACAGATCCAGGGCATCTACAAGGTGGGGGTCTCAGGTCAAGAAGACGCTTCACATCTGACCTGTGCTGCGAGTGTCTGGGTTCCAGTACTGTGACTCTGTCAAAAGCAGTTCAAGTGTGAAGACAATAAAAATGACTGTAAGCAAAGGATAAACGCTTTAAGAAAGGAAGAGGGTAGTGCTAGATGCTGCAAACTAGTAAGTGCCAGGTGCATGGGAAGTGTACTCTTGAGGTGCCAGAATCACATGGGCCTCTTCTGAGAACCAGTTCTATCCAGCAGTGCATTCCAGCCAGGGAAGTCACAAGTGCCCACTTGGTGGCATAGTGACTGTTCCGGTCAGGAGTCTGGTGCTGGAACTAGGGAGTCCAAAAGTGTGGTAATGGACAGCAGCAGACACTGTCAGGACACCCTCTGATCACATCTCCCAGGTACCCCGGAGGAGCAGTGTCTGACCAGTTGCATCCCTTGAAAAGTGTGGGCAGACGTGAGTGGAGTTAGTGAAATTCCAGGGGGTTGACTGCTGATGGAGGTGTAGCTGTGGACCGTGGAGAAGGCAGGAGGGTGTGTAAAGACTGTCAGAAGAGTAGTGTGTGATTTGGGAGGATTTCACCAGGGCGCTTCTGACCCACAGAGTGTACTTTAGTCTATTCTTGTTTTTCTTGTGGTCTTTGTAGGGAAAAAATGTATTGAACTAGAGAAAAAACGGCTCTCTCAACCGAAGGCAAAGCTTAAAAAGAAGAAAAAGCCCACCTTGCGACTGCCTGCAAAGCAAGATTCCTCCATTGGCAACGAAGAGGAGAGTGTGAGGGAGAACTCGGGACCTGTTGAGAATGGTGTGTCGGACCAGGATGCTGAGGAGGAAGCCCAGGAGCCGGAGCTGCCACCGTCCCCAGTGGGTAGGTGCTTCGAAAACCCCGTCTCTCTGGTGTCTTGATGTCGCAGGTCCTTCCTCCGTGTGTAACTTCTGTGTCCATCGAGACTGCAGACCGTGTTACCATCGTTGAAAGGGGTTTGTTTGGTGCCATTTCTAATATTTATTTTTGTTTCATGTGGATGAGTATTTTGCCTGCAACTATGTACCACAAAGAGTACAGTGCCCATGGAGGCCAGAAGAGAGCACTGGGTCCCCTAAAACTGGCATTAGACACAGTTGTGAGCTGCCATATGGGTGTTGGGAACTGAACCGAGGTCCTTTACAAGAAGAGCCAGTGCTCTCAACCTTTGGGTCATCTGTCTCTCCATCTTTAGAAGGTCTAAATGCCACTTTGAAGTGTTAGAAGAGATGTAGTGCGTGATTGGAGTGGAGTCAGTAATACACAGGAAAGATTCAGCTGTTCAGGGTAGGACCATGGGGCACAGTGAGACAGCAGGGCAGTGTGTGAGCAGAGGCAGGGGTGGAGAGGAAGACACATCTGGGAAGGAAAGCACGTCCCTTGAACAGCTGGCCTTAACTGCCCCGACTTACATGGGAACAAGCAAGTTTCCCCTGTCCAGCCTGGTGTCTTCATCACTGTTGTGTTGCTGTGAAGGGACACCGTGACCAAAGCAAGTCTTATTAAAAACAAAACAAAACAAAACATGTAATTGGGAGCTTGCTTACAGGTTCAGAGGCTTAGTCCATTGTCGTCATGGCAGCACTCATGGTTCTGGAGCAATGGCTGAGAGCTTCACCCTGATCCAAAGGCTGAGAGAAAGGGAGACTGGGCCTGGCATGGGCTTTTGAAACCTCAAAGCCCCCCAGTAACACACTTCCTCCAACAAAGCCACACTTATATGAGCCTGTGGGGGCCATTCTTATTCACAACACCACAAAGGGTCAGTTCTTTCTCTCAGTTCTGCTATATCCTATCTCAGATTCTCATGGACTGCGTGTGTCACTAGCTCTCATGTTATAGTCTTGTGCATATTTGAAGAGAATTGGTTGTTTATAGATCAGAATAGCACTTTTATTCTCTTATACCTTAAGTATCTTGTATTTATACCTGTTAAAGTGAGGGGAGAAACTGATTTATGCTGAACTCCGGGATTTCGATGTGGCGTGACTGAAATAGCCAAAGCAGAGGTACCCTTGACCCTCCATCCTAGACTGTCCGGTGGACCCATGATTGATTTGGGTAGATAAATTAGTAAAAGCTTACCATGTTTATTCTTTTATTTTATTTTATTTTTTATTTATTTATTTTTTTTTTTTTTGGTTTTTCAAGACAGGGTTTCTCTGTGTAGCTTTGCGCCTTTCCTGGAACTTACTTGGTAGACCAGGCTGGCCTTGAACTCACAGAGATCCATCTGGCTCTGCCTCCCAGTGCTGGGATTAAAGGCGTGCACCACCACCACCACCACCACCCCACCCCCCACCCCCCCCCCCCGGCTTATTCTTTAGGTTTATCAAAATGCTCTTATCTTGGGGGATGATGAGATGGCTGAGTGGGTCAAGCGCTTGCCACAGAGTCCTGAATGTAGCTGAAGTTTTCCTGTGTCCTTGGCTCTGTGGTTCTTATTTAATAAGACTGTTTAGAAATTCGTCTACACCTGGGTTCGATTCTGGAACCCATGGAAAGGTGGAAGAAGAACTCTGACTCTAGAGAATTGTCCTGACCTCCACATAACACGACAGAACACATGCAGTAATGATAATAATTGTAAATGCCTTTGTATCAATAAGGGCTACACAAAATATCCTTTGCCTCTGTAGGTCAGAAAAAAGTTTGTGCACCTAGCATTGTGACTGTCCTGTGTACCTGTTGTTTTTTGTTAGTGAAGCCCTTTCTTCTTTGTACAGTGAAGTGTAAGTTATCTGACAAGTGACTTGCCATGTGAGCAGAGTTTCCAAATCAAATGTCTTGAGTTCTGGATGATAAGCTGGAGGATAAGCTGGATGAGAAGCCCAGTCTGTGAAGGGGGTGGGGTCAGAGCACCTGTTCGGCTCCTCCAGGGCACGGTTGCTAGAACTGCATTGCTGGGCCTGTTGATGCTCTTAAAACAGCAGCTAGACTCTACAGTGGTTTTGAAACAGGGTCTCACTCTGTAACCACAGCTGGTTGTCCTGGGACTCACAGTGTAGCTCAGGCTGGCCTCAACCTGTAGTGATCCTGCCTCAGTATCCAGAATGCTGAGGTTACAGGCCTGAGTTCCCTTGCCTACTTACTGCCTTTCTATATAGTTCTTGTCTCAAACCTTGTCTGTTTTTTTTCCTTGATGTAGTTTCTGGTGAAGCTGTTTCCTGCACTGCCGTTTCCTTAGGTTTTGAAAAGTCAAAAGTCACAGTTAGTAGCAAAACCACCTCACTGAAAAAGGAGCCACCCAAAGAGAAGCCAGGTCAGTATCTTCCATGAGCACGTTTTACCAAATATTCCTGAGACCCTCTGTGCCCAAGAGAGAGCCTTTTGCCCGGGTGTGGGATGATCTGATTAGGCTGTTTGAGGTTTGTTTGGGTTTTTGTTTTGTTCTCACGTATTGCTCAGCACATGCAATGTCTTATAGTTGTTGATACCACTTGTGAGTGTCAGCAAGAGCGTGGACCAACGTGGCGTGAGAGCTGCCGCCGTCTGAGAGTGGCTTGCTCAGTGCTGCCCTCCTGCGGGCCACACCCACACTGCCCACATTGGCATTCCTTCGGCTCCCTCTCTGATCTGTTTTTCTGAAACCATGTGCTGCTGTTGTTGCATTTCAGAAGCCTTGCTCAAGAAGAGGAAGGCTCGCTCCATGCTTCCCCTGAGCACAAGCTTGGACCACAGGTCCAAAGAGGAGCTCCATCGAGACTGTTTGGTACTGGCAACTGCAACTCACGCCAAAGGTACCGAGCGCTGCGCCTTGCACCGTGCGTTTGCAGTTGATAATGGTGCTGTGTGTTAAGTGAATGAGCAAACGTTCAGATTACTACTGCCTGTGCTTTTCTCCCAGCTTCCCTCATCCTTGGCCCCCTGCCCCACTGCCATGCCCCTGTCCTGCAGTCCCTGCTCCCAGGATCCAATCTGTCACTCTGCTACCCAGCCAGCCATCTTTGTGCCACATCAGGCAGGGCTTCTACACATCTCCGTGTAAATCTGCTTTCCACTCTTCCCTACCAGTGTCTTTAGGTTAAAACAAAAAATCCTCACTAGAGATGCCCTATAACGTGTGGCAGTTATTTTGATGTATTTGATGGAGGTTTTATTTTTTAAATGATTTTGGTTTTGTTTGTCACAGCCCAGTATTTTGGTATTTGAGCAACTTGTTGTTTTTAATTATGAATTTGATGTGTTAAAAAGAATAGCACAGTAAAGCACAGTTCAAAGAATCTAAGAGAGTGAATCCCCTGCCCGCTCTACTGGCTACCACTGTTTTCTCCTGTTCTTTTTATAGGTATGGCTTGTTTTTGGAATTTTGAGATGGCCTAGAGCCTCCTTGGTTAACAACAGTTAAACTTACTGGAAATTGGGATTTTTTACATTCTCAGGTGGGGTGTGTACTCTGGATGGAACCCAGAGCCTTGCGCGTGCTAGGCAAGTCCTCTACCATTGAGCCGTACACAAACACCATTGACTGTTTTAGTTTTGTTTGTTTTTGTTTTGATTTGGTTTGGTTGGTTGATTGGTTTTTCGAGATAGGGTTTCTCTGTAACAGTCCTGGCTGTCCTGGAACCCTTTGTGTAGACCAGGCTGGCCTCGAACTCACAGAGATCCTCCTGCCTCTGCCTCCTGAGTGCTGGAATTAAAGGTGTTCAGCTCCATGCCTGCTCCTAGGGAATTCTTAGGCCATTCTGGTTAATTTTGGTTAATTTTTTAGCAGTAAATTTAAAAGACATGTTGAATTTGGAATCCTCTTATAATATTTTTCCGTCAAGCCTTTGTCAGCACAAAGTACAAAACGGTATTGTCTCGTTGGATTTTGCCCAAGCTGAGTTTTTTTTTTTTTGTTTTTTTTTTTTTGGTTTTTCGAGACAGGGTTTCTCTGTGTAGCTTTGCGCCTTTCCTGGAACTCGCTTTGGAGACCAGGCTGGCCTCGAACTCACAGAGATCCACCTGGCTCTGCCTCCCGAGTGCTGGGATTAAAGGCGTGCGCCACCACCGCCCGGCTCCAAGCTGAGTTTTAAAGATTCCAACTGTGTCTGTAACTAACAGGAGGTAGAGTCAGTGAGGACCTGGAGTGTTTTTTTGTCTCTGGAGTAGGTGTTGGGGCATGTATCCCGAAATGACTGGACAGAAAGCAATAGCTGTCATTTCCCTGTTGACCTTTTCAATTCACAGAGCTAAATGAAGATGTGTCTGCCGACCTTGAGGAACGGTTCCACTTGGGCCTTTTCACAGACAGGGCTACTCTGTACAGGATGATGGAAACAGAAGGTGAGGCCTGCTCCGTCGTCATCTACATAGCCCTGTCTCTCCTCACTCTGGGTGGCTGCCAGCCTGTACATTGCCATTCCGTGCAGCTTTTCTGCTTACAGATGTGTTGCCATCTTGGCTACTGCCACATGTCCTTTATGTGGTTGTCAGACTCCAAACAGCAGCCACTAACTGGTGGAATGCACTTGAAGGCCTCTGGTGGCAGTGGTCAGCTGGGCTCCAGACCCATTCATACATGTTGGGTTTGGTCTGTGGTTCACATCTACAATCGCAGCACTCTAGAGGCTGAAGCAGGAGTATCACAAGATTGAGGCCATCCTGTATGTCCATCCAGCGAGTTCTAGGGCAGCCTGAGCTATGAGGAAACTTAGTCTTTTAAAAAAACGCCAGGGAGCAGAGGGCTGGCTCAGCAGGTGGAAGTGCAGTCCTGACCTGAGTTCAATCCTCAGAACACACAGCTCACACTGCAGTCCTAACCCAGCTACAAAATGGAAACAGACAAGAGGATGAGCTGGAGCAGGTGTCATAGTGCACAGACAGAAACCTTGTCTCTGAAGTAGAGTGAAAGGAAATATTTCAAATTTTAAAATTGGGCCCAGGGAGGTGGCTCAGCAATTAAGAGCACTGACTGCTCTTCCAGAGGACCCGGGTTCAATTCCCAGCACCCACATGGCAGCTGACAACTGTCTGTAACTCCAGTTCCAGGGGATCTGACACAGACATACATGCAGGCAAAACACCAATGAACATAAAATAAAATTTTTTTTAATTAAAAAAAAAAAATCTTAGCGTTGGGGATTTAGCTGAGTGGTAGAGCGCTTGCTAGGCCCTGGGTTCGACCCTCAGCTCAAAAAAAAAAAAATCTTAAAATCATTTTAGTAGGTGCCTATATATTCTCTTCTACTTTGACTCTTGTTTTGTAAAGGTCAAAACAGCTTTCCTACACTGTCTCTTCTAAACAGGAAAAGGTCACTTGGAAAGTGGCCACCCTGAGCTTTTTCACCAGCTCATGCTCTGGAAAGGAGATCTGAAAGGTGTTCTCCAGGTGGCAGCCGAGAGAGGAGAGCTTACAGACAGCCTCGTGGCTGTGGCACCAGTAGGTATGTGCTTCCTGAAAAAGTGTGTGGCCTTCCAGAATGTGCCATTAAAGATGCCCAGCACTGGTGTGGTGGTGGCTGGGGCACTGGTGTGGTGGTGCAGAGCCAGCAGCCGGGAGGCAGGGCAGAGGACTCACTAGTTCAGGGCACAAAGGAGAAAAGATGACGTGGCAGTACTTGCCTTGGGCTTAAAGTCACTTACAAGTAGACGGTTTTACAGAAGCTGGCGCTGCAGCAGTGGCAAAGGCTGGGGACACATCACCATTGTGTCTTGTCAGGGCAGAGTAGCTGCAGCCCTGTGCTCTGTAAGGAGCAGGTTCATTCTGCTCACAGTTCTGGAGCTTGGGAGCCAGAGCCAGCATTGCTCAGTGGTGGCAGGGGCAGCACAGAGGTCAGAATGTAGGGAAGACAGGACAGGCTGGCTTCGTGGGTAAGGCAGACCGAGCCAAGCTTGCTCTTTTTCTAACAGCTCCTGGGAATTAGTCGACTCCATAGGTCAGCAGTAGTCAGTCTGTCCAGGACCGCTGGCCCAGCTCGGCCATGCCTCTAGCACGTAAGCCACTGATGGACAAAGCACATCTGGAAGGCCAGTTGGACTATGTGACTTGAAATGCTTAAAGCCTTTGGCCCAGCAGTTCTAATGATAGAAATTAAACTACACTCATATTCGTGGACATAACAAAAGACTGTAAGGACCTACCTACATGTCTATAAGTAAGAGACCTGTGAAGTCATGTACACAGAGTGGAAACCCTTACAAATACCCAGAGACCGAGGCAGCCTTGTACACTCTTAACATGAGCGAGCCCCGAATATAGGAGAAGAGTCAAGGTGACTCTCAATGGAGGCAGCTGACAGAAGCCTGGGCACACTGGTCCGGGCTGTGCCTTGTGCTGTACTGTGAACAATACAGTCCGGATGGCTAGGTGACCCTAAGAAACCAGATGGCAAGATGTCTGTCTGTGCCTTCCTTATGCAGATGTGCAGAAAAGTACATAAGGAAAATCTAGACATCCTAGTCAGTTTGCAGAATTTTCTAAGTGCTACGAGAGGTGAAAGACAAAGCTAGGCCAGGAGAAATTGAAGTTTGTTGAAATGGTAAAGGTAGATAAAGTACACCGTGATTAGGAAATGAAGAAGCAAGAAGAAAAAGTCCCCATAAATGTCCTTAAAAGACCACCATTCCTCCCCCACAAACATGGCCATCTCTATTGGAGATGTCGCAAAACAGATGGTGCCAGCTGGACATGGTGCACACTAATCCCAGCTCTGGGGAGGCAGAGGCAGGTGGATCTCTGTGAGTTCCAGGCCAGCCAGGGCTGTGTAGTCAGACCCTGTCTCAGAAGAAATAGCTGCTGAGAAGTGACAGCAAAAAGGCAGCCATGTATTAAAATCTTCTTATGAATGAATAGCTTAGAGTAGGGGCGCCATGATTGACACATCTCTTTGGCTGCAAAGTGGAGCCCTTGATGCTGTGGTGAACATGTAAGTGGGTCACATAGATCAGAACGTGTGGCGGGTCTCATCAACCCAGCCAGAAGCTCTCTTTGGACCACACCCTCAGCGGAAGGCACGCATGGCCACACAGTCTCGCTGTCACTGTCCATTCCTACCCAGAAGTGTTCCCTGAACTTCGTCTTTTGTGTGATAGAGCAAGTCAAAGGAACAAATCCTGTTTCAGGGTATGGGTGTGGGGAGGGAAGTGGAGCAGAAGGGCTACGGTCGCATCTGAAGTAGTGCCTGATGGTTCTGCCTACTGGAGGGATGAAAACGGCATTTTAGCTCAAATGTACCTCCATTTACGCACCCTCCTCCTCCCTTTTTTTTTTTTAAGCTGGCTATAGTGTGTGGCTGTGGGCCGTGGAAGCCTTTGCCAAGCAGCTGTGTTTCCAGGATCAGTATGTCAAGGCTGCCTCCTGCCTGCTGTCCATCCACAAAGTGTATGAAGCTGTGGAACTCCTCAAGTCAAACCATTTCTACAGGTCTGTGCAGTGGGCCTTAACCAGCATCACGTACTGTGATCTAAACTTGTTGATGACACAGCGGGAACAGAGAAAATAGTTGGGGGCTTGATGACTCCCCTAAAGATTGTCCTTGTGTGTGTGTTGTGGGTATGTGCACATGATCACAGTTGTCCATGGGGGCCAGGAACAGTGGATCCCCCCCTAGAGCTGAAATTACAGGAGGTTTTGAGCTACCCAACATGCTGGCACCAAACTTGGGTCTTCTACAGGAGAGCAGTGAGTGCTCTTAACTGCTGAGCGGTTTCTCTGGGGCTCCCCCACCACCACCACTTTTTTTTTTTTTTTTTTAGGAAAAATCCCAACATTCCTGTCTTAGGGTTTCTGTTGCTATAGTGAACACCATTGGCGAAAGCAACTTGGGGAAGAAAGGGTTGATTTCAGCTTCCAGCTGTAGTCGTAACTGCTGAGGGAAGTCAGGGCCAGAACTCAAGGCAGGAACTGGGAGGGAGGAACTGGAGCAGAAACCATGTTGTTTTCTTACATAGCCCAGGACCAGCTGCCCAGGGTGGCACCACGCGCAGTGGGCTAGGCTATCCTATGTCAGTCATTAATCAAGACAGTACCCCACAGACCTACTTCAGGCCAGTCTTCTGGAGGCATTTTCTCGATTAAGACCCTCTCTTCCCCGATTTGTCTAGGTTTGTGTCAAGTTGGTAAAAACCAGCCAACACAGTTCTCAGTGTAGATGAAGGGCCGTCCTCTGTTCTGTTTGGGGTGACTGGTGAGGTCTCTTTCCAGTGTAACCCTGTATGTCAGCCACAGTGGAGGAAGACCATTCTAGGCGGCATGCGCTAGACCTTTGGTTCCTTGTCTCACCATGTCTGCCATTAGTGGGATGTTTGAATCAGTGACATTTAATACTCATTTGTTGTCCTTGGCTTGTATCTGCACACCTTGGTGTTTCTTTCTTGTTTGTCAAGTACATCTTTTTTGTTTTATTTTGGATTGACTATTTTTGTCAGGTTCCATTACTGACTTTCTAGCTATATCCTCTTAAATTTATTTGTTTATTCATTTTAATGTGTACGGATGTTTTGTCCACATGTTTGTCTGTGCACAGTGTGTGTGCCTTGTGCTTAAAGAGGCCAGAAGAGGACATTGTGTCCCCTGGAGCTGGAGTTACAGATGGTTTGTGAGCCACTGTGTGGATGCAGGGAATTGAACCCAGATCCTCTGGGGAAAAAAACAGCCAGTGCTCTTAATCACTGAGCCATCTCTCAGCTGCTGACTGTTTTTGTTTTGTTTGTTTAATAGTATGTTCTACTGGTGATAATTCCCAAAACTTGTTTTGTGTGTGAAAGCCTATAATTTCACCCTCATCTGAAAAGATCTTTTCTTTCTATCTTGGTTGATGTCGATACTTTTTGGTTATGTAGCCCAGGCTGGCCTTGAGACTCCTGCCTTAGTTTTCCGGGACTTCAGTTACAGGTGTGCTCTCCACACTTAGTTTTCCGGGACTTCAGTTACAGGTGTGCTCTCCACACTTAGTTTTCCGGGACTTCAGTTACAGGTGTGCTCTCCACGTTTAGTTTTCCGGGACTTCAGTTACAGGTGTGCTCTCCACACTTAGTTTTCCAGGACTTCAGTTACAGGTGTGCTCTCCACACTTAGTTTTCCAGGACTTCAGTTACAGGTGTGCTCTCCACACTTAGTTTTCCAGGACTTCAGTTACAGGTGTGCTCTCCACACTTAGTTTTCTGGGACTTCAGTTACAGGTGTGCTCTCCACGTTTAGTTTTCCGGGACTTCAGTTACAGGTGTGCTCCCCACACTGGTTGTATTTTCATGTGTGCTGCCTGAGAACAGTGGAGTTCTCTCTGTCCAGGCCGCCTTCCACTATCACTGATTTTCAGTGATGTGATGATGTACTGTGGTGAGGTTGGCCTTTTGTTTACCATGTCTGGGTTTTGTTGTCCTCCTTCAAGGGTGCTAAGCTTCGTTGTGGCTCACCTTGATCTTTGTGGAAACGGAACAAAGTCTAATGGTGCTAGCCTCATATCTGTGGCCGTGTTGTCAGCCTCTGGAATGCTGGGATTGTAAGCCTTCTCCTTACTTCAGGAGGGCAGATTCAGAGAAGTCCACACTGTGGACTGGTGAGGGCCTCCTACCTTCTGATATCCCTGCTGCAGGCTTTGCTTAGTGAGCAAGTCACAACAAGCTCTGAGCATCATTCAGCTCCAAGCTCCCTGATTGTTCTTTGTTCAGCCTCTCAGAGTTTCCAGCATGGCCAGAGACCCAGCAGGATTCACCCTGGCCACCTCTCTGTGTGTGAACTGCTTTCTCCTCCTTTGCTTTAAAGGACTATGCCTAGAAGTAAAAGCCCCAAGTATTTCTTTTTTCTTTGATTTATTTATTTTCTTTCGAGATAGGGTTTCCTGTGCAGTCCAGGCTGTCCTGGAACTCGTTTCTCAGACCAGGCTGGCCTCGAATTCACAGAGATCTGCCTGCCTCTGCCTCCCTGTGCTGGAATTAAAGGCATTGCTCTTTCGATCATTTTCATCCTCCTACAGCTGTACAGTGGCTGCAGCTCATGCTGAGCTGCACTTGGAAGATATTTGCCAAGTGACACATACTGAGTCGCTTTGTTAGAAGTCCCACAAGAGTCACACTCTTTAGTCTCGGGTCACCTTCACTGGAACGGTTTCAACTTCGGGTTTTCAAGCTCTGAGTCCCCAGTGGCAGGTACACTTTTCTGAAAATCCCATTTTTCAGGAAAGTGTAAACTTTATCATTGGAAACATAAAGTGACATGCTTTACTTTGTCCATTTTTGAGAAAATATCTGTAAAATACTCAAAGCTAAATAGCTTATCTGTTAGTTTTATTTGTGTCTTGAGACAGGGTCTCACTTTAGCTCGAGCTCTTCTGGAACTCACTGTGTAGGCCAGGCTAACCTCAAATTCACAGAGATCTGGCCGCTGCTTCTTCTGTGTGCTGGGAATATTTATTATGTATGCATACAGTGTTCTGCCTGCATGTATGCCTGCACGCCAGAAGAGGGCACCAGATCTCATTATAGACAGTTGTAATCCACCATGTGGGTGCTGAGCCTGCCGGTGCTTTGTAAGAAATAAGTGAGTTTTCTTGAAGAGAGCAGCTAGCTGGGGCTGGAGAAATGACTGTGTGGGCACGGTGAGTAAGAGTGTTTGCCCTGCAAGCAGGAGATGCAGTGAAAAGCTGGGCATGGCTGCCTATGCCTGGGACCCCAGTGTCAGCAGGTGGGAGTAGAAGGATCCCAGGAGCTCATTGACCAACCAGCCTAACCTATCTTGAAAGAAATGGGGTAGCTCAGCAGTTAAGGCCTCTTACTGCCCAGCCCATGGACCCAAAGTGCGCACGCGCGCGCGCGCACAGCCACACAGAGTCTAAAAGGGAAAGTGAAGCGTGATTAAAAAGTGTGTGGGGCTGGAGAGATGGCTCAGAGGTTAAGAGCACTGGCTGCTCTTCCAGAGGATCTGGGTTCAACTCCCAGCACCCACATGGTGGGTTACAACTGTCTATAATGAGATCTGGTGCCCTCTTCTGGCATGCAGGCATACATGCAGGCAGAACACTGTATGCATACATAATAAATAAATATTTTTTTATTTTTTAAGATTTATTTATTTATTTTGTATACAGCATGTATGACCAGAAGAGGGCACTAGATCTCATTACAGATGGTTGTGAGCCACCATGTGGTTGCTGGGAATTGAACTCAGGACCTCTGGAAGAGCAGCCAGTGCTCTTAACCTCTGAGCCATCTCTCCAGCCCAAATAAATATTTTTTTAAAGAAGTGTGTGTACAGTGTACACAGGCACAGACACTCACATGCAACACACATACACAAATATTGAAAGTAAAGGCAGCTAGTCAGCCTGTAGTGTACTCATGCATATTTCCCCAGAGATGACTGACATGGTTTGGAATAATGTCAGAAACAAAGCATTCTTGCCATTTTGTGATGGTGAAGGTTGAAAATGCTGGTGGAAGGAATTAGGGAAATTAATCATTTGGCTGCCTCCCCAGGGCACTCACTGTTTTCATTGGTAGCCTCCCATGGAGGAACCTTTGCAGATTGACTGAAGTACCTGCTTTTGCCTTTAGAGAAGCTATTGCAGTTGCCAAGGCTCGGCTACGCCCTGAAGACCCTGTCCTGAAAGACCTGTACCTCAGCTGGGGGTCCGTCCTGGAGAGAGATGGCCACTACGCGATCGCAGCCAAGTGGTAAGCAGAGAGGCCAATTTAGTGTGTGCTTGGAGCATGACGGGAGGAAGAGCTCCGTGTAGAAGTGGGTACAGCGGCCGGAAATGGAAAACGAAGGGGAGATGCAGCCCAGCCGCACGCTCCCCAGTTACCTGAACTGGCACAGGCAGTCGATCTCGGGCAGACTTGAAGGTTACACCTGTCTCCATTGATGAGATAAGCAGAATGTGGGAGGGGGTCCTCTGTGTGGGTCAGTCAGCACGTGTGGAGGTTCAGCACGGTGTACAACTCAACAGCATGTGGCCATCCCGACCTCGGCCTCCACAGAGACAGCCAGAGCAGGGCCACCAGGACGCACGTGCAGTCACAGAGACAGGAGAGGGGTGTGAGGGCCGCACGGCTGGTGACCGGGTTTCATTCTTGCCACAGCTACTTAGGAGCCACTTCCGCCTATGATGCAGCCAAAGTTCTGGCCAGAAAAGGAGACGCAGCCTCGCTCAGGACCGCTGCAGAGCTGGCTTCCATAGCAGGAGAAAGTGAGCTGGCTGCTTCCCTGGCTCTCAGATGTGCCCAAGAGCTGCTTCTGGTGAAGAACTGGGTGGGCGCCCAGGAAGCCTTGGGGCTGCATGAAAGCTTGCAGGTTAGTCTCGGGAGCCTGAGGCTGGGGGGGCGGAGGGTGGGGTCCCTCTCTGGTCAAACTAACCCCCAGTAGACAAATTTCCAGTTCAGTCAGTGTCCTTTGGAAGGATCCAAAAGCCGTGGTGGCTACCCTATCTCACTGAAATACTACAGCTTGCTCCTTGCTATGTTTGGGGTAAGAGATACACCACTGTTCGGTGATTTCTACTGCTTACAAGTTTGTGCGAACCATCTGAACAGCCGCCGGTATGCCAGCGCCTGGGCGGTGCCCAGGGTTCCTACATCAGCACTGTCTCCCTCCGGGGAGATGGTTAGCCTCTGACAGAAAGATAGTGTAAGTAACAGGCATGTCTGGTTTCTGGAAAGCTTTGCTCAGTGGTAGCTCATTTCCCTGGCAGGTCCCAGGTTCCATTCCCAGCACTTCAGGTGGTGATGACGGCAGTTAAAGAGGAACAAACCATACAAGTTGTGCAAACAGCAAATTTCACTGACATGTTCGTGTTTGCGTGTTAAGTGCTGTGCCATACTCAGACTCCCACTGCCATCACTGTTTTTCTGACACATGAGAACTGAGGTGCACTCTGTAGTCCACGCTTAATAAATGTACTATGCAGCCCAGGCTGGCCTCAAACTCAAAATCCTACTGTCTCAGTCTCCCTGGAGTTGGCATTCCGGGTGTGAGCCGCCTTGCCGGTTCTGACATTTCTGGACTGTGTAAGCTCCTCTTTCCCTAGCACAGGAATAAGGCCGAAAAACAGTGCCCAGCTGAGTGTTCAGAGCCCAAGGAAGATACATAGGTGGTTAGCTTCCTGAGAACTGGAAGATGGAGCCACAGGGTGTGTTAGTTATAAAATGACCAAGTCTGGGCAGAGTCATTATCTACAGCTAAGAAAAGTAGTTCTTGAGCACTTCATTTTCTCCCTGGTGCAACATCCTCAACAAAGCAAAAAATACAATAGCGCTGTAGCCTTTTGGTCTGTCCACACTCTGGTGAGGGTCATTTTGACTGGGTGTGCAGATGCCCTCTAGGCTTAACTGAGGACTTCCCAGGGTGTGCCAGGTGTCTTGTAGCAATGAGAAATCCAACAAATAAAGATTTTTCTAGAGCTTTTTTGATACTTTTGTTGTTGGTGGATTCCCTGTCAGACCTGCTTAGACACGGCCTCTGCCTGCCCAGCTCCTGAGTGCCAAGCTTGTCTGTTCCAACACCACTGCGCTGTCGGCAGGAGAGGGCCTGATGCTATAGGGCTGAAGGGTGGACCTAGGTGTGGCTCCCGGATAGAGATTGGATGTCAGTCAGGATCCTTGTTACAACCGTTTCCTGGACTACAGAGGCCCCTCATAGCTGCTGCACATTCCCCTTCATGTGACTCCAGTGGGGCAGCAGGCTCAAATGGGTGTGCATGTCATCTTCGTTCCCCTGTGTCATACCTCTGTGTTGTTGGAACCCAGGGCCAGAGACTGGTCTTCTCCCTCCTTGAGCTTCTGTGCCGGCACTTGGAGGAAAAGCAGCCCCCAGAGGTCAGAAGCCCCTCTTCCGTTTACCACCCGTGGGCCACGGGCTCTGAAGGAACCTTGGTGCAGAGAGTGACCAGTGTGTGGCGCAGTGCCTTCAGTGTGGACACCCCGGAGCAGTGTCGGGCCGCCTTGCAGAAGCTGCAGGATGTCAAGTACCCGTCTGCAACAAGTAACACCCCCTTCAGACAGGTGCGCCATGGCCCAGCCCTAACCGTGTTCTTCATCGCTCGGAAAATAAGTAAAACAGTTTGTATCTGAAAAAGACAAGGCAGTCCAGGGAAGTCTTGGGAAGTCCAGGCAGTCTTGGGAAGACCCCTCAGATGAAAGCCTTGAGCTGTGTATTCATTCAAGACTCTCATTTGTTTAATTTTAAAATACAAGAAAGTTTGAGGCTGGAGTGATGGCTCATGGCTAAGAGCACCGGCTGATCTTGGAGAAGGTTCAGTGTGGGTTACCAGCACCCACACACATCTTAACTCCAGTTCCAGGGGTCCAGCACCCTCTTCTGGCCTTCATGGGCACCAGGCATACACATCATGCACAGACATACATGTAGGCAAAATACTACATACAGCAAAGCTGAGGTCCTCCTGTCCTCCCCCGCTGCTATTTCCCCCACCCCACTCACCTGAGAGAGTCCCTGCCTCCAGGTTACCCATGCTGATGCCGAGGGGCCAGGCTGACATACGGTAACTACTGTGTTCATCTTGGGAACATGCCTCAGTTGGTCTGCTTTTTAAATTTTTAAATGAAAAGATTTGACTTTTGAGTAAGGAGACTTCCTCAAATGGTATACAAAATGGAAAGCAGGTTTGCAGTTTCTTACAAAGATAGCATGCTCCTGCCCAGCCAGCCAAGTGACTGGGTGGTTCACAACAAGAAATGAAATCAGGAGGCCACTCAAAGACCTGCATACAAGTATTTGGAGACATTTAGCCCACAAGAGCCCCAAACAAACAGCCACACAAGGGGAGAATAGACCTCTGCACAGATCAGTGAGCCCCAGCAACAGGCTGACAGTCCCAAGACCCCGAACACTGAAACTGTGACTCCATTTACATGGATTCTAGAAAAAACCATGCAGCATAACAAGGAGCTCTGAGAGTGTGACGTGAGGGGGGTGGCTGGGAAGGTCTGGAGTTTGAGGCCAGCCTGGTCTACAGAGCGGGATCCAGGACAGTCGGGGCTACATAGTGAAACCTTGTCTCAAGAAGAAAAAAAGATAAAATGGAGAATGATGGGGAAAGACAACTGACATTGTACCTCAGACCTCCACACGCTAAAATGGATTGGTACAAACTATTCCCGTTATTTCCGTTGATTTCCTTCTTTTTGTTTTGTTTTGAGATTGGTCTCATATAGCCCAGGCTGGCCCCAAACTTCTTAGATAGCTGAGGATGACCCTGAAGTCCTGGTCTCCTGCCTCTACTTCTCCAGTGCTAAGATTACAGGTGTGTATTACCACACCAAGTTTATGTGATGCTGAGGACTGAACCCAAGGCCTTGTGCGTGCTAAGCAGGCACTCAGCCAATTAAGCATAACACCCACCCCCCATTTTGATTTTCTAATTATGGCTTTTTAGATCCAGAAACTTAACTTACTTGTTTTTGTTTGCAATCTAAAGACAGGATGTTGTATAACCCAGTCTGCCTTTGATCTCATGACCCTCCTTCCTTAGCTCCCTGGGCATGCCAGCTGCCTTCACTGTTAGCGCAGTGGTCAGTGCATCTCCTCAGAAAGCTCAGACTTTACCATCAGACAGAGGGTGATTGATGGGTGGGAGGTAAAGACTTTCCAGAGTAGCTGTTCTGTGTGACTGGTTTCCGGTACAGTTCCTAGCTATGGGACCAGGCTTGTCAAGTCTCTGCCACAGGAGGGTGTTAGCAGGTGAGTGAGACTCTGGCCTCTTTCTAGCTGCTGCTTCATGTCTGCCATGACCTGACCCTGGCAATGCTGAGCCAACAGGCTGCCTCCTGGGAGGAGGCCGTGCCAGCTCTGCTGCAGGCCGTGCTTCGGAGCTACACCTCAGGGAACTTCACCCTCATGCAGGAAATCTACTCAGCCTTTCTCCCAGGCGGTAAGTGACCCCGCACACACATCGCTGCCTGGGTCCTCCCGTTACAGCACAGTATAACCACCTCCGATGGTACTGTACTGGGAGTGGCAGCGTCATTAAAAGGGGATGGGGCTGTGGCAGGAGGATCACCACAAACTCTGAGCTGCATAGGTTACAGAGAGAGCCAGACCAAACCAAAGCTCCTGCACCGGTGTCTTTACCTGCCTGCTCTCGCCTTAAAGCACAGTTGGAGAGGGAAAGAAAAAGAGCTGGTGTGGGGTGCATGCACCTGCCATCCCAACATGGGGGAGGGGTGGTCAGAGCAGCAGTTCAGGGTAATCTTGGCTATGTGGTGAGTTTATGGCCAGCCTGGGCTACACAGACCCTGTCGAACCATCACCCACAAAAGGGGGGGGGGTGACTTTCCAGCAGAGTGGTGGTGCACGCCTTTCATCCCAGCACTCAGGAGGCAGAGGCAGGTGGATCTCTGTGAATTTAAGCCCAGCCTGGTCTACAGAGCAAGTTCCAAGACAGCTAAGACCACACAGAAACACTGCCTCAAAAAACTGAAAATAAATAAATAAATAATGAGTGAATAAATAAATAAATGTGGGTTTCCAAGCTGGAAAGATGAGGAAAGCTAGGCATTTCTTTTATCTCTGTGAAATAGCTCTGGCTGTCCTGGATCTCTCTCTGTAGACCAGGCTGGCCTCGAACTCACAGAATCCTCCTGCCTCTGCCTCCTGAGTGCTGGGATTAAAGGCCTGCGCCACCATACCCGGCTAGGCATTGACTATGTGATTAGTCTCTACAAGTCATCTCAGTTTTCAGAGCACAATGTGCTTCATACCCTACCCCCACCACATTAGTGTGGCCCTGGAGCTCTTAATGAAACAGTAGTCTTCTGTCATGCTGTGAATGATGTCACCTGTGGCAATGATTGCATTGTCCCAAGGCGGGAAAGGAAATGATGGGTTCCGTTGGCTTTGGGCAGAGGATATAATCCCAAGAGTTACATTGCTGTCCCTTCTCCTGGGGTGACCACACATGGGTGAGAAGCCAGGTTTCTCACAGATAGAGAAATGTATAACACATCCCAGGATCCTTTTCTTCTAGGCTGTGACCACCTACGAGACAAACTGGGAGACCTCTCTCTTGCCACTGCAGCTTTCAAAAGCTTAGAGGCCTTTTTTATTTACGGGCAACTATATGAAGTCTGGTGGTCACTCTGTGGGCCTGGCCCTGAGTCCAGCATCTGGGTGAAAAGCACAGTCTCTGCGGAGCAGAGGGAGCCAGATGACAGTGCCAGTGATAAAGACACAGAGCCTGGGGCTACTGCTCAGCCACAGTCAAGTCAGCCTCCAGGCCCAGGCCTCAGGCTCAGTGGAGAGAGTGAGCGTTTACTTAGTGCCTGCAGAGAGCTCTTCTCAGAAAGGCACGCCAGCCTCCAGACCTCCCAGAGGACTGTTGCTGAAGTCCAAGAGACACTGGCAGAAATGATCCGCCAGCACCAAAAGAGTCAGCTCTGCAAGGCCACGGCCAACGGCCCCAACAGAGATGACCCTGGCCAGGAAGCAGAGCAGGCCCCTTCGCAACCTCAGAGCCCAAGGTAAGTTCAGGTCTGGAACCATGGATGGCCTTGTTGTCCTATAACTGTGTCCAGTATAGGTATGTGATACCATTGACTAGGCCGCTGGGAAGCAGCAGACCTAGGTCAGACAGCTAATTCCTTCTGAAGCCACTCAGTGCTCCATATACACCTACAATAGTGCTCAGACTGAGATTACAGGTGTGTGCTACTACCTATGCTTCTAGGACCTCTCATCTTGATTACATTCCCCAGGCTAGAATCTAAGAAATACCAGTTAGCTCAGAAATCTATAGAGGTTGTATTAACTTTAAAAAATTATGGGGCTGGAGAGACAGATTATAATTAAAGGCACCTGCTTTTTTTGAAGATCTAAGTTCCTTTCCCAACACCTACCCAGGGGCTCACAACTACCTCTAACCTTAGATCTAGAAGATCCAACACCCTCTTTTGACTTTCATGGGTGCCTGCACTCAAGTGCATACCCACTCATATAAACACATTCATACACATAAGTAATCTGAAAAAATTAAAAACTATATGCCTGTAATCCTAACACTCCAGAGCTGGAAGCAGGAGGCTCAGAGGTAGTTCAAGGTCACATTGAATGTATGGCTACCTAGGAAATGTGGGACTGTCACCAAAGGAATTAGAAGAAATCCCAGCCACTGCTGTAGGCAGTTCAGGTTTGTTTTTTATTTGTGTAAGACATGATCTTTCCCTGTGGCAACCCTTCTACCTGAGCCTTCCAAATGCTGGGATTATAGATGTGCCCAGCCAGGTTTGCTTTTAGAAAAAAAATGCTGTAAAGCCCTCAGATCAGCTCTTTACTTTGGCTCACAAGATTCCTGTGAGGACCTTAAGACACTGATCCTGGCTGCCTCTCCACTCCTTGGAGACCCCAGGCTGTTACACTTGTCTGCAGTCTTTCCTCTATAGCCCCTATCTCCTGTCTCAGGTATTAGAAAAGTGACCACCACATCTTCATAGGTGTGCGTCTCATCCCATTTTGTTGCCTTCTCAATCTCTGAGTTGAAGTTACTTAGGCATAACAAGTGGCTGGCTTCAAGAAAGTACGAAGGATGTGATAAATGACCAGTCACTCATCCCTGGAGACACGCAAACCATGACACAGTGAAGGGCTAGGTATAGGACTGAGTAAAGAGAGTCTGTCCCCAACAAGAGGAAACCCTGGATTCCACCACCATCATGGGCATGGTAGTGCATGCCTATAATCCCAGCACTGGTCGGGTAGATGCAGGAGGATCAAGAGTTCAAGGTCATCCTCAATTACATTGTCTAGTTCAAGGCCAGCCTATGTGAGACCCTGCCTTTAAAAATAAAATGAATCTACAGTGAAATACTATTTCATACCCAATGTGCTGTGGCTGCTGCCAAGATTGGTGCAGCACAGCTTGAATCTTTGTCCTAGGTGAGAACACTATGGAAGTTCCTCAGGAATTAGAAAATGAGCTTCACTCTGAGATCCAGGTGTTCTACTCCTCAGCTAAGAGGACTGAAAGCAGGGCAGCCTGGCATGGTTTTGCATGCCTCTAATCCCAGCACGTAGCACCCCAAGTTAGCCAGTCTGGGCTACACAGCAAAATCTAAATAAATTAATGCAGGGATGATTAAATAATTGAAATCCTGCTGTTTGTGTAAGCATCTGCAGCACTGTGCATGATAGCATTGAAAATGGGAAGCAGCCCAATATCCAAGGACAGGTGGGTAGATTAGCAGAAATGGTATATTCATTCAGTGAAATACTACTCAGTGTTTCCATGTTGAAAACAAAGGAAACTGTGGCCTGTACTACATTTACTACAAGGTAGATGGCATAATGGTGCCATGAGACAGGAAGTGTGGGCTGCCAACCAGCAGAGATAGGCAAGGTAAGTTCCCGTTTCACAAGAGCTCTGGTCCTGAGCGGGTGTGGGAGTGAATGCCTTTAATTCCAGAACCAAGAGACTAGCCTGGTTTACAAAGCAAGTGTTCCAGGCCAGCCAGGGTCACACAGTGAGACACTGTCTCAAAAAAAAGAGAGCTGTGGTCCTGGATGGTAGTGATGATTGCACAGCATGATGAGCGGAAGTATGTTTGTAGGTGGTTGAAATGGTTTTAACTATTATTTTACCACAATGAAAACAGTGGGGGTTGGCAGGTTGCTTAGTGGGTAAAGGCACTTGCCACCAAGCCTGATGATATGGGTTTCATTCCTGAAACCTACATATGGAAGGAGGGAATCAACTCCCAAACGTCTTCTGACCTCCACGTGTACACACTGTGGATGCAAGTGCAGCCATGATTGCACACATCTATGTACAATAGACAAAAGGTTTTCTTTAACTGAAACATTTGGGGTAGAAGTTAGGTGGCCATATGTGACTTCAGTGTATTGTTACTCTTTCTAGCAGAGAAGAAGGGAATGCACCAGTCTCTCTCCCTGAATTAACCCGAAGACTCACGGAGGCCAATGAGAGAATAGCTGAGTTTCCGGAGAGTATAAAGGTAAGAGTGTTTGAAGATGCTTCACACCAACCCCTGAAGGTCATCTGCATCCACTGTCATTGTGTGTGCTTAAAGTTTCAGGATACAAGAGTTAGGTGGTGGCGCATGCCTTTAATCCCAGCACGTGGGAGGCAGAAGCGGGTGGATCTCTGAGTTTTAGGGCTGCCTGGTCCATAGAGCGAGTTCCAGGACAGCTAGTGGTATACAGAGACCAAAAAAAAAAAAAAAAAAAAAAAGGAAGAAGAAAGCACTTGGGATGCAGTTGTCTCTGCCTAGCTGTAGTAATTTGTGACAGTGGCAGGACTGACCACACCATAGGTTTCCCGCTCGGTCTTAGGGAAAACCAAACAAGAGTTAGGTATGGTTGAGAGGGAAACCATTCAAGTCAGATGGGAGATGGTAGCAGGTGCCAGCACTCATGAAGGAGCAGTGTGTTGGGCTGTGACTGGTACTAGGAGCAGCTGTGTGAGTTGATTTGGGGACACTAGGAGACTCACCCACGAGGACATGCCAGCAGACGTACCAGTTTCATCCGTCTGTCCTACACGCCCTTGCAGACACTGCCTTGTCTTTTTGTTGTTTTAGGCCTGGCCCTTTCCAGATGTGCTGGAATGCTGCCTTGTCTTGCTTCACATCGGGTCCCAGTGTCCTGGCGCCGTGAACCCTGAGATGCAGCAACAGGCCCAGAAGCTCCTTCAGAAGTATGGCCACACTAGAACTTACAGAAGACACTGCCAGAGCCTGCGCACATGAACTTCCAGAGGCCATAAAGCTGTGTCACACGGCTGTGACAACTTTCTTCTCAGTCACAGCTCACCAGGCCTCCACCCCATCTCCACTGGAAGATGCTGTGGTCCAACCGACAGCTGAGGGTGAAGCTTGATCCACTCACAATGGAGCCTGCCTGGTGCCTCCCAAGTGGTTTCCTGTAATGGAGCCAAAAGCCAGCAGGGTCCCTCAGAACTAGCCCTCACCAAGACTGTTGTCTCAAGCCTTACGTGGTTTCCCCAAAGAGAAGCCTTTTATTCACCCCAAGTCTGTCTGTCCTAGGTGCAGCTGCCTTTATAAATCCCCACCATCGGAAGTGTCTCCTTCTGTGGGAGGGGCACTTGACACGCTTATCACTGTTGGGTCGGGGCTTCTTAATTGGTTTGTTAGCTGGGCTTTCCCGCCTCTCAAAGAGTAAAGGAGTTAGCCTCGCCCACCGTGTGACTCGGAACATCGGGTCAACGGTGATTTTATTTGTGTGGAGTTGCCTCCGTGGACAGGTGGCTAAGGCTATCTGAGAACAGAGCTGATGGTGTCCTCCAGGCTGTGTAACGTGACAGCTCAGGGAAAATCACTCCTAGTGGGTCTTTAACCCTTTGGGGTCAGAGGAGCGACTAAAACCCAGCCTGGAGAACAATGCGTCGTATTTCCTCATTTTACATGTGCCTCTCGGGTCATTAGGCTTCACTGACACGCTGGAACCCACAGTACTATTTATTCCCCAGCTCTGGGCCTGCTGCTAGTTACCACACAGCCAGGCAGCTCAGAGACTGATGATGCCTCCACAGCCACTGGTTTCTAGAACAGAAAAAGCAGACATGCTCAGGTTGGGTGGGCCAAGCAGACCTCCTTCTTGCTTCTCTTGAGGTCCAATGTGAAAGCTTCATCTGTGGGCAGCAAGAAATATTCCCCAGTGGAACTCCATGGGACGTGCATCTTGAGGTATTTATGTGTGCTTAGCTTTGGAATCTAAATGCTAAACCCAAAAAAGGGAACTACTGTACCATTGTGTGAACTCTAGGAAGATGCATTGGTCTTAAAGACAAGAGTCTTGACAAATGTGAGTGGGCTTGACTACATAGAGGACTTCATCTACAGAATGGGAAAAGTTGGTTCCCTCCACTTGAATAAAGAGTAGCTGGTAAATTACAGTCTCACCTTTGTGATTCGCTGAAATCAGTGCTTGTTGGGAGCAACCCTGCACACTGTGCATGCCACTTACTACTGGGAAAGACCAGAGGCAGGAGGAATTTGAATTCAAGGCTAGCCTGGGCTATGAAGCAAGACCTTGTCTCAAAAATAGTAATGATAATCCAGTGGGCTAGAGCGATGGCTTAAGAGCACTGGCTGCTTTTCCACAGGACCTGGGTTCAATTTCAGCCCCAAATGGTGGCTTACAAACATCTATAACTTTCATTCCAGGGGATCCAACACTCTTCTGGCCTCCACAGTCACCAGGCATACACATAGTACATAGATGTACACACTCAAAAAGAAACCTAAAATAGAACTACCCAATAGAAAATTTAAAAACAGCTGTTTTCCTCTTAAACTGCTCTTTTAAATAATGTATGATGTTGTCAACTTGCTATCACTTGAATATTATTTCTGTATCCCTAGTTATGAGAACCACAGAGCCAGAGAAGCAAAGGTGTTCACTCAAGGTTCTAGCAGAAAACATGTATTACTAAGCAACCTTTTTTTTGGGGGGGGGGCAGTGTTTATCTAAAGTAATTTGGTCTAGACTCATCCAGTTACCTTCTGTAGTTGTTGGGTTTTTTTTTTGTTTTTTTTTTTTTAACTCCTTTTCTCTTTTGGCTCTTTGGGGGCCCGCCACCCAGCTCCCAAATAATCACACACAGAGGCTTATTCTTTCTTATAAATGCCCGGCCTTAGCTTGGCTTATTTCTTGCCAGCTTCTCTTAAATTATCCTGTATATCTTTTCTTCCATTCTTATTCCATGTCTGTCTATATAGCTGCATGGCTGGCCCCTGGAGTCTTCCTCTCTTTCTTGTGCCTCCATCTCCCCAGATTTCTCCTGTTTATTCTCTCTTCCTGCCAGCCTTGTCTGTCCTTTCTCCTGCCTAGCTATTGGCCATTCAGCTCTTTATCAGACCAATCAGGTGTTTTAGACAAGCAAAGTAACAGCTTCACAGAATGAAACAAATCCAACATAAAAGAATATAACACATCTTTGTATCATTCAAACAAATGTTCCACAGCATAAACAGATGTAACACATCTTCAAATAATATTCCTCAGCACCTTCTCCCACTTTTTTTCTTTTAAGGGGGTGGAGGTTGGATTTTGTTATTTCAAGACAGGGTTCTCTGTGTAGCCCTGGTTTGTCCTGGAACTTACTCTGTAGATCAGGCTGGTCTCATACTCTGAGGTCCGCCTGCCTCTGCCTCCTACGTGCCTCCCACCCTAAATGTGTCTGCCACCACTGGGCCCTCTTCCACCTCTTACTGGCTCCCTCGTGCTCTGGATCTGCTTTCACTGTTCCCTATGCCCATCCCCTCCCTTTCTGCACCTTCACCTCCTACCTCTCAGCATCTCACCCTGCATCAAATCTGGCCCAGCTGCTGCCATCTTGCCTGAGTTACTCACCCCTTAACCTCAGCTTTAAAAAAAAATTTCCTAAAATTCCCTTTCCCTAAACTGTATAACCTGACCTTATACAGTTGAGGTTGTATTTGTGTAAATCATTTACTGTCTGGTAACAGGTAGGCTTCTCTACCTGTAGTGAGGGGGACAGTGTCCTCTATTGTTCACCCCAACATCTACTAGAGTGAGTGGATAAGGGTACTTAATGAAAGCTCATTGGCTGAATAAACTAGTAAACTAAGATACTCATTGGTAATTTGGAAACACAGGACTCACATGCCAGCATTGGCTGACAAGAGGCTTAAGGTTGCTCAACCTTGCAAACGGAACAGTGGAATCCAAGGTCAGCAGCACATAGGGCTGAACTCTGGTCACCAAAAGCTGTTCTCTTCATCCCTCCCTAGCACCATTCCCATCAGAGGACACCCACCCTTTGCACAGCCCTGTGTGCTCACGTGACCGCGCTTGTCAGCTCTCACAGACTGTGCCCTTCCTCTATGTAATGCGTGGACAGTCCCAGTTCTCATCTCGGCACTTTTGGCCTGTCCTCTGAGAAAAGCTCAATTCTTTAAATGTTCCAGGGCACCTTCCTGAGAGCCACTGTGCTCCCTTCACCACAGATCTCAAGTGCACCAGCCAGCCAGAGTTGTAGATCTGGTGGGTACAGTGGTGCAAATCTACACTCCTTGCCTCTCAGGGGGATGGCTTGGAGGTCTGGGCCAGCCTATATAACACAAGACCCTGACTAGAAGGACCCTCTAGAAAAGCATTCTAGAAGGGTCCCAATACTTGACTGACAGCCTTACCTTTTTGTGCCAACAGAAAAGACTGGGAAAAAACTAAATTAGGAAGTCTGAAGTTCAATGTGTCCTACAGAATTCCACTGAGCCTAACCCACTACATGAGTAGCCAGGGAGAATACAATTAAAGCTACTCTGCTGTCCTACTAAGACCCAACTGCCAGCAGGGTGTGAGCTTGTGCTCCTCAATGAGACCTTCCTTCCAAGGCTGATTGGTTCTGAGGTAAGCCAATCCTGTCACAGATACCAGTTCCTAGCTAACAAAGACCACACCTCATGCCAGTGGTTAAAAAGCAATCTTTATTTTACAAAATTAAAAACATAAATAATATTTACAAGCATCTTAAATATCAGCTTTAATACTTGACATTTTGTAATCATTTCAAATTCAGTTCCCCACAAGCTTTTAAAATGTAAGACCACTCCAAGCTGCTGCCATCTCCGACTTCCCAAGAAGTTTCTGCTTTCTCAAAATTGTACTTTCTGTAGTCATTTAAAAAAAAAAAAAAAAAAACAGTGTGCTTCCTAAATGCCTAACCTTAAAAAACAATAGGCTTCTGAGCACAGCTGTGGGGATGATTCCAGGAGGTCTGAGGTGAACTCCCTTGCTGCCCTGCTCACAAGTACTCCTGTGACTTTTCTAAGACTCAACACTCCAGAGCTCAGCTCTACCACCTGGCCATCTCACATTTCTAAATACAAGCAGGGGAAATGGAAGCTAAGAACACAGCTGATTGAGATCACCCTGCTGAGGACAAAATGGACCTGGAGCATGACCTAGTCTCGGCAGTTCATCTGAAAAGGTGACTTGAGGTGAGGCTCAGGTGCCCGCTAACCACAGAAAGGAGAGCGGCAGTCATGGAATCAATTTAAGTCAGGACTGCCGTCTGGAGAAGCACTGACAGGGCCAGCAGAGCCTGTTGCTGCTGCAGACCTACTTCCCAAGGACACACACCATGTTCCCTGGCAGCCTCGGCTCATCTGAATATCATCAGAGCTGCAAAGCCAAAAGAACAAGAAGGACAACACACAAGAGTCAGATACATTTTACTGGTTTGTTTCAGACATCCCGGAGGTTTAAAAAGGTGTCCACGGAGCCATGGATGCTGGTGGCAGGAGGCAGCAGAGGGGCGTGGGCATGAGGACAAGGAAGACTTGTTTACAGATTCAGAGCAAACCCCTTCTTCTGGATCTAAAATAAAGGCATCTTTAAACAGAAACCCAGTCTCTGCTCGGAGCAGACGCCGCAGGTCAGTGGCTGGGAGATGGCCCAGGCGGCAGGATGCACGTGCTGTCACTGCTGCATGTTGTTGATCATGGCCAGGATGCTCATCTTCTCCTGGGCAGAGTCCACATCCTCATTCTGCTTCTGAGCCACGCCCGTGCCCAGGCCATAGAGGCGCCCACAGTACTTGGCATCATCAATACTGTCCTCAAAGAATAGCTGCAGAACAGGACAGAAGCAGCTGAGAAAGGGGCCAGGAGTCATGCCACCTCCCAGCTCCTCATGCCTTGACACTAACTCAGCGACACCAAACATCTCCCACACAGGCACCGGGCTCTGCTTCCTAAACAGACTTGGTATTCCTATGATCTGTCACTGCTGGGAAGCCTGGGCTGCTGCCAGGCAAGGCAGTGACTAAGAACTCAGGTTTGCCAAGTCACTTCAACTCCATTCCATCATGGTTCCTTATTCATAAATGTCACGAAAACAAGGTGAGGTGGCGCACACATGGAATCCTAGCACCTGAGGTGAGGCAGAAAGTGACTAAGGAGATCATGGACAATGAGCACTCACCAGCAGCTCAACCTTACTACCACTGGGCAAGAGCTGTCCAGTCCAATCACAAGATGTTGAGCACAGCTCTGGCCAGAAGCACCACCTCTGCTAAGTATAACAAGAAACATCTCCAAGGCATTACCAAATGTGCCAGTTGGCAACCATTGATCTAATACACTTGTTACTATTTTGATTGAAAATATTCCTAGAAGTCCTTGTGTTGAAGGCTTAGCACCAACTTGAAGGGTTACCAGGAAATGGTAAAACCTTGAGGAGGTGAAACTTAGTTGGAGGGAGTGAAGTTGTCAGGGCCAGCCCCTGTACTCAGCCTCTTCCTCTCTTCCCAAGCCACCAGAGATGAACAGATCTCCTGCCAGACCCTAGCATTCTGATGCTCTGGCTTGCCAGAGCAGACAAAGCCACCCAATCATTGGCTAAAATCTCTTAAGTTGTAAACCAAACTAGTCCTTTGTAGTTGATGGCCTCAGTTATTTTGTCAAAGCCACAGAAAACTAGTTAAATCAATACCTGAACTTGTAATAGTGCTTAAAAGCAGCAAAAAATAAATATAACTAGTTATGACAGCTCACAGCTGTAATCCCAGACTTCAGAGCCCGAGGCAAGGGTTCAAGGACAGGCATAAGCCTTTAACCCCAGCACTCAAGAGGCAGATCTCTATATAAGAGTTTAAAGCCAGTCAGGGATACACAGTCAGACACAGATAAATAAAAAACAATAAATTAAAAGAAAAATGTCGGGCTAGAGAGATGGCTCAGAGGTTAAGTGCACTGACTCCTCTTCCAGAGGTCCCGAGTTCAATTCCCAGCAACCACATGGTGGCTCACAACCATTTGTAATGAGATCTGGTGCCCTCTTCTGGCCTGCAGGGATACATGCTGTATACATAAAATAAATAAATAAATAAATCTTTAAAAAAAAAAAGAAAGAAACCATTAAAAAAAAAAAAAGAAAAGAAAAGAAAAATGTCAACAAAATTGTAACTTTTCTTTTCTTTTTCTCTTCTTCCTTGAGGTAGGGTTTCTCTGTATAGCCCTGGCTGTCCTGGAACTCAACTCTGTAGCCCAGGCTGGCCTTCAACTCAAGAGATCCACCAGCCTCTGCCTCCCAAGCCCTGGCTGGGATCAAAGGCGTGCACCACCACCACCCAGCTTTCACTGTAATTTTCAATCATATTCTTCCTCTTCAAACATATTTTAAAACTGACAGAGTAGGTAAGTAAACCGAAAGAGAAATTCATCTTCATTAGAGAAACAATCCTTAGCCCAAGGGGGTAAACTAACAAACAACACTCCTACTGTAGAAAGCAGAAGAAAAGAAAGGAGCAGCTTCCTCAAAACTCAGAGGCCTCACACTGGAGCATTACCTCTTTCATCCTGAAGAAAGCCATCCCTGTCAGCAGGGAGTCTGAGCCTGCTTGATGCTGCCTTCCAATCCTCTGCAAATCCAACTGATCGGCCACCTCCTGAAGACCTCCCTAGAGGACAGAAAACAGAGATGTCACATACCAATGCTATTCTCCTGGACTCAAGGAAAGTCGCCTCTCATCTAACAGGCCTCAGTAGCCATCTCTCAGGTTTTCCCTATGTTCTTCCCAAACAATACACTATGTGCACGCAGAGATGAGAAGACAACTCTCCCAAGTCAGTGCTCTCCTACCACACGGGCTGCAGAGATCGGACTCAGGTCCATCAGGTTTGGCAGCAGGCACCTTCACCCACTCAGCCATCTCACAGGCCCAACTCTTTGAACTTCTGGTTTGTTTTGTTTTGGGGGGAAAGGGTTTCTCTGTGTAGCTTTGGAGCCTGTCCTAGAACTCACTCTGTAGACCAGGCTGTCCTCGAACTCAGAGATCTGCCTGTCTCTGCTCCTCAGTGCTGGGATTAAAGGTGTGCCACCACCATCCAGCCTTCTTGAACTTTTAAAAAGTTAGAAACCCTCAGACTGTAGGCCAGTGCGGGACTGTCATGACATACTGCACATAGCTTCATGTCACCAACCTCTTTGGGAGGTTCTCAGCCTAAGAGGAAGGCAGCCAGCCTCAAGAGGCAAGAAATCGGGCCCTTTTGGTGCCCAAGCTACCAACGAAGACAGCTACAGAGGAAGGCCTGCCCACTCAGCTCAATCAACACCCTCTCTAGAGAAGACTGGCCGACCTCAAAAAAACATGCTGAATACATCAGTAAAGCAAGACAAGTCTTGGGCTTGGGGTTTGCTTGTTTATTACGAATACTAAGGAGAATGTTGTCTGTTACCTTAAGATTTTTGCAGCTCTTCATCAGGTATTTCACATCGTAAATGGATGGGAAGAAAAGATTCAGGATGTGGAAAAACTCATGTTCTTCTTCTGGCAATCGAGAATCTGTCAGCAGCTTTACCATGTAGCCGAAATCGTAACCACTGCAGGGAGAACGAAGCAGGTGTCAGAGAGCAGCTCAGCCCCGCCGGAAACCCCGCAGGGTTTAAAAATGCCTCCTGAGGCAGGCTGGGCCCTGACTAATCTGAACTTCACATTCAGGAAGCTACCACGGGAAGCAAACAAGAACCGGAGAGTTTGTGTTCATTTGATTCATCGAAACTCAACTGAAGGGGCCACAGCGAAGGATCAGCTAAAAGAGCAATCATGAGGATCAGCGTTCAAATCCCAGCACCCAAGTCAGAGAGCTCACAAATTCCTGTAACTCAAGCTCCAAAGGGTCCAACATCCTCTCTGGACTCCCTGGGCACCAGCACAGGCACACACTTGCATATACACACACCTTTAAAGACAAAAACCCTCCAAGAGTATTGAAAGAATATCTGCCATCTGAAGACCTTAGAAAGGACAAGCCACACCAGGCTGAAAACAACCAAGCACACAGCACCCACCATCCACCTGGAATACAGCACTGAGGATATGTGAAGCAAAGCCTGTGTATGTGCTCCAGGGCTCCCTAAACACTGGACACACGAGCACCAGCACCACCTCCAACTTCACACTGCCGCCGCCAAAGAGGACTCCAATCAACACGAGTTCAGTTCCTCTCCAATGCAGCCCAAAGTCCGAAGGAGGAAGCTGTGAAGGAAGAGACAGAGGCCACGGTGCCCAGGAACTGACCTGTGAAATGAAAGCCACTTGACATTGTCACAGAGAACCACTCCCGATGTCATAAGCAGCTCTGCGAAGTGCAGTGTGTCGATCCCTTCCTCCTCATGCTTCTGGAACTGCAGCCCTGAGTTTGCAAGGAGGTCGATGGAATCCTGGGAGTACATATCCTCTCTGAAAAACAAGAGGTCAGTGTGAGCCGGGGGCGTAATGAGACAGAAGCAGAAGGAAAAAATATCACCATCCGCTCATAATTTAGAAACACAGCATCCCTGAAACACCCCACAAACCGACAGATACATATTTCCTAATTACAGAAGATCAACATCCTCTTACTTTAGTGTTTGTAAGTAACTGAATGAGTTAGAGTTGTAAGCCACCATTTGAGTGCTAAGAATCAAGCCCAGGTCTTCTGGAAGGGCAGCCAGTGCCTTAACCACTGCCTTAACCCTTCCAGCCCATTTTTTTGGTTTTGTTTTTAATCTCTTTAAAAGATTTATTTATTTTATGCATATGAGTGTTTTGTCTGCACGTACATCTGCACACCAGAAGAGGGCACTCAGCCCCCATTATAGACAGCTGCCATGTGGTGGCTGAGAATTGAACTCAGGACCTCTGGAAGAGCAGCCCTAGGTGCTCTTAACCACTAAGCCATCTATCGAGCCCTTGTTTTTTAATTTTTAATCATTCATATTTTTACTTCCTTGTACTATTTACAATAGAATTATACAAAACAAATGAAACAGAACTAAAACAAGTTTATTCTAAAAATAAATAATCAAAAAGGAGGGGCAGGAGAGGAGGCTCAGAATATAAGAAGTCTTGCTGCCCGTGCAGAGGACCCAGGTTCGGTTCTCAGCACCCACATGGTGGCTCACAACTCTCTATAACACCAGTCCCGGGGGGATCTGATGCACTCTTCTGACTTCTGTGGACACCAGGCATATACATGATACACAGACATACATGCAGGCAAAATATTCACACACATAAAATTTAAAAATCTTTTAAAAAAGAAAATACCTCCTGTTGCAGAATATTTGATCACACTGTGTAAAAATGTGTCACTGTTTTATTCTGATTGGTTTAATAAAGAGCTGAATGGCCAATAACTAGGCAGGGGAGGAGAGGAAGGATTTCCGGGGAGAGAAAGGAACTCTGGTGCATGAGGGATTAGCCATCAAGACACAGAGGGAGTCGGATGTACAGACTGGAGAAGAGGTAAAGAGCCACTGGTTAGGGTTAAGAGCCAGTGGGACAAGCCTAAACTAAGACCAAGCTTTCATAGTAAGTCTCTGTGTCATTATATTTGGGGGCTGGCAGTCCAAAGAGTGTCTGACAAGAAAGACCGGCCACAACCTACTCAGATCTTTTGCGAGTTTTTTGTTTTGTTTTTATTTTAAGGTAGGGAATTTGAGACAAGTTCCATTATGTAGTCCTGGCTGTCCTGGAACTTATTATATAGACCAGGCTGGCCTTGAACCTACAGAGATCTGCCTCCTGACTGCTGGGATTAAAGGTGTGCACCACTACAGCCTAGCTTCTGCCAATTTTTAACTGGGTTGTCTCCCTTCTGTGGTACTGGGGAATAAATCCATGGCCTCAAATATGCTATTCCACTGAGCTACACACCAGCTTACATTTTCTTTTTAGGCTAAATCACAAGAGTTCTTTAAGGAAAACTAAGCTTGGCAGACATAGTGTGTATGCCTACAGTCCCAGTACCATGAAGGCAAAGGCAAACAGATCTCTGAGTCTGAGGCCAGCCTGATCTACATAGCAAGTTCCAAGACAGCCAGGGCTACATAAAGATCCTATCTTAAAAAAAAAGGAAAACTCCTCTCTGTTTTAACACCTACGTTTGTTCATGAAGCAAAAATATAATTAGTGTGTAGTAGCACACACCTTTAATCCCAGAATTCTGGAGGCAGATTTCTATGAGTTCAAGGGCAGCCTGGTCTACATAGCAAGTTCCAGGACAGCCAGAGATATATAATAAAGACCCTGTCTCAAAAAAAAAAAGCTTTGGTTAGTAAAACCTCCAGCAATCAGTTCAGTCCACTCAACTGTAGCCATCTAAGAATAACACCGAGAGTCTCTCAGACAACTTACGTCAGGTTGAACTTGAAGTTGAACTGCCATGTGTTGATTCCAGAAGGGTACTCCCCTTTCTCATTTGTGAATGTGAGGCCCAGCTGGATGATTTTCAGAAGGTCAACATTGCACCGCAAAAGCTGATACTGGTAATCTATGGAGCTTCGAAATTCACCAATTGGTCGAACCACAACACCCGGAAACTCTGTGTCCTAGAAACAAAAGCCTCTCACCATTAAGTCTCACCAAACAGTGGGTGCTGAGCCAGCAACTCATGAGCAAAATTGCTCTTCAGTTTATAGAAGTCCCAAGATAAGCTCCCAAAGTCTGCAACACAACAGGACACAGGACAGGGACTAGGTTATGTGCATTGGTGTCTTGCCTGCATATGTCTGTGGGAGGGTGTTGGACTCCCTGGAACTGGAGTTAGAGACAGTGGTGAGCTGTCATGTAGGTGCTGAGAATTGAACCTGGGTCCTCTGGAAGAGTAACAAGTGCTTTCAACTGCTGAGCCATCTCTCCAGACCCCAGGCAGGAGCTTCTAATATGAGGTAAATACAAATACAGCCAGGTTGGATGTGGTGGCTCACAGGCTCTTTGCTCCTTCACATTAGTTTCTTTGTGTGACTCACACTTGAGAGCAGCATGGCTGCTGGCCTGCCGTTCAGAGCTCTCATCTTGGTCCAGTCTTTGTACTAAGGACAAACGCAACCTTCTTCTTCTTGAGTGACTATCTTATTGCCGTGTATATATAAAACCTTTTCCCCCTTATGAAGCCCAGACTGACCTAAATCAGTCTTAAACCCCTGATCCCCCCCCCCCCAAGTGTCAGGATTACAGGCTCTTAGTCTGTTGGGAGAGCTTGTGAGACTAGCACTTCTCATGGACCGAGTAGTGAAAGCAGGGTTTGAAGACAGTGGCAAGTAGCAAGCCTGGAGTGGAACAGAGCACCTGCTTGCCCAGGGGCTGGTCCAAGACAAGCCTCACTTTACTGAGGTCAGGCAGGAGAGTGAGCCACAGAGTACCAGAGCTTCCCATTTGACCAGAAATGCCAGATCTGGAATTTGACATCTCCTAACTTTTCAGTGCTAGCAACAAAATGTTTTGAGTATTTTGAAAACAGAAGACAGGCAGGCATGCTGGCAGATGCCTGTAATCCTAGCACATGGGAAATGGAGGCAGGAGGTCAGGAGGTCAAGTCATCCTCCTTATACACAGCAAGTTCAAGAGGAGCCTGTGTTACATGAAACCATATCTCCAAATTTAATTAAGAAATAAATACCAGCCGGGCGGTGATGACACACGTCTTTAATCCCAGCACTCAGGAGGCAGAGACAGGCGGATCTCTGTGAGTTCGAGGCCAGCCTGATCTACAGGGCGAGATCCAGGACAGGCACCAAAAATACAGAGAAACCCTGTCTCAAAAAAAAAAAAAAAAAGAAAGAAAGAAAGAACGAACGAACTACCACATGGTCAAATGCACACGTGTGAAGAGAAACACCTATGGGGCTGAGGCAGGTCAGATGCTAGAGCACTTGTCCAGCACCACACATGCAATGGGCACAATGGTGCATACTGATAATCTCTGCTAAGAAGGCAGAAGCAGGAAGATCAACATAAGTTCGTTTCCAGGCATGCCTTGGCTACCTAGGGAGTGCTGAGCTAGCCAGAGCTACCTATCCAGATCCTAAAATAAACAAAAATAAAAACATAAAAGACTTTCAAACAGAGGAACATTACAAAAACTCGTAATAGAGGCTGTGCCCTCCTCAGAGATACTGGCTCCCTTGACTCACAGAAGAACTGCAGATTTCTGTCAGTCTAACCTTTGGTGGCAAGGACCTACTCACCATGGCGATGTAGCTATAGCTGAGGACAATCTCCCGGATCTTCCTCATCTCTTCTTCAAGGTTGCTGGCCCACACCTCACAGATGACCTGACTGTTTTCCACAAGTGCCGCTGGCATCCTGAAGGCACCTGAGGAGCCACCGTGAGTCAACTATGTTAGCGAACAAGCCTCCTTCTGTTTGATTGGATTGTCCACACTGGCTCCAATCTAGATTTAAAGATTTTGAAATCACGTAAGTTTACATTATGGTGTACGATGCCAACTAAACAAACATCAAAATTGTATTTTAGCCAGACACAGTGACCCATATATACGATCCTAACATTCAGGAGGCCAAGGCAGAAGGATGGAGAGTTTAAGACCAGCCTGGACAACCTACCGCATCCATTCAAGGTCAGCCAGGGCTATATAGCAAGACCCTGTCTCAAAACAAACAACGGGCAATGGTGGCCCTCGCCTTTAATTCCAGCATTTGAGAGGCAGAGGCAGAGTTCAAGGCAGCTTGGTCTCCGGAAGAGTTCCAGCATAGCCAAGGCTGTTACACAAAGAAACCCTGTCTCGAAACATTCAAAAAAAACAAACCTGAGTTTTACCATAACTTCATTAACACAATCAGTACATGCAGCCTCCACTAGCTAGGAAGTGTTTACAATTGCCTTTGTCAAGTCGTTCTCTTTCAATACAAAGAAAAGCCCGACTTGCTAACCTCAACTCCCTTTTTTCAAGACAGGGTTTCTCTGTGTAGTTTTGGTGCCTGTCCTGGACCAGGATGTAGACCAGGCTGGCCTCGAACTCACAGAGATCCACCTGGCTCTTTCTCCTGAGTGCTGGGATTAAAGGCGTGCACCACCACCAGCCTAACCTGAACCCTTAACAATGACATTTAAAAAGGGAAGTTATTCGGGGTATGATGGCACACAACTTTAATCCCAGCACTCAGGAGGCAGAGGCGTTTCTCTGTGAGTTTGAGGCCATCTTGGTCTACACAGTGAGTTCCAGCACAGCCAGGGCTACACAAAACACTGTCTCAGGAAAAAAGGAGGGCAGTTACTAGTGTCTATGCTTTTTTAGATTTGTTTTATTTTTGTGTGTACATGCATGTCTTTATAACATGTTCATGCAGTACACAAAGGCCAGAAGAGGGCATCAAATCCCTTGGGACTGTATTTAGAGATGCTTGTGAACCATTGTGTTGGTGACGTACTGGGAACCACACCTAGATTTTCTGCGAGAGCAGCAAATGCTCTTGGCTGCCGAGGCATCTCTGCAGCCCTGTGAGGTCTACTTTTAAGAGATCATGAAGAAGCTAAGCACTAACTCCACAATAAGAACCGGGTGGTAGGACTAGAGAAATGGCTCAGCAGTTGAGCACTAGTTACTGCTCTTGCAAAGGACCCAGGTTCAGTTCCTAGTACCCACAGGGTAGTTCACTTCCATCCATAATTACAGTTCCAGATGGTCTGATGCCCTCTTCTGGCCTCCACAGGCACCAGATAGACACATGGTAAGCAGACATTCTGCTGGCAAAACATTCATACACATAAAGTAATTTTAAAAAAAAATGGCATTAACTTGGGAAGTTAAACACACGTTAGAGATCAGTGTAGCAAGTAAAAATAATTCAAGGCCTGAAGAGATGACTCAGTTGGTTAAGAGCACTGGCTGCTCTTCCAGAGGTCTTGAGTTCAATTCCCAGCAACCACATAGCAGCTCACAACCATCTGTAATGAGATCTGGTGCCCTCTTCATGCAGACATACATGCAGGCAGAATACTGTATACATAATAAATCTTACAAAAAACAAGACAGCCAGGACTACACAGAGAAACCCTGTCTCGAAAAACCAAAATAATAGTAGTAATAATAATAATAATAATAATGATTCAAGCAGGAGCTGGCCGATGATCTGTACCACAGGAGAAAGTACTCAGATGGGTCAAATTCAACATAATCTAAGCTCAGAAAAACACTGTCACTACAAAAAATCAACACAGAGCTCATATTTAGCAAAACAACTCCAGGATTGATCCTTGACACCAAAACACACACATCCCATGAGAAGGTGCTTTGGCATTAACTTGGGAAGTTAAACACAAGTTAGAGGCCAGTGTAGCAATATAGGGAAGCCCTGGGGTGGGGGTGTACAAAAGGGCATAAAAGCTTCCTTTTTTAAAAATACTTTTTAATATTTATTTTTATTATTTTATTTGTCTGCATCTGTGCACCATATGTGTGTTTGGTGTCCAAGGAGGTGGTGAGCCTCCATGTGATTGCTGGGAATCAAACCCAGGTCTTTCACTTTCATAAGAAGTGCCCTTAACCAGTAAGCCAACTCTCCAGCCCATAAAAGCTTCCTTTCAATGCAAACCCACTGTATAGAGTCTCAACACAATATGTAATGGTGGGCTCCAGTGCACATGGGCAAAAAAAAAAAAAAAAAAAAAAAAAGTAAATGAATTTGAGAGCAAATAAAAATAAAAATAAAGGTAACAATAACAGTAAATGAATTTGAGGAGTTTCTAAAGACCAGAACAAGGGAAATCCTTGTTTTCTACCTCAGAACTGATAGGTGACAGAGACTCCAGAAGAGAGTAAGGATCATTGTTTTTGTTTGGGTTCAGTTTCTTGTTTTTGAGACAAGGTTTCTCTGTGTAACAGCCCTGGCTATCCTGGATCTCGCTCTGTAGATCAGGCTGGCCTGGAACTCAGGAGGCCTGTCTTTGCCTCCTGAGTGCTGGGATTAAAAGCGAGCCCACCACCACCACCACCACCTGGCTGAAGATCGGTCTTAATGCTGTCTACTTCTCCTTATAAGACCTTTCATTCCAGGCAGTCTACACTTCACAGATGCTTCCTTGAAACTAAAAACTTAAGTGACTGTGTGGTAGCTCCCAGCATACACACACATTTTGGCAGCTACCTCTTAAAGGCGCAGTCCATTTCTTCTCCTGTTTTTGTTCTATTAATGAAAGCTTGCAAGTGAACTAATAGAGGGCAGGAATGATGTACATTCACAATGAATGTGCAGCAAATTCAACTTCCTGACAACTGAGAAAATGTTTGCTCAGAGTTCCCCAGACTGACCTCTAAACTTGTAACAACCCTCCTGTCTCTGCCCCCCAAGTGCTACAGTACAGGCTTGAGCCACTTCATTTGGCTCCTGAAGTCACTTTCCATGCCTATGAAACAGGTGCCAGGACCTTGTTTTCCTGGGCACAACCACGAACTACAGAAGGTAAGTAAGTGGGTGTCACTCCTGAACTTTTCAGAGATGTTCCCATTCAAGCAGAAAGGATACAGGCATAAAGAAATAAACAAACAAACCGCCTAAAGTTGTTTAAGAGGGAATTTGTTTCAGGATGTCAACCACTTTCAAAGCTACTGCTTTCTACATTATCTGGTAAAGGAGGACCTGCACACAGGAGCAGAGACACCGGCAAAGACCCACAAGACATTCCTGCAGCAAACCTTTCCCTAGCAAATCTGCGGGAATATGAACAGCAGACTCTGTCCCGAAAGGCAGTGCTTTCCAAGTGAAGAAGAACCAAGAGGAGAGTGGTGGCCCATGCCTCCAGAGGCCAACCTGTGTGCTAAGGCATAGATAGTTCCAAACCAGCCTTGGCTTGGGACCAGGCAGATCTGCGTGAACTTCCTGGGCGTAATGGCTGCAGGGGAGAGAGAAAACAGCAACCCAACACAGGCCAAGGGCCTCCACTTTGCAGCTGGGGAGCCCAGACCCCAAGAAGCAACACAGACTTCTCTTTTTCAGCCTCTCCCCCATATCTCAGAGCAGAATAAGCCTATGCTTTCAAGTACAGTTATTGGTATAACACAGCCTCTAAAGTAACCTCATTATTGAAGTTACAACCAAAAGAATAATAATGAATTTCATAACTCAAAGAAAAAACTGACGTAAGATGGCAATCTGCACTCAGGAGGCTGAGGGAGGGGCACCAGGAATTTGAGGCCAGCCAGGGCTACAGAGGGAGACCCTGATTTTATTTTATTTCATTTTATTGTTTTGGTTTTTTTTTTGAGACAAGTCTCTCTATGTAGCTCTCGCTGTGTTAGAACTCACTCTGGAGACCAAACTGACCTTGAACTCAGAGATCCACCTGCCTCTGCCTCCAAGTGCTGGGATCAAAGGCATGCGCCACCACAACCAACCAGCTGAGACTCTGTTTTTAAAAGAAAAGAACACAAACAAAACAGACCAGTTTGGCAGTAAAGGCACTTGCTGCCACGCCTAACTCCCCCCCCCCCCCCCCCCCCCCGCCCCGCCCCCAGCTGAGGACCGAACCCAGGGCCTTGTGCTTGCTAGGCAAGCGCTCTACCACTGAGCTAAATCCCCAAGCCCTGCCACGCCTAACTTAAGTTTGAGCCCCAGACTCGATTGATGGAAGAAATTGACCCCCAAGTTATAATGACTTCCACATGGCCAACTTGGCACATATGTACACACAATAATAATAATAATAATAATTATTATTATTATTATTATATAAACATACAATAATATAACAATACTATTATCTAGCTTACAGAAAAGATATAATAATAATATAATAGTTTAAAGGAGAAGAATGGGAGCTGGAGTGATGACTCAGCAGTTAAGAACACTTGCTGCTCTCCCAGAAAACCAGAGTTTGGTTTCCAGCACTCATGTGGGTTGGCTCACAACTGTTTGTACCTCCAGCTCCAGAGAATGTTGACACCTTTTCTGCCGACTTTTGACACCAACACACATGTGACAAACATGCACAAAGAGACATACTTAAACAAAATAAAAATTAATCTCTAAAAAAAGTATCCTTCAAAATTCCTTAGGGAGGTTTGGAGATTGAGTCTGAATTCTTTATAAAAAAAATTTTTTTTAATGTGTATTTTGCCTGCATGCACAGATATGTACACCATATGCATGCCTGGTGTGATGGATCCCCTAAACTGGAGTTACAGACAGCTGTGAGCTGCCATGTGGGTGCTGGGAATCGAACCTGGATCCTTCAGATTAGCAGCCAGTGCTCTTAACCGCTGAACCATCGCTTCAGCCCCGTCTACATTCTTCTTTAAAATTTTATTTTATTTTTTCTTTTTCCTTATGGGTATGTGGAAGAAGTGTTATGTGCATGTGAGTGCAGTGCTGGCAGGGCCCAGAAGAGAGTACTGGATCCCGTGAAGCTAGAGTTATAGGTAGCTGTGACCCACTTGATGTGGGTGCTGGGTACCGAGCCTGTCCTCTGCATAAGTAGAATGCACTTTTAACAGATGAGCGATCTCTCCAACCCCTTGAATCAAAATTTTGATCACACCATGCAATATTTGCCTCAGTAAAACTTGATCCCCACTGCAGCTACATTTGAAACTGCAAAAGGGAAAGGTGTTCACAGAAAGGCACACGCACACGCACACGCACACACTCTCTGTCCTGTGCAGGCTGCAGAGCAAAGACCACTCCTGATTATCCAAACTTTGGAGCAGAGGTCCCTGTGCATCTAGGTGAGCTATGAAGAGCAAGTAGTGAGAAAGCCAGAAAAATGCTCTTCCTGCCAACAGTGCAGACCGTTCAGCTGAGTGTCTCCTGCTCGTCTGGTTCTGTTTTCGCCAGAGCGTCTGGGAAACAATAAGCTTCACTTCCCTGTTTCAGAAGACTAAACAAAGACTTTGCCGTGCAAGACTGGCGCAGGAGGAAGCAGCGGCCCGTTAGAAGAAATGGCAACAGGTCCCCTCCGGAGCGTTCCAGCTCACAGCCCTGGACTCTGCCGGCGCCCCAACCAGCTTGCTGGCTCTCCCAGGGTGGCCCTACCACGCAAAGCTGCAGCACCCCAAGATCCGAGCAGGGCGGCCTCCGGCCTCCCCCACCACTCATTAAGGCCTCCAAGCCGGACTCCGGGGACCCGGAGCACCGTGGCCTCGGCGCCTCAGTGTTCCCGTGTGTAGGATGGGTCGCCACGGAGGCACTTCCGCCCCACGCTCCTACCCTAAACAACCCTGCCCGCTTACCCTGGCTGGCGGCCCCGCCGAGCGCGGGCTGGCAGCCGAGTCCGGGCAGCAGCGGCCCTTGACCCGGAGCTCTCTTCCCTCTTGCCCCGGATCCGCTCCAGGAACCCAGCGAGCCAGTGAGACGCGAGCCCCGGTGCCCAGAGAGGCCGACGATGCGCACCAAACCAGCGGGCGGCGCCGCTCTACCCTTCGGCCCTCCCGACTCGCCTACTCTCCCGCGTCACTCTAGGCGGGCACGCGCCCGCCCGTCCCCGCTCCGCCCCCAGTGCGCGCTCAGGTGACTGCGCCCCGCCTCTCTGCGCAGGCGCAGAAGGAGGGGGGCTGGGCGTTATTGGAGGACGCGTGCGCAGACTGAGGTGTGACAGACATGCCACCTCAGACGGCGCGAGACAGCACAGACCGGTCCGTGCCTAATCCTTTACGACTCCAGCTGGGTTCTGGGGTGTCCTGAGTCGCGCCGCGGGGAAAGACGGAATGTAAAGCTGGTCCCGAGGGCGTGGCCCCTCCGACCAAAGTCTCCAATCAAGACGCCCTCCCTAATGTCAGGGCGCATTACGACTGTTGGTTGGAGGTGATGGCGCAGGGCACATGGGGTGTGATTTCTCATTCACAGAACATCCGCCCACGGAACCCCTTCTGGGTGATCATTAGCTGGGGGTTGGGGAGCGCCACCAAACCGAGTCATGAATGAGGTCAGCTGAGCACGGCCTCCCAGGACCTGGCCGGAGCATTGCCATGGCAACCGGATGGCCTAGGCAGTGCAGCATTCGGGCCTGTGCAGTGGGCTCCTAGCGCTGCTGCGAGCGAGTGCAGAGCGCCGGGCAGCCACGAGTCGGGAAGACGACCAGAGCCTTCCACCCTCTGTCCTGCTGGGGACAGGGCTCTGTTGGCCGCGAGGCCAAGCTGGGATGCACCGTCGCCTCGTGCTCTCCTGAGAGGCAAGAAGACTAAGGCCTCGCAGGAGCCCCGCCCCTTCCCCGGGAGGAAGTGGGGAGCCTAGTACGGCTCCAGCCTCCATCCCTCTTCAAGGGGCTGTAGGTAAGCGTACAGCAGGTGTCCCCCTTCTGACATCCCATCTCCTAGTCACTCTGCTCTCTTCATTTTAAACTTTTGTTCCTGAAGAGATTCCAAAATGACTTCCTGGCTAAATAAGAGCGGGCTTTCAAACGGGATTGCTGAAAGCTATTCTCCAGAGAAGTGAAATCCCACAACCAGCCTTTGGGGTAGAAATGTCAAGGGCAGTTTCTGAACCCCAGCCTTTGCTTCATCTTTCCAGATCTGTAAAATAGTGACACGGATCTCAAAGTTGTGATGAGGATGAAACCCTCGATAGAGCAACCACCGTGGCACCACAAAGAGGTGAGAGCAGTTAGTAACTGTATCCGCCGTGGATTCTCTTTGCAACAATGTTGACGACATTGCTACACAGCCAGCCTCTTCGGAGGTGCGGGGTTGTCTAGGCTAGCTAGACACTGCCTTCCCTCAGTCAGTTCGTGTTCAGTGCGTGTCTGTGCTCTGTTCACCTACTTGTAATTAGAGTCAGGAAAGGGTGGACCTAGCATGTGGTAGTCATGTGAGAAGCCGCCTTTGACATTCTTGGAATTTTGTTTTTTTCTTGCCACCAATAGGCCTGGTGTGCACTGGAAGAGCTGAACAGGAAACATCCGGTTCCCCCCCACACACCCTTCACCTAGAGCTTCTCACAGAACACCGATTGTATTTCAGGAGGCTTGTATTTCAGGAGGCGTTGGAGTAGAGTGTCTGCACTCTAAACAATGGCTGTCAAGCTGCAAACCAGAGAAAGTAAGGTTTAAACACATTTCTTCATAGTTTTGAAAATACAGAGAAACAATGGTTCTAACATGATCTTCTTAAGAGCAGTTGATAGCTCTCCATGGCCAACCTGGCTTCCTCTTATCCCCAGTTCTAAACAAAGGTATGCACTTCTAAAAAAATTGTACACTGTGTGTAAGAAAATAAGATCTAAAATACATTTGAGTTAGAAATATTTTGAATATGGACAAATACCTCCAGGTTAGTACTAAATCAGTTTGTGTGCCCACATTTACAAAACCTGACCTGCTATAAGCCTATGGATTGCTTTCTGTCCCCTGGAGTTGTCACTCAAGGTCTGTCACTTTATATTAATTTGCCCTTCATTAGAGCCAGTACTTAGAAACTGGTTTTGGCCACAAAGTAGCTAAAAAGTGGGTTGTGGAAGCAGTAGTTGGCCGAGTGGTGGTGGTGAATGCTTTTAAACCCAGCACTCAGGAGGCAAAGGCAGATGGATCTCTAGGCCAGCCTGGTCTACAGAGTGAGTTCCAGGACAGCCAGAACTATGCAGAGAAACCCTGTCTCAAAAAAACAAACAAATAAAAGAAGTGGTAGTTTACACCTATAATCCCAGAACATGGAAAGCAGAGGCCAAAAGATTGCCAAAAGTTCTAGGCCAGCCTGGTCTACCTAGTGAGTTCCAGGCCAGCCAGGGCTATACAGGAGATATTGTCTCAAAAATAAATAAATAAGGGCTAAAGAGATGGCTCAGTGGTTAAGAGCACTGGCTGCTTCAATTCCCAGCACCCACATGGTAGCTCATAACTGCCTGTAACTCCACTTTCAGGGGATCTGACACCCTCACACAGACACACATGCAGGTAAAACCCCAATGTACACTAAATAAATAAATCTTAAAAAAATAAGTATTTCAAAAAATAAGTAATTGTTTTAAGTAGATATAAAAACAGGTTAAAGATCAGTGAGATGGCTCAATGGAGAAAACCCTGCCAGGCCTGGAGACGTGCGTCAAATTCCCAGAACCCACATTCTGACCTTCACACGTGATCCATGATGTGTACACACACAAAGAAATAAATTTTATTGGAAAAATTAAAAGCAGTTTAAAATTCTGGCATCCTGCCTTCACTTAACATCTGTCTCCTTTGTTTTAATTTGGGTCAGATTCCTATATAACTGCACATAGGCATGTTTATAATTGAAGGAGTGTCTGCCTTAGACAGAGACCAACCAGACCATACCCCATCAAACCTGCTTCATCACAAAGACCGCTCCCCTAGATAAGGACCAACCAGGCCACACTTCAGCAAGTCTGCTTCATCACAGACCTCTCACCCAGGCCCAGTCCTCTGTTTAAACCTGAAGCTCATGTCAGTGCCCTCAAAGATGAGAGAAATTTTTACCTCCCATATTCCCCAAATGGCTTTTTTAATTAAACTCCCTTTTTGCCTCTAGGTATGTGTCATGTTGCATTCTAAGTTTTTGAGCAGCCAACAACAAACAAACAAAAAGAAACCCCCGTTGTGTAATGACTCCAGATTTCTGTTTAGTGATAGGTTGAACCCAGGGCCTTACCAGCAAACACTCTGTCCCTGAACCACGACCACAGCCTCCAGTTCACTCTTGGAAACCTGTATTAAATCTGTTTTGTCTGTATGAGATGTCCCCTTTCCCTTAGAATCTACTAAAGTAACATTTCAAGTCTCCTTATACTAGACCTTTAAAGTTTAAGAGACCTTTAAACTTCAAAAAACTGGCCTAGATGTGGTAATGCATGCCTGTAATTTCAGCACTCAGGAGGCAGAGGCAAAAGAGTTGCCACATGTTAATGGCTAGCCTGGGCTACATAGTAAGACTGTACCTCAAAATAACCAAATGAATTTCAAAAGTGTTCCAACCTATGCATTGTCTGATTTCATAGACAAGAATGCGTAGCCAGATTGAGGGACTTGCCTCCCAGAGGCTTCTGACTCCACATTCAGGATGAAGGGCTCATCCAGGAGCCTTTGCTTATGGAACCTTTGCTGTGAGCCATGTTGGCACTGGTGAATGAAACAGAGACTGATGAACAAGTAAACAAGCGTTCAAGTAAGAAATGGCGGTGTATGGCACACACCTCTAATGTCAACGCTTGGGAGGCAGAGGCAGGAGGATCTCTGTGAGTTTGCAGCCAGCCTGGTGAACATTGCAAGTCCTAGGCCAGCCAGAGCTACATGGTAAGTGAGACCCTGTCTCAGAAAGAAAGAAAGAGAGAGAGAGAGAAAGAGAGAGAGAGAGAGAAGGAAGAAGGAGAGAGAAAGAGAGAAAGAGAAAGAAAGGGGGAAAAATAAATGTCAGCTAATGTGGTAGTGCACCTGTACCCTAACACCCAGAAGGTTGAGGCAGGAGGATCAAGGCCACCTTTGGCTACATATTGATTTCTAGTCCAGCCTGTGCTATGTAAGACTTTGTCTCAAAAAAAAGTATGTGTATATATATATATATATATATGTATGTATGTATATATATATATATATATATATATATATATATATATATCTCATTCTGAGAAATTGTAATAGCTATCATTGAAAGAGCTCAATGAGATGACCCAGAACATACTGGTGGGGGGGCATAAGCAGGGAGTCTCACAGGCAGGTAGGAAGGCCTCCCTGAAGAGGTGACATTTAAACAATTTAAACAGAAAGGCAAGAAAAAGGAGAAGCTAGGCAAGCACATTTCAAGCAGAGGCTAAGAGATGAGTTTTTTGTGAAAGGTACTAAAAGGCTAGATAGCCACAGAGAGGCTGTAGAGGTACAGAGCAAGAAGAGGCAGACCTGGGAGACTGGATTCCAGTGCATTGGGAAATCCTGGAGTTCCCACTCAGCAGAATGAGCTGATTTAGATTCGGGGGTGAGGGACAAGGTTGTGAGATGGTCTCTCATAGCACAGGCTAGCTTCAAATGTGAACTCCTGATCCTCCTGTCCTCATGCTGGGATTGCAGATGTGTACCACCACACCCAGCTTGGTTTGTTTTTTAGACAGGACTTTGATCTCTACAGATGTAAAGACAGAAATAATTTGAATTCTACTAAATTTGGTCTAAAAGAGTAGCTAGTTTTTCCCCTAAGGTGATAGCTGAGATAGGATTTGCAGGCGACTGACTGAGAATTTCAGCCATTGTGAAAACATTCCCACTGCTAAGTGAGTACAGCACAGAGAAGAAAGTTGGCCTTAGCCTACATAGAGCTGGGCAGATGGAAATACAGGCAGTGGAAAGAGGCGGTGAGAGGGGAACTTGCCTCTCATCACCTCTGAAACTTTCCTTGCCCTCAGGAAGGCACACAGCAAACCCAGTCTCCGATACTGTAGCCAAATCTTCAAAGCAAAACAAAACAAAAAAACCTTGGATTTCTAAAAGATTTTTAAAATTACGTGTATTTGTGTGTGTGTGTGTGTGTGTGTGTGTGTGTGTGTGTGTGTCTCCCTATGAATGCAGGTTCCTACAGAGATATTGAGTCCCCTGGAGCAAGATTTACAGAGGGTTGTGAGCTGCTAGCCATGAGTGCTGGGGCCTGTGGAAGAACAGTATGGGCTCTCAGCCCTGAGCTGTGTCTCTAGCTCCTGATTTACTTTCAAATGAGCAGCATTGAGAACCTTTCTTTGAACTGTGATATTCTATAATGTTCTAGTAGCAGTGGGACACCCAAAGGCTTCCGAATTTCGCAGAATCAGAGGCATAAGAGTGGGTAAGAACGGAGAAACATCCTGGGGGAGGGGTGGGTGCTGTACAAGCAGAGATGAGAGAAAACAGAAAGTTCCTATGAATCTTTGTAGGTGAACGGTGGAAGTTTGCCCATGGCGGTAACACTTGGAGAAGTGGATAATGAAATCAGGAAAGGACCCAGAGTTAAGTTTAGGTGGTGCTAGAATTCAGGGCCTCTGTCATGGTGGGCGGGTTCCTTTCCCATTGAACCACACTGTCAGTGCCAGGACCCTGGCCATCAGGAAGCCATATCTGATCAGTGCACACAGTAGGCTCATTATGTAAACATCTAAAGGATGGAGGAAAGTGTATTGGTGTCTCTCAGAGATGAGGAAAACCCTGAACAAGTTGTATCCAACCATGGAGTTCATTTTTAAGCAAGTGTTGAATGTTTTACTAAGCCCTGACTTAATACAACAAACTGGTCCAAGAAAAGTATGATCAAGACATGCTCTTTCGTTGGCCAAATAGAATGTGACACATCCACACATTAGCTTCGTAGGAGTCTCATTGGGTAACCCTGCCTGCTCTCCAGTGCTCAGTCCTCCTTCCCTCTCCTGAATGCTGGGGTCACATAGAGACCCAGGAAACACAGCTGTACTATTTGGAAAACTCCACATTCAAATGTTAAGAAATTAAGGTGTAATCCCAGCCCTGGGGAAGGAAGAGGCATGAGGACCAGGGTCAACATCATCCTCTACAGATGGAGTTCCAGGCCGCTCCGTGTTCCCTGAGACCCTATCTCAGAAGAGTAAATAAGCAGGGCCGAAGAGACGGCTCAACTTGTACTGCTTTTGCCGAGTTCAGTTCCAGACACACCAGTCAGGCAGCTCACAACCACCTGTAACTCCAGCTCTTTGAAGGTCCTGTACCCACATGTGTACATGCCCACAGACATGCACATATACACATAGTCCAAAATATTTTGAAAAGCACTATTAAAGTATAATGAAGGGCAGGGGAGTGTGCTCTGCTTCTGAAGAACTTTGCAGAGTCCAGGCCTAGCATACATGAGGCCATGTTCCACCCCAACTCTGCAGAAACCAACTCCGGCACGTTTCTATAATCCCACCACTATGGGGGGAGGCTAGGAGAATCAGGAACTTGAGGTCATCATTGATACATGAGTCAAAGCCCAGCCCAGCTACATGAGGACCTGACTCTTAGAAAATTGAGGAATGGGGCTGGAGAGATGGCTCAGTGATTAAGAATACTTGCTGCTCTTCCAGAGGACCAGAATTTGGTTCCTAGCACCCACATGGAGGGGCTCACAACTGCTTGTAACTCCAACTCCAGGGAATCTGATAACCCCTTCTGGGCTCCAGGGCACTGCAGTCCTGTGGCATAAACATACAGAGAGTTTTAAAAATAAAATAACCTGGCATTGTACACACCTTAAATCCTAGACCTTGGAGGCAGAGGCAGGTGCATCTCTGTGAGCTTTTGGGCAGCCTGATCTACATAGTACATTCCACACCAGCAAATATCAGACTTTTATGAGTTTTGGGGAACTGATGAGAAGTTTCAGAACATAGAAATTACTTCAACATGGAGTATGTGACACAGAGTATGGAAGAACCAAGTATCATAAATTGAGAGCTGTAAAGTCACAGACTGTCTCTCCCAGAAAGAGCTAACAGGAGGCTTGATCCCTTCAGGCTGAGGGACCTGGCCTTTTAAAGAGTAACCCCTGCCGGGCGGTGGTGGCGCACACCTTTAATCCCGGCACTCGGGAGGCAGAGGCAGGCAGATCTCTGTGAGTTCGAGGCCAGCCTGGGCTACCAAGTGAGTTCCAGGAAAGGCGCAAAGCTACACAGAGAAACCCTGTCTCGAAAAACCAAAAAAAAAAAAAAAGAGTAACCCCTGCCAGGTGTGGTGGCACATCCTTCAATCCCATCAGAGGCAGGCAGATATCTGTGAGTTCGAGGCCAGCCTGGTCTGCAATGGGAGTTACACAGAGAAACTCTGTCAACAACAACAAAAGAGTGACCCCTGTCATAAAGTAGCAGCTGTGTGTTCTAATAGTTGTCTCTTTTTAAGCAATTTGTAGCCAGACATTCTAGTGCATGTCTGTGATTCAAACATCCTCAGCCAGCTGAGGTAAGAGGATCAGGAGTTCAAGGCTAGTTTTGACTTCTTTGTAAGTTTGAGGCCAGCCAGGGCTACAGAAGGCTGGAGAAAGCCCTCAGAGATTATAAGCACTTGCTGCTCTTGTAGAAGACCCGAATTCAGTTCCAGCATCCACGTGGGGCAGCTCACAACAGCCTGTGAATTCAGTTCTGGGGGGATCAGATACCCTCTTGTGGCCTCCTGGGGTACCTGCAGTCACATACAGACAAGTAGACATACAGGTATATAGGTAAGTTTTCCAAAGAAATTAAAGGTGGGTGGCACTCACCTTTAATCCCAGCACTCAGGAGGCAGAGGCAGGCAGATCTCTGTGAGTTCTAGGCCACCCTGGTCTACAGAGTGAGATCCAGGATAGCCAGGGCTGTTACACAGAGAAACAAGCAAACAAATTAAATACATGCACTATATATTTCTATATATTTTCTTTTTTTTTTTTTTTTTTTTTTTTGGTTTTTTGAGACAGGGTTTCTCTGTGTAGCTTTGCGCCTTTCCTGGAACTCACTTGGTAGCCCAGGCTGGCCTCGAACTCACAGAGATCAGCCTGGCTCTGCCTCCCGAGTGCTGTATATTTTCAAAAGGGAGAGGAAGTGGGGAGGGAGGGAAGGGGAAGTTAAAGTGAACCAGTCAGTCCTCCGATCTGGAACCTTTGGACTAACTGTGTGGAATTGCCTACTCCCCACATGTTTTTCTCAGCCTGTCTTCCCGTGCCTTAACATTTTCTAAAATTGGAGAAGACAAAGAGAAAAAGAAAGTTCAAAGGGAGCCGAGTTTGGGCTCGTGCCCTGTTCCCTTGAGCTGTCCTCTGTCATAAAAGACGTGTCCTTCCAAAAGAAAGGCATTCTGTTTCCAGCCCACGCAGACCTAAACTTTTTCTCATCACGTGCCTGGCCAGAGCCAGTCGGCAGCCATGTAATGTGATCTCCAGGGCCAGCCTCCCGACCCACCCAAGCTGAGCCGGGGGACAATAAGGTTAGCCTGTAGAGCTACGCAGCAGCCACACACAAAAAACCCAGAAGCACTACAGGCTGGACCTGTGGCTTGGAGACAGGGAACAGCCCTCTGCAGAGGTGAGCAGGGGACTGTTGGGAGGGGACTCTTTGGGAAGGCCAGGATACATCCAAGTCCCCCTCTGCCATCAGCCTGCCCTCTCCCCTCCTCCACAGATGAAGTGTGCCTGGGCTGTCCCCTACCTATTTCTCAGCACCACCTACCTGCCTGTGTCTGCCCCTTCTGTCTCCTAATAATGTCACTTTTCTCAAAACTGACGGAGTTCTAATGAACCGGGTCTACTTCTAAAGCTGGTAGGGAACAGTTCCCAAGAGGGAAGTGAAACTGGAAAAGACTGTTGGGAGGCAACCCTTGTCCTAGAAGGACTGCATCGAGCTGCCACACTCTGGGAGGATATGTGTGTATGGGCTGTCAGCCAGGTCCAAGTGCCTTCAGTACAGCAGTGGCTCCAGGCTTCGGACGATCAGTACGTCCAATGGTCTCAAGGAAGGACTCCCACCAAAGCTACTGGGTAGAGATGGAGCAGTGGAGAAGTGCTTTGCAGGGGAGTCCTAGGTGCTTAAGCCAGGCAAGACAGGATGCTGCTGCAGGGGAGTTGCTGTCAGGTTTTCTTGTAATTCCAAACAGATGTCACTGGCTGAGACAGAGAGATTAAGTCAATTTGATAAAAGAAATGCAAAAAGGGTCTGCTTTCGCCTCTACCACACAAGTCACCAGCAGGAAGGAAAGGCATCCACGTGCTCAGCCACAAGCTCTGGGAGATAAAAACAAAACAACTTTTCTTGTTTGGGGCTCTGTTTATTCAGCAAGTGCTTCCTGAAGGCGGGCTGGATGCCAAGCTTGGGTTTGGTGCTTTGACAACTGGCGTGTACTACAGGGGATAGAACCCAGGGCCTTACAGATGCTAGACTTGTGCTCTGTAATCAAGCCACACATTTGTCTTTCTTTGTTTAATTGTATTTTGAGATAAAGTTTTGCCAAGTTGTCCAGGATGACTGTGAACGTGGGATCTTCCTGCTTTGGCATCCAAAGTAGATGGGATTCCAGATGTGCACAATCACACCAGCTAGCAGGAAACTCTTAAAGGACTCTTAAAGGTGAGACTGCCCAAGGGGAGTCTCACCTTCTGGGGAACCTTCATCTCCTTGGTTCTGTATCAGCTGCCTTTCCCTCTGTCTCTTCTCAGACAAAGGGCCACTGTTGCTCTTGGGAGCCTTCTCCTGTGGAAGTGCTCATCTAGGCTGCTGCTTCTGAGGCTGGTGACTGGCCAAGAGGCCCTCTTGACTGGCTAGCTCATCCCTAGAGTGCAAACAGCCTGTGCTGAGGGTGGGCGGGGTGTCATGTCAGTTGCTGGCTCTCTCATTAGAAATCTTAACGAACATGGAGCCTGAGACAAAATGTTAAGAAGCTTGGCTTCCACTGGAGTCCTTGTGGGGTTTGGAGTGAGTCACTTTGAAAAAGTATTTCTGGCCAGGCATTGGTAGTGTATGCCTTTAATCCCAGCATTAGAGAGGCAGGCCCATCTCTGTGAATTTGAAGCCAGCCTGGTCTACAGAGTGAGTTCCAGGACAGCCAGGGCTACAAAGAGAGACACTGTCTCAAAAACATCAAAATCAAAACAACAACAACAAAAAAGGCAGGGTCAGGGTAGCCTCCTGAACTGGAAGCCAGGCTGGCCACTAGCAAGCCCCATTAATACTCATGTTTCCATCTGCCACAGCAAAAGGGCTATTGGCCATGCCTGGATTTTTATGTAGGTTCTAGGGATTGGAACTCAGGTCCTCACGCTTACACAAGTACTCTTACCCACTGTGCCACCTTCCTAGCCTGGAGCAAGTCACAGTCTGTTATTTGTCTCTGTCTCCTCAGCTACAAAACAGAGGCAGACCTGAGCTCTGGGTCTAGTTTTGGATTTGGGGGTTTTGCTTTGTTTCTTTGATGTTGTTTGTTTTTGTTTTGTTTTCTGAGGCAGGGTCATATATAGCCTACATACCTCAAACTCATTACATAAGGCTAGCTTTGAACTCCTGACTCCTGTCAAGAGTTGGGATGCTAGCCTTGACCTACCACACCCAGCTTGTTTTTGTTTTATAAGACAAGATGCCAGTCCCGCCTGGCCTGGAACTTACTGGATAGCCCAGGCTAGCCTGAAACCCTTCCAGTCCTCCCACCTCCGTCTCCCTCGTGCTGGGATTGCAGGCGTGAGGCAACACCAGCAAGTTTGTTGAGGCTGTTCTGGGTTTTTTTTTGTTTTTGTTTTTGTTTTTTCTGTCCTGTAAGAGTGAGTTATTAGGCCAGGTGTGACGGCACACACCTGTGACCCCAGCGTTCAGGATGAGGTTGCCTGGGCTACAAAGAAAGAGCCTGTTGCAAAGACAAAGCAAACTGGATGTGGTGTTGGGCATCCATGATCCCAGAACTCATAAGTGGAGGCAGAGGAGTCAGGTTAAGACCTGGGCTATTAACACCTCTCCAGAGGAAGGGACAAAAGAAACAGGAGGAGCCACTGGGGCTAGCCCAGAAGCAGTCCTTGGTTGTCCAACTAGTTTTCTGTTTGGTTTGTTTTAATATTTATTCGCTTTTGTTTTATATGTATGGGTGTTTCACCTGCTTATATGTTTGTGTACCACACGTATTCCCGGTGCCTTTGGAGGCTAGGCGAGGGGGTTGAATCCCCTGGAACTGGAATTACAGATGTTTGTGTTAAGAGCACTTGCTGCTCTTACAGAGGACCTGAGCTCTGTGGCACCCACATTGGACAGCTCACAACTGCCTTTAATTCCAGCTTCAGAGGAATCCAGCGCCCTCTTCTGGCCTCCACAGGCATTGTTTCCACGGGCGAAAACCACATACCCATACACATACATAATTAAAAATAAAAAGACCAGTGCTGAAAAGTATTAAATTTGGAAAAATCATAGCAAGCCAAGTTCTCGCTAAGAGAGAATCAACTCATTGTAATAGCAGAAACCTCAGTTTTTAGTACATATTATTGTGTCTTGTTCTCTCCTTCCAGAACGTGTCCCTTATCCTAAATGGTACTCACTCTTCTGAACACTGCGTCATCTGGGAAAATTAGATAATACTATTTTGTAAGTTAGGAACAAGGAATATCTTTCTTTCTTTTCTTTAAATTTGAAAGGTCTTGTATATCCCAGACTGGCCTCAAACCTAACATGGTATGTGGCTAATGCTGACCTTGAAAGTCTGTTTGTTTGTTTTATTTTTGTTTTTTTTTGGTTTAGTTTGGTCTAGCTTTTTGAGACAGTGTTTCTCTGTGTACCTCTGCCTGTCCTGGAACTTGTCCTGTAGTCCAAGCTGGCCTCGTTCTTAGAGATCTGCCTGCCTCTACCTCCTGAGTGCTAGGAGTAAAGGTCAGGGCCACCACACCTGGCTTGTTTGTTTGTTTTTAGTGTGTGTTTGGGCATATGTGTGGGTGTGTGCATGAGGACAATCTGGAGTGTCCATCTCATCTTCTACCTTAGCAGACACAGGGACTCTCTTGTCATTCACTACTCTATGTATACTCCAGGCTATCTTCTGGGGATTTCACAGTCTCTGTCCCTGGGGCTACAGATGTGCACTATTGTGTCTGGCTTTTCCCTGGGTCCTAGAGATCTGAATTCAGGTAATTACGTTTGAGCAGCAAGCACTTTGCCCACTGAACCTAAACTCCAGATCCTGCTGCCTCTGCCTCTGCCTCTTGAGTACTGGGATTAGAGACATTTGCCACTACATCCAATTTAAGAAATACCAGGGTTGGAATCCAGAACTTCAGGCACTCAACCCCTGAGCTGTGTCTCCAGCTCTGACACACAACATTGCTTGAACGAAATGATGGAAATGCTAGAGAAACATGCTCTTTGCTAGTGCAACACGCACTAGTGCATTGTTCATGGCCAGCAGGCTCATCTCCCTCAGACCTTTCAGCCTGCCACACTCACCCTTGCCTTCAAGAAGGTCTATACTTTGTCAGATAGCACGATAAGCACCGAATTCAAGTTCTGCCACTAAATCTCTGTCAAATTTGAGTCGAACTTGCATCTTCCTGGGGCCTCCTATTGGGTCCCTGATCCATGTGATTGCCATGAGAAGAATTCCAATGAGTATGGTGGCCTACAGAGGACAGAGTTCATAGCAGAGTAAGTCGAGGCATTCTCCAGGAAAAAGGGCAGACGAGCACTCTAGAGAGGGAGAATGGACAACGCCAGAGAGACCACTGTGCTGATGCACATTTTTAGGGGGGCTTTGTTCTATTTCATAAAGTCCTTGAACAGGGGCTGTTTCCTGACCAGGTGATTGGCAGGCCCACTAGGATTAACTCTTAAGGGAGAGGACAAGAATATTTGTTCTTTCACAAGAAGCCGATAGCTAGATGAAAAAATTAGGATATTTCTCTTTTAGCTATGCATCTATTTAGAGAGGGGGGAGGATTGGTTCTCTCTTCCTGCTTGCTTTGAGGCAGAGTCTCTCTTTTCTTCCTGTCATTAAATTTCCCACTGAGTCTCCTATCTCTGCCTCCCCTCTTACCTACAAGTGCTGAGATTAAAGAGCCAATGCACTAGCTTTTTGTTTTCATATAGGTTCCAGGATCAAACCCTGCCTAGCAAATGCTTTTACCCACTGAGCTGTCTCAGGGTCTAGTGTTAGAAGCTTTGGGTCAGTTTCAAAAGCCTCATCTCCACATCAGAATCGTGCTGTTTCAGCTCCTACTTTCACAAGTTGCTGATTATGAGGGTGGGATCCATCCTGCAGACTTCTGTGCTACTGTTCTCTAGCAACCACACAGGCACATCAGAACAAGACCAGCCTAAGGTAACTTCCAGCTCTTAGATCAGAGAGACCTCCAAGGGTAGAGAGAAGGAGGCTGGAGAGATGACTCAGCAGCTAAGGCCACTTGCTGCTCTTCCTGAGGACACAGATTCATTTTCCACTACCCCCATCAGATGGCTCACAAGCTCCTATAACTAACTCCAGTTTCAAGGATATGATGTCCTCTTCTAGCCTCCATGGGAATGTGAGTGTGTGCATGCACACACAAAACACGGACACACACACACAGATACACAGACACACACAGAGATACACAGACACACACATAGACACACACTGACACATTTCGCTTTGAGACAGTGTTTCCCTACATAGTCCTGGCTGGAACTCAGATTCACAAGCCTTTGCCTCCTGAGTGCTGCAATTAAAGGTGTGCATCACCACACTCAACCCAATTTAAAAAAAAACTTAAACCGGGAGGTGGTGGCGCATGCCTTTGATCCTAGCACTCAGGAGGCAGAGGTAGCTGGATCTCTGTGAGTTCCAGGCCGCACAGAGCTACACAGTTAAAGCTTGTCTCAAAAAAAGAAAAAAATATATAGAAATATAATTGTAAATATAAATGTTATTAATTTTACTTGTCAATATTACTAATTTGAACCAAATTGTTAGCTAACAATATGAAGTCATTTCTGTGTTTGAGGCCTCCCTGCTTTCTCCTTCCCATGGAAACCTGTTCCTAGAAACTTTCTCTGCCCTCATAAAATTAAAAAAATTGTCTATACCAGGCAGAGAAGGGCTCAGGAAGCAAAGTGCTTGATATAAATACCATGAACTATGCCTCATCCTCAGGGACTCTGGTACCTGATCACCACCTCCAGAGATAGTTCATGGGTGTGTTGGCATACCTCAACAACAAACCTGTGGTTAGGAAACCTTGTGGTTCTCAGGAAATCATAGGTCAGTAGATAAACACCACTCACACAGCCCCAGGGCCTACCCACACAAGAGGATAGTCTTATACTTTGTCCTGTGAGTGTGTCCAGAGCAGAGTCCAGCCTCTGCACTTCCTCATCCCACACTCCCAGCAGGACCTGCTTCCCAAAAATCAGCTCTGCCCTTTAAATGACCATGGCTGTCACAGGTCCAGGGTTGGGGTCTCAGTGAACCAACAGCACCCCAGAGAGTCTGCTCCTACCTCACTGTAACACAGAATCTGTGATGATCTCTACCCTGGGCCCTTTCCCCACAGTCTCAGAGCCACCATCCTCTCAAACGATGGTATCAACTATGACAGATACCATTGGTGAGAGACCCTGGTGCTCATCTTTCTGTTTGGCCTTTTTTTTTTTTTTTTTTTTTTTTTTTACTAAACATAATGGTCTCCAGTTCTTTCCATCCATCTTACTAAAAATGATAGGATTCTTCTTGTCATTCTTTGTATGGCTGACCTCAGTTTTGACTTGTCCATTCACTGTTGATGAACACTTAAGTTTTCCTTCCTCCCTCCCTTCCTTGTGAGTGTTAGAGTAGAGAGTAAACTCAAGCCCTCATATGCAGGGGAAATGTGCTATTATTGAGCTATACCCCACACCTCCCTTATTTAAAAAAGCATTGGTTTTTTTTTCTAGAATAAAATCACTTTATTTTAATTAACTCACATATAAAACACCACACAGCTGGCTCAGGAAGCCAAACACTTGGACAGCCTAGCTCTACAAATCTCAGTGACCCCTCCCCCCACAGTGGGCCCTGCCTTCCATGGCCTCTGATGCAATGACTTGTTAATAATGAGGGTTAGTTTGGATTCACACTTCCACTACCAGTCAGGTTCTTACCATAAAGTAACCTGCTCATCAGAGCTTACTTTCCAGTTCTTCAGTGTGAAAGAATGTTTCAGTTCCTGGTCCGGTTAAGCAAGCATTTGAAAGTCTACACTGCCTCAGCACCCCCTTGAAACACCATAGGGTGACCCCAGCTCTGGGCACACTCCAGACACTGATTTAAAAAACACAAGACCTTGCAGATTGCTGCTCTACCAGCCAGGCTCCCTGGTAAGGGATGTCAGGCTTTGTGGGCTCAGCATTACCACCCCCACTGAAGCCCCTGGTGTGGGTGTGCCTGTCACCTCATCATGAGCCCACAGCCACACTGGCTGCAGTGGTCGCCATCTGGGCAGGCTGTCAGAGGAGCTACCTGGGATGAGAGGATTTGGTCTCTATGTGTCGTCCTGAGTATTTCAGCTGCTCATCATCTAGACATTCTAAACTGTCAAAAAGGTGTGCCTCTGTGTGTGTGTGTGTCCACCCTCTAGGGCACACACTCAGACAAAAGTGCAGTTGTGTGCATCTGTGCACTTTTGCAGAGACCAGAAGGCATCAGAGTCCTTGGAGCTGGAGTTACAGATGTTTGTGGGACACCTGGCTCACTATATGGGTTCTGGGATTAAAACTCCAGTCCTCATGATTGTGCCACAAGTACTCTTAACCACTGAGCCATCTCTCCAGTGTCTCCCCCACCCCCATTTAATTATTTATTTTTTATTTTGAGGCAGAGTGTTGCTAAATTCTCCAATGGGGGGTGGTTCAGGAAACTGAGATTCTAGATGTACACCACTATATTGGCAGTTACTGCATTTCTCAGTAATTGTAAAGCAGTGATTCAGTGAGCATGAGAGTGTAGACATCTCAGGGCCCTAAGATCATTAGATATACTCATTGGTTAACCTTGAATCACCTGGTTGTGAGTTTCAAAGAGCTGGGATTAAGGACATGCCCTCTGCACCTGGCTGGTTGCTCATAGCTCCTTCTTCTTTTTTGAGTAGTTTTGTTTTTTTTTTTTATTTTCTATTAGCATGCAAAATGTTAGTTTCATTGAAAATAAAACTTGCCCTGGGTGGTGGAGGGGCACGCCTTTAATCACAGCACTCAGGAGGCAGAGCCAGGCAGATCTCTGTGAATTCGAGGCCAGCCTGGTCTACAGAGAGAGCTCCAGGACAGGCACCAAAACTACACAGAGAAACCCTGTCTCAAAAAAACAAAACAAAAAACAAACAGAGTTATGAGCGGCATCTGGGAGAGAACATGCAGTTTTTGTCTGAGACTAGATTATCTCACAGTATAATCCTTTCCAAATTCATCCATTTTCCTGCAAACTTCATAATTTCATTTTTCTTTTTGGCTCAACAAAATTCCATCATGTACAGGTACCACATTTTCATTATCCATTCATCTGTTGATGGACAACTAAGCCGACTCCGTGTCCTATGTGTTGTGACTAGAGTAGCAATGAACATGGATGGGCAAGCATCTCTATGGTAGGCCTTGGTGGTTTGAATGAGAATGGCCCCTGTAGGTCCATAGGTTTGAATGCTTGGTCCCCAGTTAGTGGAACCGTTTGGGAAGGATTATGAGGTGTGGCCTTATTGAAGGAGATGTGTCACTAGTGGTGGGAAACTTGAAGATCTGATGTGAACTTTCAGCTATTTGTCCAGCCCCATGCCTCCCTGCCTTTGGCCAGGCTCCCTCCCTCTGAACTAACCCTCTGGAACTGTAAGCAAGCCCTCAACTAAATATTTACTTTATAAGTTGATTGGTCATGGTGTCTCCTCACAACAATAGAACAAGGAAGACATAGGGTATAGAGTCCCTTGGTGTATGCCCAAGAGCCATATGTCTGGCTCATATGCCAGTTCCATTCATAATGTCCAAGAAATCTCTGTACTCATTTCAACAATGGCCATGCTCCTTTCCAGGCCCACTGAGATTGTACTAAGGGTCCCTTCTTCCTGGTCTTTGCCAACACTTGTTATCTTCAAATAAGAGACATGCTTGCTAGGCTTGGTACACGCACTTAATCCAAGCCCAGGGGAGGTTGGAGGCAGGAGACTCAGAATTTCAAAGACATCCTTAGTCACCATAGTCAGGCCAGCTGATACTACATGAGACCATACAGCAAAAGAAAAAAAGGAAAAATAAACGTAAAAGCTGGGGGCAAAGGGGGCATAGTGGTAGCACAGGCTTTTAATCCCAGCACTTGGGAGGCAGAAGCAGGTGGATTTCTGTGAGTTCGAGTCCAACCTGGTCTACAGTTCTAATTCTAGGACAGCCAGGGCTACACAGAGAAACCCTGTCTCAAAAAACAAACAAACAAACAAAAACCAAGCAAATAAAAGCCATCCTTATAACATGAAGTGAAATGCTGCAAATTATTGTTTCCAGTTTGAACCAGTAAAAGCAAAGTGTATTTATTTATTGTTTTACAATTTCATATATATTTACAATGTGTCTTGGTCATACCCATCCACAACTTTCCCCCACACATCTCTTTGTGGTGGAGGGATTTTTTGTTGTCATTTTATTTTAATTAATTTATTTTTATTTTATGCACATTGGTATTTTCCCATGGGTGTTGGGTCCCCTGGAACTGGAATTACAGACAGTTTTGAGCTGCCATGTGGGTGGTGCTGGGAATTGAACCCGGGTCCTCTAGAAGGGCAGTCAGTGCTTTTAACCCCTGAGCCATCTCTCTAGCCACTTTGTTGTCATTTTTTTTTAAAGATTTATTTATTTATTATGTATACAGTATTCTGCCTGCATGTGTCCCTGCAGGCCAGAAGAGGGCACCAGATCTCATTACAGATGGTTGTGAGCCACCATGTGTTTGGCTGGGAATTGAACTCAGGACCTCTGGAAAAGCAGTTGGTGCTCTTAACCACTGAGCCATCTCTCCAGCCCCACTTTGTTGTCATTTTAAAGACTTTATTTATGTGTATGTGTGTGCATCTGTGTTTGGAAGTGTGTGTGCGTTTGTGTGTGTGTGTCTACCCTCTAGGGCATGCACTCAGACAAAGTGCAAGGGTGTGCATCTGTGCACTCCTGCAGAGACCAGAAGGCATCAGTATCCTTGGAGCTGGAGTTACAGATGTTTGTGGGACACCTGGCTCACTATATGGGTTCTGGGATTAAAACTCCAGTCCTCGTGGTTGTGCCACAAGTACTCTTAACCACTGAGCCATCTCTCCAGCCATCCTCTTTAATTAATTATTTATTTGTTATGAGGCAAGGTGTTGCTAAATTATCCAAGGAGGATGGTTCAGGTCGCTGGGATTCCAGATGTGCACCACTACATTGGCAGTTACTCCATTTCTCAGTAATTATAAGCAGTGATTCAGTAGACATGAGAGTGTAGACATCTCAGGGCCCTAAGATCATTAGATATACTCATCGGTTAACCCTGGTATATACCTGTGAGTTCCAAAGACCTGGGATTAAGGACATGCCCTCTACACCTGCCTGGTAGCTCGTAGCTCCTTCTTCTTTTTTGGATAGTTCCTTTTTATTTTTATTTTTTATTTTTCCCCGAGACAGGGTTTCTCTGTGTTACTTTGTAGCCTGTCCTGAACTCCCTCTGTACACCAGGCTAGCGTTGAACTCACAGAGTTTTTTTTTTAAAAAAAACTTGGAGACTTATGCCTAAGGACAGAAAGAACCCTGGGCATTTGAGGACTTCTGTTCTCCTCAGCACTATTTTAGCAGAGGTCTACCTGTTCTTTAAGTCCTTTATTAATTCATCGTTGTTTTTAAAAGATTTGTTTTTGCTGGGCGGTATTGGTACAAGCCTTTAATCTCAGCACTCGGGATGCACAGGTAGGCAGATCTCTGAGTTCGAGGCCAACCTGGTCTACAGAGCAAGTTCCAGGACAGGTTCCAAAGCTACACAGAGAAACCCTGTCTCAGAAAAAAAAAAAAAAAAAAAAAAAGATTTGTTTTTACTTTTAATTACTTGTTTGTATGTGGGTATGCATGTACACAGGTGTAGGAACAATCAGAAAAGGGCACTGGATCCTCTGGAGCTGGAGTTAAGTCCCCTGTGCCAACAAACTCTCAGAACAGCTCAGCCATTTCTCCAGCCCCAGTGTTTAAGTTTTTGAGACAGCATTTTACTATGTATCCAGGCTGGCATGGAATTCACCATGGAGACCAGACTTTCCTTGACACTGACCTTCAGACTCTCAAGTGCTGGGATGACAGGTGTGCATCACCAGACTTCTAGCTTGGTCCTTCTGAAGGTGATTTTGGAAAGTATGGACTTATACATCTGAACCTTCAGGTTCATACCTCCAGAATTTGCCACAGTGCTGTCCACAGTGAGTTCTTCACAAAAGCTTCTAGAAGGTGTGGACGAACTCTGGAAGGTCAAAGGCCATATCACACAGGCTCTTGGTGAAGACAGTGGTGCTGATGAGATGGGAAGGATGCAGGGAGAAGACTATGACTTGTAAGGGAGGTTCCCTGTGTGGTGCTGCAGCAAGAGTTCTGGACGCTTAGGAACAAACACTCCAGAAATACTCCTGCCTGCTCCCAAGTGAGAGGGCCAGCCTGACCATGATGGTCACCTGGTACTGCCTGACAGCACAAGAGAGAAACCATGAGCCATGGCTATGCTGACAGCAGCCATTCTACAGACTTCTGGATACCCCCATCCACCAACTTGAAGTGCTTGTTTGGACGTTTGGCTCCTTGTCACCAACAAGATGGTCATCGGGCTCAGACTAAAGTCCCCACACTCCTGCCTCCCTGGGATTCACGCACCATACTTTTTCAGATCCCCAGACAGCAAGCAAACTATGGATCTAGGAAGGACTTACCTTACTCAGGGTCCTGGTGGGTGTGAAGGGAGTTTCTCTGACCTCCCTGTTCACTTGGGGAAATGGAACAGATCAGGGTGGAATCACAGAGCCTTCTCGGGTCAACAAGGCAAAAAGAGCAAGCAGTGATTTAAAAGAAAGTGCCTGGGCCTGGGTTATGGTTCAGATGGAGAGTGCTCACCTAGCATGCATGATACCCTGGGTTTGACCCCAGCACTGTACAACTAGGGGTGGAGACTTCTGCCTGTAATCCCAGCACATGGGTGATGAAGGCAGGAGGAAGTTCCAAGTCGAGTTAAATGCTGGCTTGGGCTACTAAAGCCTTCCCTCAAAATATTATGCTTCATAATCCCTTTCTAAGCCAGTTTACTGATGTAATGGCCAGATGCATCGACCTCAGGTTTGGACCAAGGCTTCAGTCCTGGAGTGTTCACTGGAAAGGGTCCCCAAGGCTTCCTTGTGGTATAGATATGACCCTGTCAGGTCCTAGTACCATCTCCCTCATCCCTGCCTGGCACCTCCAGGAAAGAGCTCCCCAAGGGGCAGGGGATAAACAGGCCCAGGAGCCTACCCCACACCAAGCATCCTCATTTCCACAGGTCTAGGATCCTTCCCTGTAGTAGGACAGGCCCGTAGCGTCAGGAAATTGGCTCAGACCAGTAGCCAAGGCATGTACACAATGTACTCCTTAAGAGCCAACCTGGAGTCTGCCTGAGGGCCTAGCCACAGGAGCTGTCAGAGTTCCTGATCATGCCCAGCCAATGGGGAATGACAACACAGACTGGGTGCTGGGAGGAGGGTACATAAGGCCTACTTTGTTATTGAAAAACTGAGTTGTTTATTACCTTTTTTTTTTTTTTTTTTTTTTTGGTTTTTTCGAGACAGGGTTTCTCTGTGTAGCTTTGCGCCTTTCCTGGGGCTCACTTGGTAGTCCAGGCTGGCCTCGAACTCACAGAGATCCGCCTGGCTCTGCCTCCCGAGTGCTGGGATTAAAGGCGTGCGCTGTTTATTACCTTTCAATGGACTCCCCATGTCTGTGCTGTTGACACTGTGCCTTCTCACCCCCTCCCCTGAGGGAGCCTTTAAATCCAAGCACACTTCCCCCTTGTCCTACCTTGGGCTAGGAGACCTAAATCCCTGAAGCTGGGTATGGCCCCAGGCAACAGGGTGGGCCCTGGGATGATGGTGACCTATTCCTCTGGGCTGGTCTGCTGGCCTTGTGAATCAGACCATGCTGGGAGTGCCTACCAGGGACCAAGAGAAATTGCTACCTAGTTTTCAGTGACAGTTTCTGTATGTCTGCAAGTGTGTGTGTGTGTGTGTGTGTGTGTGTGTGTGTGTGTGTGTGTGTATGTATGTATGAGTGAGTAGTCCACAGGTGAAGTTGGGTGTCTTCCTCAATCGCTCTTCACCTCATTAATACTATGTAGTCTGGCTGCCTCCCAACACTGTAACTAAAAATTAAAGGCATACACCACCATGCCAGACTATCCACCTTAACTTTTGAAGCAGGATCTCTCATTGAACATGGAGTGTTCTGATTCAGCTAGCCTAACTGGCCGGTCAATGAGCCCAAGGGTCCCTTTGTCCTTGACACCCCAGCATTGAGATGACAACTGTGTCCCACTACACCTGGATCCCATCAAACATCCTTACTCTGAACTCCTGTCCTCCTGACTGCTGAGTGCTGGGAATACAGGCACTCATGCATCATCCTGTCTGCTGTTGGGGTCGGAACCAGGAGCTTCCTGAATGCTGCACACCAGCTCCAGTCACTAAGCCACACCCCCAGCCCTGTGTTGCATTTTTACAGCAGCTGTCCCTAACCAGTGTGAGGTGACAGCTCATTGTCCTTTACAGGTAGTGAAACTGAGTATCTTACCATGAACTTATTAAAGCTCTGTCATAAAACAAACAGGCTATTCACTAGCCAGGCCAGGGGCAAATCGAGGCAGGCACTAGACCCCGAGGGCTCTCAGCATGCCCCAGCTGTCCCCAGGCTGACTCCTCCCAGAGAACTGTGGCTCCAAGTCAACAATTGAGAACGCAGTACACTCCTAATTCAATAGAATAAAACAACCAAGAAGTACAGTAAAGGGGAAGGGCATCGCTGGAGAAACGGCTCAGTCAGGAAGAGTGCTCCTCACTTTCAGAGGACCCAGTTCAGGCCCCAGAGTCACATTCATTGTCCCACAATGACCTGTAGCTCCACCTCCAGTCACTCTGTGAGATGCCCTCTTCAGGCTTCACAGGGACCTGACCTCACGTGCAATACCCACAACTCACAAAAACACCTGCACATAATCTTTTTTAAGGATGTAAGTGTATGATTGCCTTGCCTGCATGTAAGTAGCCTGATGCCTAAGGAGGCCAAAGAGGGCATCAGATCTCCTGGAACTGGAGTTACAGATGGTTTTGAACCATCCTGGGGGTGTTAGGAACTGAACCTGGGTCCTCACAAGAGCAACCAGGGCTCTCAACTGCTGAGCCATCTCTCCAGCCCCCACAGTCAGTTTTGTATGAAGCTCTGCCTTCAGTGTTGGAAGAGCTCACAGTCCCTGTCTTTGCTCCTCCCAACACTCGTTCTTTCTGGCATTTTTCTTAGCTCTTTACTGTTCATTTCCCCAGTATAAGTTTTAGGATCAGTTTGTCTGGTACCAGCCTTGTCCTCCTTCACTGTCCCCTCCTCAGTGGCATGTGGCAGGGACTCCAAAACCTGTACTTTGTCTTCCAGATGAGAGGAGACATGGAAAGCCCAAGACATCATGGGAAGTCCAACCAGGTAAGTACCTGCTCTCCCACTGTGCTGGGTAAGGGTAGCCCCTCCCTGGGGGCTCCATAGTCTCCTGTTCCATTTTGCTGCCTACATAGTCCTGGCTGTCCTGGAATTTCTATGTAGACCAGGTTGGCCTCAAACTCAGAAATGCACCAGCCTCTGGCTCCTGAGTGTGGGGATGAAAGATGTGTGCCACCAGCGCCTGGCTCTGTTATGTTTCCTATACAGTCCAAGGCTTTAGGGTTGGCTGCTCCAAGGTGATATTCTCATTTTAGTGACCAGGCACAGAGCACCAGGCTCCAAACCCCTTTAAGACAACACATGGTACTCGGTTGTGTGTGTGTGTGTGTGTGTGTGTGTGTGTGTGTGTGTGTGTGTGAGAGAGAGAGAGAGAGAGAGAGAGAGAGAGAGAGAGAGAGAGAGAGAGCTGGAAAGTCCATAACCTTCTACATTGACCTTCTGCTCTCTGCCTCAGCCCTGAGCTTTGGAACTGGTCATTTCTTCAACTGCTGTAGAGACAATAAAGCTGCCATGCACTGAGAGGTGGAGGGACATCCTTTGACCGGGCTCACCTCTACACTGCATGTCCCTGTACTCCAAGGGGACCATTGTCCTTTATCTGGCCTGCTGCAGAGCTCAGGAAACCCACCACAGCAATCCTGCACTTGAAATTCACCCTTTCTTTTTATTTTTTTGTAATTTTAAAACAGGATTTATTTTATTGTATGTGTCTGAGTATGTACCACCAGACCCAGCTCTGAAATTCAACTTTTCATTGACTAATGCAGTTTATTGAATCCAAGAGCTTTAGAATCCCCAAACTGACTGGGCAGTGTTGGTGAATGCCTTTAATTCTAGCACTCAGAAAGCAAGGGAGGCAGATCTCTGTGAGTTTGAGATCAGCCTGATCTGCAGAGCAAGTTTTAGGACAGCCAGAGCTACACAGAGAAACTGTCGCAAAAAACAAAAAGCAAAAACAAACAAACAAACAAAAAAAGAATCCCCAACAGTGGTCATACCTTTAATCCCAGCACTTGGGAAGCAGAAGCAGGCAAGCAGGCAGATCTCTGTAAGTTCAAGGCCAGCTGGGTTCACATACGGAGTTCTAGAACAGAATAATGAGAACCTGTCTTCAAACAAACAAACAAACAAAAAACAAACAAACAAACAGCCAAACACACAAACAAACACAAAATCCTGTAACAGTCCAGAAAGTCACTGAATTGTCCCAGAACACTAAAAGGGATTCACTGGGACAGCCCAAAAAGCTTGTCAAAGTTAGAGTGATTTGTGTCAGAAAAGAAGTTCTTGGGCTGGGGAGATGACTTGGTCAGTAAGGTACTTGCATGTAAGCATGAGGACCTGAGTTCAATCCCCAGAAGGGATGTAAAGGCAGGGTACCACAGTATGTAATTGTAATCCCAGGCCTGGGGAGGAAAACACAGCCTGAGACCTTGGGCTTGCTGGCCAGCCAACCAAGCCTCATCAGTGAGCTTCAGGTCCCAGTTAGAGATTCTGTTGCAAAAGACAAGGTGGGTAGGCCTGAGGATCAACACCCAGGGATGGCATCTGGCATGTGCACACACACACACACACACACACACACACACACAAAGTACAAGTTGTGATTGGTCTGGGGCAATCCAATCTAGACAGAGGGCAGGTAGAGAAAGAGACTTAAGAGTAGGAAAAGAGAGACAAGAGAGTGCATTCCTGAGGCTGTGCCCTAATGTGTACCTTCACTGGCTGTGAAAAGGACTTTTTATCTTTTGATGGAGGGTAGAATGGACAGGGCTGAGAGCTGACTTGAAGATTCAGGTTTCTGGGAATGGACCAATGAAACCATATGGCCCTCAGGTCTTGAGTCTGGAAGAAAGTAGTGTCCTCTCAGGTCAGCTCCATGAAAGTTCCGTGCCTGTCCTAGTCATTAGCTGGAGTGAGCCCAGGTGTCCACATCACAGGGACCCTACATCCAGTATGTCCTATGTTTTTGTTGTTTTTTGAGACAGGGTGTCTCTGTGTAGCCCTGGATGTCCTGGAACTCACTTTGTAGACCAGACTGGCCTCCACCTCAGAGATCTGCTTGCCTCTGCCTCCCAAGTGCTGGATATAAAGGTGTGCTCCACCACTGCCCTGCTAATTATGTCCTCTGAAGGACTACAAGCAGAGCACAGCAGGCTGAGGAAGAGTGTGCTGTGACATTTGTCATCCATGTCTACAGTCAAGGGATGTGGGTGTCACCCAGGGACAGGCCTGGGACCCTGCTACTTGGTCTTCATGCCTTCTATGACCTCTAGTTTAGAATGTTTTGGAGATTGTGTAAGGGCCATCATCCAGTGGTTGTCAGTGGACTTTTTGAGACAGGGTTTCAAGCAGCCCAGGCTGACATTGAATTCTTCATCTCCCTGTGCTCACCTCCCCAGAGCTGGGATTACAGTTGTGTGCCACCATACTTGCCTGTAATTGTGACCATTGAAAAAGAGACTCCAGGACACACTGAGTGACTCTTTACCTTTGCCATGAGGTCTGATGACATACACATGGCACAGCTGTTCAATGCCTTTTCCATCCAGAATGGGCGGCAACATTGCTCAACAGTATCTTGGAGTTGGGGCAATCCTCTTCCCTCCCCCAGTCTAGAGTCCTGGTTTTCACAAACACACCCAGACACAGCCAAGAGCCCTTGGTAGGGAAGGACCTTCCACAGACAGGGAAAGGTCATCCACCTGCTCACAGCAGGAGCCTGATCAGCCTGACACCCTCACCTCCTGCAGGAGGGACACATCTGGGGCTCCATGAGGAGGACGGCTCTCATCCTGGGCTCTGGGCTGCTCTTGTCTGTAGCCTTCTGGAACTCAGTCACATGGTAAGTGTGCCCCAGACCTTTGGGGTGGAGGCAGGGCATGAAAGAGCTCGCTTCCAAGTCTGCTCGCAAACATGTAAATGCTTTTCCCTCCAAGGCATCTTCAGAGGTTTTGGGGTGCTTCTGGCTACTTTTGGCAGACCCAGTGGGAAAAACTGCTGTCTACATTTGAAGGCAATGAGTGGATGCTGTTCCTTATAGGTGAGCATTGAGGCTGAGGGCTGTGTGTTGGGCTGCACACTTGTTCTTTCCCCATACTAGTTCATTATCATTTATTGTTGTCGTTTTATTATCATTATTATATTTAGTTCATGTGCCCGTGAAGGAGGCATGAGCATGCCAGAGCAGGCATGTGGAGGTCAGAGGACAATTGCAGAAGTTGGTTCTTGCCTTCTACCATGTGGTACTGGGAACTGAACTCAGGTTTCAAGCTTGCTGCAAATGCCTTTACCTGTTTGTGACTTCAATCTGCTGTTTGTTCTGGGTTTTGAGACAGGGTCTCATTATGTAGTCCTGGCTATCCTGGAACTCACAGAGATCCTCCTGCCTCTGCTTCCTGTGTTTTAGGTTTACAGCTCCACTACCTGCCCAACCAGCTGTTTTTAACCAATGTTTTTGTTGAATACTTGTAGCCATCTTGTCATGTGAGCAAGGGCTTAATATTTCAAAGTGGCAGCTCTGTTCTGTCATGTGAAGGACTTTTAGGTCATCTCCTATTCACAGAGAGTTAGGCTGCTCTAAATGTTTCCTGTGATTTAAAAAAAAAAAAAAAAATTTATTTCCTGTATGTGTCTGTGTGTATGCCTGAGTCTGTTTCCGTGCACCATGCTCATACAAGAGCTCGGAGGTCAGAAGAGGCTATTGGTTTCCCTTGGAGTTTCAAATGGTTGGGAGCCACCATGTGGGTGCTGGGAATTGAACCTGGGTCCTCTGGAAGAGCAGCCAGTGCTCTTAACTGTTGAGCCATGTCTCTCTATCCCCCAGGTATTCCTGTGATTTTTATTTTATTTTATTTTGATTTTGATCCTGACAAGGTTTCTCTGTGTAGCCCTGGCTGTCCTGGAACTCACTCTGTAGACCAGGCTGGCCTCAAACTCAGAGCTCTACATGCCTCTGCCTCCCAATGCTGGGATTATAGGGGTTCGGCCCCACTGTGCAGCTTTTCTTGTTTGTTTTAAAGATGCTGTATCAGCATTTCTATGCACAAACGTATGTGTATTTCCTTTCTGTCTCTTTCTTTTTCACTTCAGAGTCTTTCCAACTATCCTGCAGAATGGGTCTACCAGTGCTCTTCCCACACTGGCCATGTCCTTCCTACAGCCCTCCGACCCCAGACACCGTGTTTGATGGGGAAGGGAAGGGTTAAAGGAAGGAGATAGAGACAGTGAAACAGTGTCCTTGTCCCTCAGGATTCTCAATCCAGTAAGAGGTCACAGTAGTTAGATAACACTGTCATGTCCCTTGGAATACTGCCATAGGTGGGAGATTAAAGACATGAATGTGTCTTGGTCAGCATTTTCTTATTATTTATTATTGTGTGTGTGATATGGGCAGAGACATGCATATTCCACATTAGGTGTGTGAAGGTTAGAGGACAGGTCCGAAGTTACTGCTCTCTTTGCACTTTTATGTGATTTGTGGGGTGGAGTTCAGGTCATCAAGCTTGTCTAAAAAGGGCTTTACAACTAACCATCCTGCAGGCTCTATTTTTCTTCTTCTTGGCATAGGACATCCCAGATGTCTAAGAATGGGCTATATGCCTGAGGATGACCATTGAACTTCTGAGCCTCCTGTCTTCGATCAGTATTTTCTAAAAATTTCTTTTTTGGGTGTGGGGGAAGGTTTCTCTGCGTTAACAGCCTTGGCTGTCCTGAGACTCACTCTGTAGAGCAGGCTGGCCTCAAACTCACAGATATATGCCTGCTTCTGCCTCCCAAGTCCTGGGATTAAAGGCCTGCACCACCAAGGTCCCCCTTCTAAAATATTTATGGAGTGTCAGCACTGGGAATAATAGACCAGGTGGCCAAACTGTTTCACCATCCATAAGGAACACTGCTCTGAGCAAAATGAAATGTCATCAGTAACTGTGCTTAGAGGGTACAGCAGCAACACTTATCCCAGCAGGCAGCTGAGGCCGGAGGACTGCCATGAATTTGGGGTCTGTCTCGACTATACAGTGAGTTTCAAAGCAGCCTAGGACAGAGTGAGACCCTGCCTCAACACAAGTCAAACAAAACAAAACAAAACCCAAAACCCCAGGTGTGGTGAGACACACCTTTAATGTCAGCATTTGAGAGGCCAAGCCAGGGTTAAATGAGTTCAAGGCCAGCCTGGACTACACAGAGAGACCCTGTAACAAACACACACACAGGGGAGAGTTGAACACACATAGTCAGACAGACAGACAAGACAGAACAAATACAGACATTTAGTGACTTTTCCAGGTTCCATGGCTAGGACACAAGCAGTGTGTCACCAGGCAGGGACAGATCCATGCAGGTGTTCAGTCACTTCCTAGTGAGCTACTGTGGTACCCAGGGCTGCTCTAAGTCCCTCTGCTCTCTGCCTCAGGTGCTGCCCTGGTGCCTGGGCTCTGCTTCTGGGGCTTCAATGGCCTCCTGCTGGTGGTGGACACAACAGGGAAACCCACCTTCATCTCCCGTTACCGCATCCAACTGGGCAAGAACGAGCCGGTGAGTGTCACTGCAGCTGTTAGTTCTGGGGATGCAGGGACCAGAGTCAGGGCAAGAAGATGACTTACCTTCCAGGTGACCTGATCCAGCTTAGAGAGAAGGGAGCATGTGTGTGAGTGTGTGTGTGTGTGTGTATACTTAGTTGGTAGAGTGCTTGTCTAGCCTGAAAGAAATCCTGGGTTCCACCTCCAAAGCACATATGCCATGTGAGGGTGTGCAGCTATAATTCAAGAATTCAGGGAAGTAGAGGCAGAAAGATTAGAAGTTTAAGGTCATCCTTGGCTACATGAGAAGTTTGAATGTACCTAGGGCTACATGAGACCCTGTCTAAAAGAAAAGGTCAGTGAGATGGTTCAGCAAGTAAGGTCATCTGCTGCCAAGCCCGAAGACCTGAGTTTGATCCCTGGAACCCACACAGAGGAAGAAGAAAAACTTCATTTATTCTGACCTTCAGGTGCTCATCAGGGCACAGAGACACCTATACACACACACACACACACACACACACCAATGAAAAAACAAAATGAAAAGGCCAATCAGCCACTGGCCAGTCTAGATCAATATCTTGGTCTCCTTATTCCCAGCACAGGATGCCTCATGACACTGTGCTTAGCGTATTAGGGAAAGAAATGACTGCCTCAGCCTGGCCTGGGCTGTCTCAGAGACTCCAGCAGCACTTTACCCATGGCACTGAGACCATGGATCTGAAACCAGACATCCACTGCCCCAAGGGAGGAAACTTCACTGTGGCAGATGGTGGTGCAGACCGTGGATGAATGAGGTAGTCATTTTAGCAAAACCCTATTCATTTATTTATTTTTGTTAAGACAGGATCTCTCTATGTAGTTCTGCCTGTCCTGGAACTCACTATGTAGACCAGCCTGGCCTTGAATTCTCAGAGATCCACCTGCCTCTGCCTCCCAGGTGCTGATATCAAAGACATGCGCCACTATCATCCAAGGCAGCCAGCAGTGTGAGCTGTCAAGACAACCACAGGAAGGCAGGAACAGCTCCAGCTTCTTAGCAGCTGCACTTGCTCACTGTAGGGGCTGAATCACCACACTGCAGTCTGGCCCTGCCTTCCTGCTGCTTTGACAACCTGCAGACAACCTTCCCTTACACAACCCTGCAGAGGTTCATTAGGAAAACAAGCTGTTCCCTCAGCCCCACCCAACTCTCCTGGCAATTGGCTCTTAACCTGCCCAGGTGCCCGATGAGTCACCTCTGCTCTCAAGGAGTCTGCCCAGCCTGACACTGAAGGCAGTAGGGTGGAAAGGAGTCCTGGTGGAGCCCTCTGAAATGGTCCCCTCCTGAGAGGACAGCTGCCAGAGAGCTGGGAGGCTCCCTCCAGCTCCCCCTGGCAGAACAGCCTGGAAGTCTTGGTGTCAGTATTTGGCCTGTAAGACCCTTTCATCTGCAGACCTTCTGTCCCTGAGCAGCCACCATGACTAAATGCCTTCATCTTCAGGCTGAGCACTGTGGGAACTGTCATGTTTCAGATGAAGCTTTGCCATGGACCCTGGGTATCACATGACATAGACTAGAACATCCTTTCTTCCCTTCTCCCAACCCAAACAGGGTCTCATTGGCCCAAGCTGGGCTCCACCTTCCTATATAGTTGAGGATGACCTTGAACTCCTATCTTCCTTCCTCCACCTCATTGGGCTATGCTGCTGAGGATCAATCCCAGGGCTCCAAGGACACCAAGAAGGCCCTCTACCCACTGAGCCATGTCCCAGCCCCACCCTGGGCCCTTCCAGCTCTAGGGCCCCTACAGATCCTCAGCAGTCTACAGCTCTAAATATCATGTGCCACCTGGAAACCTTTCTGTATGCAGTGACTAGAGAGCAGTAGGCAGTGTGGGGCTTCTCCCAGAGGCCAAGGTCTAGAGGTGAGGGACCCGTTCAAGTTTCAGCTTTCCAGGCCGCAGAGGCAGAGCTCAACCCATGAAACTCCAAGTCCAGCACCCCTATGCTTCAGACTTTCTGAGGACACATCAGAAGGAGCCTGGGACCATCTAGTCCCTGGCTAGCTGTGGGAGGTGCTGACTTTTGAAGGATCCTAGGAACAGCTGCAGTGGGAGCTGATGGAGCAGGCATTCCTAGCATCCTAGCCTGCCCACACAGACACTCTCCCATCTCCTCCTTCCTAACCTGGCTCCTGCTGCACCAAGGGAAGGAAAGCCCCATAACCAGCTCCAACAGCACTGGGTCTCATGCTGTGTTCTGGGTTGTGCCTGCCAGTCTCCTGGCTCCTGTCCTTTTTGATCCAGGAAATGGCTCTGCATGCTTCCCTCTTCCTTACTATTCTGTCTCTTTCCCAACCCAGCTAATTTCTCTTTGCATTGTCACGTAAATGCTTTACTTTTGTCATCTCTAAAAAGGAAAACACAAACCTTGGCTGGGTGTGATGGCATACAGCTGGAATGGTGGCATCTGAGAGGGAGGTAGGAGGAGAGATCAGGAGTTCAAGACCAGCTTTCCCTACATCAGACTGTTTCAATACGTTAAAAAATGTGTATGTGTGCTTTGTCTGCATGTATGTCTGTGTACCACACTTATAGAGCACCCAGAGTCCAGAAGAAGATACCAGAGTGACAGTCGGGAGCCACCATATGCATGCTGGGAATCTCACTGGGTGCTCTGTAAAAACAGCCAGTGCTGGTAATCAGTCATCTCTCCAGCAGCCAAGACTATTTCCAAAACCAAAACCAGCCCCTGGCCCCACTTAACCCAAGTCAACACCGCCTCCTGTTATGCTTCCCCGTGAGGCCCAGCTCTCTACAGAGCCAACTATGCACTCAGCTGTCTACACTGTCTCAGAGTCCTCTATGCACTCAGCTGTCTACACTGTCTCAGAGTCCTCTATGCACTCAGCTGACTACACTGTCTCAGAGTCCTCTATGCACCTTCTCAGAGCTGTCTATGTAGCCTCTCAGAACGGGCTATGCAGTCTCTGACCTTCCTCTTGGCTGTCTTTTCCCAAGCATTTAATAGTAAGGAAGTTGTAAACATAGAGAAATGTAGGAAAAATATAGGAGACTCATCCACACACCATTTCAGATTCAACCATTTACTCTATAACTTTTTCCTAAACTGTTCCAAGTTTGAGACACTGGGTGATTACTATTGTTTCTAGTCTCTTTCTGCTGACTCCTCCATCCTGTTTCTCTAGTCCTAATTCTCAGATACCCAGGGGTATCATGCAGCCACCAGGGCACCTGGTGGAGGCTGACAGTTCTTAGGCAATGCAAAGTGACCATTTAGCCTTTTCTCCTGGGACTAGTGTGTCATCTGCTCAGCATCTCTGGATTGGCCACAAGCAGAGCTGAGATGGGGGACCTGGCCATGCTGGCCTCACACCTATCCAGATGCCTTGTTCCCTTTATGTGGCTAGGACTGTCTAGCCTGCTCTGAGGTCAGAGACCTCTGCCTTGTTCCCTTTATGTGGCTAGGACTGTCTAGCCTGCTCTGAGGTCAGAGACCTCTTCTGAAATCCTTCATCAAGATGGCTAAGCCAATCATCACTGCTTATCTGTTCCTATGCGTTTAACTGGTACTTGTTTCATTGTCCTTGTAGAGCACTGGGTGTTCTGTAGGCCAGAACTCAGTAGTGACAGACCCTGGCCCACAGGGCCTATGCTCTGGTGATGAATTCTCCAGGACAGGCAAGGACTGTACAACTCACCATGGCCAACCCCAGACTGTGGCCTACCCCAGCCAATCCCAGAAGCCCACCCTGAGCAGGTCAGGTAGAGACCTACTTCACATGTCCCCTTTCTCCATTCCTTCTGTCTCCCGGCAGGTGGACCCTGTAAAACTGCGTCAGTCTGTCCGCACAGTTGTTTTCAACCAGACTATGATCTCTCTTCCCATGCTGGTCATCTTCTACCCTTTCTTCAAGTGGAGGGGAGACCCCTGCAGCCGAGAGCTGCCCACCTTCCACTGGTTCCTCGTGGAGCTGGCCCTTTTCACCCTCGCAGAGGAAATCTTCTTCTACTACGCACACCGGTGAGTTCTCTACATACACACAGCTGGATTCACCCTGGGACAGCTCCCTGGTCAGCAGAGGCCACTGAATGTCTCTGTCCTCAGGCTCCACACCCATAATTGCCTGAGACACAACTTAATCTCCAACTGACATGATGCTAAGTAAAGAAAGAGTTGCCCTGCTTGGGAGATCGGGTCAGCTCCCATCCACTTCCGGAGAGTCCTTTATGGCATCAGTTTCCTTCACCACTGGGGTTGGCAGGCAACATAAGCCAGCCTTATCGTCCACAGTCAGACTAGAGGAGGGCAAGGAGTAGATGGCAGCTCCTCAGATGTGGACCTCATTCCCACCTTTGCTTTCTGATGATCTGCTCAGGATGGAGGCCAAGGGCAGGTTGGCAATTACCAACTATGAATTATCTTTCCAGGCTCCTTCACCACCCAACGTTGTACAAGAAAATTCACAAGAAACATCATGAATGGACAGCACCCATTGGTGTGATCTCACTCTATGCACATCCTATTGAACACGTGGTAAATACAGCCCCTGGAGCTCAGAATGGAGGCTGGTGGTTCTCTGCCCTTGTAATTTTTCTTCCCACTGAAAAGCTGCCATCTCTTGGCTATGCCGGGTGCCCAGTGTGCATTACATTATTCTCCCCAACCTTCTACACACTGACTCTGCTCCAGAGGAAGGTGAAGCTGAGTTGAGTGTCCTAAGTTACAAGCCAAGGTCTCCATGCAGCACCACTCAGGGCAGAGTGAACACCCAACTGGGTCCCTCCATCTCCTGGAATCATCCTCTCTTACAGGTTTCCAACATGTTGCCGGTTATGGTGGGTCCTCTAGCAATGGGCTCTCATCTTTCCTCCATCACTCTGTGGTTGTCCCTGGCCGTCATCATCACCACTATCTCCCACTGTGGCTACCACCTGCCTTTCCTGCCCTCCCCTGAATTCCACGACTACCACCACCTCAAGTAAGCCAACAGCACCCTTGTTGCAAGACCCAAGTGTCTGCAGACAGTGGGTCTCCATCTGAATGTGAGCCAGTCAGGGGGACACCTGGGTACAGGGAAGATGATAACTAGGTAGGGCCACCTCCATCTTTTTTCCTTTCCCTTTGACACCGTCCTTCCTGCAGTTTGGAATTTTAACCATTATTTGGGTTCTGGGCCTGCTGAATCTCTCATGAGCCTTGAATCATCTCCTGGAATCTGTGTGCATAAAAATTTGGCACTTTTATGCAATGTGGGCTCTTTCCTTGGTTTTGAGACAGGGTTTTCCATGTAGTCCTTGCTATCCTACTTCTCATGTACACCAGACTGGCCTCAAACTCAGAGATCCTCCTGCCTCTGTCTCCCAAGTGGTGGGATTAAAGTTTCCACACCAAAAATTGTCCTTATCCCTTGTCTTGAACCACTCCCCCCTCAAAGAAAAGAGGTGTGAAGGGCGTGGTGGCAGGCCTTTAATCCCAGGACTCAGCCAGTAGGTCTCTAAGAGTGAGGTATCTCAGCGCCCACCACATGTCTGCTTTGGTCCTGTGCATACCTACAGCCCTAGCATTGAGGAGACAGGAGGATAGCTGGGGTTTTGTTGAACCCAGGTCAGTGGATTTGGTGAAGAGGTGAACTCAGGTTCAGGAAGAACAAGGTAAAGAGAGGTAAGATCAGTGGAGGACATCAATGCCCCACACTCTGGTCTCTGTGCAAGTAGTCATGCACAATACCCAGAAGAGGGCTGGCAGGCACTTGCCCACGATATGAAAGGCCCAGGGTTCAACCCTCCAGTTCATAATCACACAGTGCCTCTCAACTTTAACAAAAACCCTAGACCACCCTCAAAGGGAACACTTCCAATGCTCCAGGATGCTGTTATAGCCGGGGAGCACGGTGATGCTAAGCATGGGAAGGAGGGCTGGGACCCAAGGAGAACCACAGCTTCCCAGCAGGTTCAGCTGAGACATTCTCTTCCATCCTTCAGGTTCAACCAGTGCTACGGGGTGCTGGGGGTGCTGGATCACCTGCATGGGACCGACATCATGTTTAAGCAGACCAAGGCCTACGAGAGACATGTCCTCCTGCTGGGCTTCACCCCACTTTCAGAGAGCATCCCTGATCCTCCAAAGAAGATGGAGAGTACTAGTCTGCTTGGACCATCCAGAGTGTTTCCTCACAAGTAGGAGGTGTGAAGACTGCCTGGGGGCCATGCTGCCCTTAACAACTTGCCTCTTTCGGCCACCATACTCTGAGGACTGTACCATTAGGGTAAAGGGAATGCAAGCTTCCTGCCAGGACAAGGCCATGGTATGATCTGGGCTTCTCTCAAACTCCTTCTCATGTTCGTTAGGACCAGGAGTTGACTTAGGAAAGAACAACTAGCTATTTGGGCTGGAGACCATCCAATGGAGAAAAGTCACTGAGAGCCTGGGGGAATCCTTGGTCCTCGGCTCCAATACCCCAAAGAGCTAGCTCCCCTGTGGCCTAGGTTGGATACAGAGAACGGGGTGATAGTGGGACTGGAGGCTTCCTGGCTCCACAAACTTCTTTCACACCCATAGCCAGGGCACCCTGTGGTAGTCACAGGCCACATGTGTTGACATGCTAGATGTGGTCCCTGCTTCCTACCAAGAAAGCCTGGTGACTTTTGCCCTCCAAAGATACAAATCCTTCAGAAGAAACAATGACAGGCCACAAGAGCGGCTCAGTATGACGTGCACCCCAGCCCCTGTGCCTTAGCCTGTTGTTATTGGGGCTGAACTGGTGTGGGGGAAGACCCAAGTCAGTGCTCTCTAAACCCAAAATAATCTCCTCCCCCAACAACGAGCCTCAGATGAGCCCAAAGGCAGTCTCATCTTCCTTTAAATGGCTGATCAACAGTAAACATGCCCAGGGAGTAGGTAGCAGTGAGCTTTTCTAGTCCAGTTTTCTAGGCCCCACCCTGGCAGCTCATGCTTAGGAAGCCTGGGATCCCAAGAACTTGGCAACTAGGTTGGATCTGGAAGGCTGTCTCCATTACCATTTGCTAAATCTCAGCACAATTGTGCTGAGCTTACATTTTCAGTTCAAGGTTACTCAAGACTCCCTATTGTGGCTTAAATAAAATCCTTTTCTTAACACAGCTTGGTACAGTGGTTTGCAGTATAGTCCCACCTGCTCAGGGGATTTAGGCCCAGTTCAGCGGCAGCCTAGACAAACACAACACAACGTCAATGTCTGATGAGCCAGTTCTCTATAACAGGGCTCCGTCCTGTGGCACTGCGGCCAACAGAAGCTGGCAACTTAGCATTCTGCAATGCTAAGTCCCAACCTCCTCTGGCCTGGTAACCTGCGCCTTTACATTCCTTCAAAATGAACCCACTCCCCCACTCTACCTGTCTCTGGATGGCAGCCATTTCCCCACGTCACACGAACATCTCCGAAATGCTCTTTGTAGTATCATCAAAAGAGGCAGGGACAGGAAGTAGAACATGGAGATTGTGAGGTTCCCTGAAGGGTACATGGCCTGTCCCCATAAGGTCCTAATATTGGTGAAGGTCTTAAGTTCTCCATAATAGCATGACAAAGAAGTATGTAAATAAAGTCTCTGTTTAACTCCAGTAGATTGTGTTGTTCCCTTCCCTGATACACACACTGCAAAACACCAGGGAAGTTAAGGCCACACGACTGAGGAGCCAGCCACCACAGCCTCACAGGATGCAGGGTCCATGAGGGTCAAGGCTGGCCAAGCATCTGGATGCACTGCAGCACCAAGGGCCCTGCCTTAGGTAGATGCAGTCTCTAAAAGAGGCTGCACAGTACACTATGCTCACGCAGAGATAGTGTGGGCTTCTCCATCTGGGGACACACACCAGATTCCTCTCTCACCCAACAGCAGTGTCCCAGATGGGAGACCAGCCAGTGTTTTGCCTTTTCAAGTTTTTATTTTTATACATTTTTTTTTGTATTAAAAAGAAAAGCATAATAATTACCACCAATTACAAAGGACTAGAGCAGGACCAGAATAATGAATGAATCACTTCAGCCTGGAAAGCAGACACTCTCAATAATATTAATGTTATGATACAAGCTCATTCAAGTATTTTACATTTTGTTGTCCTGTTGAATGTGACATCCTACCACATGGTAAAGACAATGTACGAGCGTAAGGTGGAACCTTCTCTGAAAAGCCCATGACGAGTTTTCCTTTCCTGTGAGAATTGGGCTGAGAGTTCTCTTCTGCCTCTGCCATCACCATAGCTGGAGGAGAGAGAAGGGCTGGGGAGAATCCAGGGGCCCTTTAACAAGAGAGGTAGCCTGGGGCTCCCATCCAGGGGACCAGGTACCCCAGGCCTCTGGTACACTCCACCATTAGCCTTGTCTTCATGCCCTTTCTCTTGCTTCCAGACCTTCCAAGCAGCTTGCTTTCTTTTCTACATGTCATCAAAAAGGAGTGGGAAAGAGCAACAGAACAAAAACATTTAACAATATGACATGGGGCTCAGCACCTCTGTCTGAACCTAGGGTCCAGGCTGGAGCAGGGCCAGGCAGCCTTCTCTTTGAGTAGTGCATTTGCCTTGAGGCTCAGAGGGCAAAACACAGTCTGCCCTTTGCTGGGCCAGGCCGATGACCAATCCTGTACAGGCAGAGGATGAAGGCGGTTCAGTTTGGCAGGCTGTCTCTGTCTCAGGTCTTGGATCCCGTGGGAAGATGGTGATGGGTAAGTGGCTTGCTCTGGTGGCCCCTGCCACTCCTGGCATACTTGTCACAGATACATCGGTCCTAAATTCAAGTGTCTTCAGAAGGTGAAGATGTAAACTACTCTGCAACGTCAACTCCTAACATGTCACAACAAATACAAACACACAAACACACAAACACACACACACACACACACACACACACACACAAATTCCCACCCCTCCTCAGCCTGTATTGAGATGATAGCCTTGCCTTCCTGCCCCAAAAGGGCTTCCTCCCTCAGAGGACCTGAGAGGATCAAGGAGAGAATGGCAAACCTAGCCTTACTAGTCTAGATGGGAATGACCTTCCCTCACCCGGGGCCTCAAAGCCCTGAGGTTCTGTGGTGCTGGACACAGTCCAGGGCTGATGGGGAAAGGAAGGGGAAAGAAAGGGAAGGGAAGGGAGCCCACTATTTGGTGAAGGTACACCACAGGGCAGGTACCAAACTTCAGGGAAGGTCTCAGATCCCATCAGCAGATCCTATTCCTGTATCATTGGAGACAACTGAGTCACAGGAGCTGACATGGGATTCGCACACACTAAGCACCGGGAGTGGGGCAGGGCACAAGTTAAAAGCAACAAGGTACCCAAAGACAGAGGGCAAGCCAGCCTGGGATGCTGTGTCCTAGTCCCAGCCTTTGGGACAACAGAGGAACTCAGTGATGAGAAGGGCCACACAAATTTCAGTAACGAGCAAGAAGATCACAACCCCCTTGCGCTGCCCGGGTTCCAGTGTGGAGGTGAGCATTCAGTCTCCCCAGCCTGTATGCTCAGTCCTTCATCACCCTTCCCAACTCGAGGTGACAGCAGCCTCCAGCCACTCCTCTAGCATGTGCAGGGCAGCTCAAGCAGATGGTGGCTTAAGAAGAGAAGTCAGGTATACTCTATGTCCACATATACCTTCCTGCCACAGGGCTTCACCAAACGGCAGGATCCCCCAGCCCTGGGTTCCTCACCCCTTGATCCCAGGCAGGGTCAGTGAAAGGGTGGGTAGAGATGGCTTGCAGGGGGTGGGAGTATTAAGATGGGAAGACCACACCAGACCCTTGAAGAATGGCACCTTTCTCCGAATTGTGAGACAAACCTTGAGGTCAAAGGTCTTTAAGGTCAGACACAGATCTAAGCTGTGGCCATCGGTGGGTGTTCACCTCCTTGCCCTGGGGTTGGGGAGACAATTGGGCTGAGGACAAGTGTGTACCAGACAAGAACAACTCTGTTTACAACAGTCTGAAGCAAACTTGGCCTTGGGGTTCCGAGGGCAGGGCAGGGTGGGTTGGTGAGATGGAGCAAGCAGAACAAGGACAGTGGCAGCAGTGTGCAGACACAGGACGTCAGCTGGAGACAATCAAACGGCAGGGTGTCCTGGCACAGCTCTGAGCGAGCTGCCCCCAACTCTCTGGCCTCCAGGAGGGAGGCCCTGTACATGCAACTCAGTCCCGAGGAAAGTTCTAGTTAGTCCAAGCCCAGGGGCATCCCAGGCAGGTGGAGCTCTTCGGAGGATCGAGGAGGAAAACAGGCATTTGGGCATTAGTTCAGGTTCCCGCTCCACAATAAGGCAACTTTTAAAAAAATATTATTTCCAAAAACAGAACAGAAGAAAAATTCCAAGGAGGGGAAAAAGACGTCACTTTCTATGAATTAGGTGGGTTCTGACTTTTTTTGTCATTTTTTAGTGGTCGATTTTGTCTTTTTTTTTTTCTTTCTTTTTTTCCTTTTTTTTTTTTTTTTGTTGTTGTTTTTTGTTTTTGTTTTCTGTTTTCCCAAGGATGGAAAGGTCAGAGAAAAAAATAAAATGAATCATCTTTCAATAGTCTCTTCTGGTGTGAGCAGCGTCTCTGGGCTGGGGAGAGGGGGGAGGGTAGGAGAGGCTGAAACTCCCCAACCCCCATTCTGAGATCCTTTGGTTTCCTTCCCCAGAGGTGGCAGAAGGGTATGTGGGACAGCAGGGACACGGTGATGGCAAACCCCAGTTGATCGAGGGGCTGGTGCTTCTGGGGCCCACGGGCACCGCCAGAGCCTTCTGGTGGGCTGCATAGTTGGCTGGAGGGGAGCGGAAGAGGCGGGGAGCCGGGTCGGCCTAACAGCCGCAAGAAGGGCTGAAGAGTGATTTTGGTAATCCAGACAAACTATCAATAATTTAAAACTTGATATATATATATGTATATGTATATATATATATATATATAAAAATCTCCCCCCTTCCCCTCCCCCCTTAGAAGTTAAGATGGAAGTCATGGAGACAGGAGGGGAAGGGGTACTTGGAGGCTCCTGCCCAGGGGCACCACTAATAGCCCAAATGGTGTACACCGCTACTTAGTGCAAAGGCCCATCCTAGTTAACTTCAGGCCTGTCCCTTCTCTGTCCACTCTCCTGGGACTGGGCACCCCCATGGATCCTCGCCCACCCCACCCCTTCTATCCCAAACCCCAGGGGGCTTCTGGGCATATCACTTTCCCAAAGTCAGTGTGTCCGAGTGCTGGCTTGTCCATCTGGCCTCTTCCCGAGTGGCCTGGCCAGTAGGTGTCGGAGGGGGTTGGCAGATCCCAGCGGCAGGTCTGCTGGAAGACTGGGAAGGGCACCGCTTCCTGCCCTCACCGCTGCCTCCTGCCACCACTGGGTGTCGCTTGTGGATGCCTTCCTCGCCCATGGGGGGCTGTAACAGAGGAGTCACAAGTGGTCAGAGAGCACTAGCCACACCACTTTCCAGGACCAATCAGAGGCCTCCTTTCCACTTCCAAATGTAGACAATGGTTTGCTCTACAAATGAAGTAGGGTCCATCCTGTCCTTTCATGTTGACAATACCAAAAATAAGGTAATAGACCAAACACATAAAAGGAACTTGTCAAAGGCCTCTTATATTTAGGTCTATATCCTAAAGATCAGGTTTTAATCCTACAAATATTTTGTCCTCTTCTATGAAGGGGTCTCTTACTTAGGAAATGACCTGTGGTATGTGGTATACATCATGGTGCATGTATTGGCTCCATAGGGCCACATACACTGGACTGTCTTACTCCAGCCCTAGCTAGGCCCACAGCCAACAACGAAGACTGTGATTCAGTCTGCCCTACTAAGGCCACCAAAAGTACTTTCCATGTACCAGGATCAAGCCACTGGTCCACCTTAACTAGTCTACCCAGCTACCTATAGGTTCTCTGCACACACTCTCCTCCCCAAGAGGATGTGTAAACAAACCCAATTTACACATCTGTACACTGATGATAATTCTAGAGGTTCAGAGTGGCCAGAACAGTTGGCTCACCAGTCTGGGCACTGCAAGCAGTATCAGTTTTAAAATAACTGAGGACCACTGCTGCTACTTACTTACACCTACCACTTTCTGCTAAAAGTTCTCAAGAGGACAACAAAGATCGCTACATCATAAACTTTTTGGTTAAAGCCTTTTCTGTCTTCTTTGGTGATGGTCATCAACACAGGGCCTTGAATGAGTTAAACATGTACTCACCACTGAGGTACACTGCTAGCACCATAGACTATCTTAGCACAGACACCATGATGAGTCAATTAAGCTGACTTTAAAGGCAGCCTTTGATACACTCGGAAGCAATACCTAGACTCACCACAGGATGTCACTGTCCAGACACTATTTCAGACAATGGAGAACCGGACATTAATTTGCAAGTTTCGGATCTTTTCCGGAAGGAACAAGTACGTTTATCAGGCAGTTGGTCCTGATCCTGACACAAACTAGGAGCAGTGGGCCTGGGCAAGTGGGTGAGCAGGACAGCAGGAGGGAGGCTGGGAACCCACAACTCTAGTGAGCACCGCTGTCCACTCTCACCATCACTTCACATATAGGATGAGGGACGCTGCTCTTTACAGGACAATTAGGAGTCAGAAGAGAGGCTTTCACTCACGTCCACTCGGAAGTCTTCTAGACGTCGGAATTTGCCGAGGTATTCTTGCAGTTTGGGGTCAATGTCCAAATTTTTGGCTTTGGAATATTTCAAGAAGGCCCAGAACTTCTCTAATCCATACAGCTGGCCTGTAAACAAGAGGAGAGGTTGGGAACCTGGGCTGAGATGAAGAGAGAGAGGTGGGCCTAATACAACAAGGCCCAGGAGGGCTTCTGCAGCTCTGACAGACTCTTACCAGCCTCATAGTCCTTCACAGTCTCCTCCTGGAAATCCTTGAATATATCCAGTCGGAACTTCTTCTCCAGACCATAACTATAATATCGAAAAAGGCACTCCAAACCGTATCTGTGGAGGACAGAAGCTGGTGAGCTTGACCCAATGCCCACTAGAACATGGGACTGGGAAGGACGGACGGACGGACGGATACACGGACAGGGACACACACACACACACACACACACACACACACACACACACACACACACACACACTTTGCTGGCCTAGCAAAGGAACTCTGGAACCGTTATGACAGTGAACTATCCTACACCGGAAACATGGCAGGCCCACAGAAAAACCTCCAGCAGCACTAACACAAGCCCTGAAGAGCCAGTGTTCATTCTGCCAGGGCTCAGCTGATTCTGCCTACCACACCCTGCACTCACACTGACCTGCTTGCTCTCTGTGTCTAACTATTGCTGTAGCCCTGACAGACCGTACAGCCCATGAAGCCAAAATGATTTCCTGTCTATCTGTTCACAGAAAAAGGTGCCTATCCCTGTGCCAGCTCTCTGACCCACACCAATCAGCAGGTTTGTTCATTTACCTTAGTCAGAAAGTTCACCACTAGGAATGTGATATCAAGGAAAATACAGATTCCTAAGTTACAGGCACATAAAACTGTTCACAGCTGTTACGGAAGAATCTTTTTTTACACTGTGAAGATGTGTCTTTGCCAAGGTGCCTTCTGATTGGTTTAATAAAAGAGCTGACTGGCCAGTGGCTAGGCAGGAGGTACAGGCGGGACAGCAAGACACAGAGGATGCTCGGAGAAAGAAGGGCCAAGTCTTGGGAGTTGTGAGCAGTCACAGAGAGAAGCAAGATGAATGTGTTGAAAGACGGTACCACCATGTGGCAAAAGGTAAATAAGAAATATGGGTTAATTAAAATGTAAGTTAGCTAGAAACAAGCCTGAGCTATCGGCTGAGCATTTGTAATGCATGATAAATCTGAGTGGCTACTGACATAGAGAAAGTCTGCCCACATAACAGCAGCACTATTAAACAAAACACAAACCTCTAAGAACAGAGAAGTGGTTTAGAAAAACTCTAGAACTGTTACAATGGGCTTAGGCTGTTAAAAGTTCCCACTGAAATTCACTGAATGGGGTAGGGGTGGCACATGCCTTTAATCTCAGTACTCGGGAGGCAGAGGCAGGGGGATCTCCAAGTTTGAGGTCTACATAGTGAGTTTTAAGACAGCCAGGGCTACATAGAGAAACTGTCTTGGGGGAAGAAAAAAGAAAAGAAATACAGTGAATGGTACTGACCACGTTTACAACACTGTGTTTCCCAGTGCTGGGAGGACGACCCCTTTGCTTTTGGGCAGGAGTCAAGAGCCTACCCTACGTGCTAAGCACCCCTGGCCTCCCACAGGTAGATTGCTTGTGACATAAAGGCAGAACTGAGCAGAGCAGGGAGCAAAGCGGTAAAGAAAGGAGACTGTGCGCACAAACCACATAACCTTTTAAGCTCTGAAACTGGAGTGTGTGAATACCTTGCTCATCTTTAAATTTCCAATTTCAGCTCTGGCAGCTGACTCACTGGGGCCCTACCAGTCTCCAAGTGCCATACAGAGTCCCTGGCCCACTCACCTGTAGCCTTCTTTGGCGTCCTCCAGTGCCAACTGCTTGAACTCCTCATACATCTTTTTATTGAAGTGATCTCGGAGGAAAAAGGACCAAAAGCGGAAAAGGGTGTTCATCTCCTGAGACTGGCCAATGCCCAAGCGCTTCCGCTCTGATGGGAAGGACAGGAGAGGAGAGAGTCAGGCCAGACTGCCCTTTGTTCACTCAGAACTAACTACTCTGCAGGCCTTGCTGCTAGGCAGCACTGGCCTCTGACCTGGCCATCTGTCTAACTGAATCTCAACCTGCTATCACTTAAGAGCAATGGTTCTCAACCTTCCTAAGGCTGCGACCCTTTAATACAGTTCCTCATGTTGTGGTGACCACCAATCATAAAATGGTTTCATTGCTACTTCATAACTAATTTTGCTGCTGTTATGAATCGTAATGAAAATATTTGGTATGTGGACCCCCCCCTCCCCGTCTCCCAAAAGGGCCAAGAACCACAGGTTGAGAACCACTGACTTTGAGGAAGAGGCAGAACAAGGCCTAAAGTACAAGCAACTCACTTTTCAACAAATTAACTATATTAACAAGTATAGCATGTTAACATAAAAGTACACACAAACAAGAGATGGCTCAGCAGTTAAAAGCATTAGCTGCTCTTGCTGAGGACCTAGGTCTGGTTCCCAGCACCAACAAGGTGGCTAGCAACATCTCTAACTCTAGTTCCAAGAGATTCAACACCTTCTTCTGGCCTCCAAGGGCACCAGGCATGCACATGGTACACAGACATAGATGTGTGTGAAATACACATATACATAAAATACAGCATCTGGGAGATGGAGGCAGCAGTTTAAAGTCAGACTTGACTAACAGAAAGTCAAAGGCTAACCTGAACCACATGCACAGGCAGATCCCTGGAGCTTACCAGGCAGCCAGGATAGTCAAATCTATGAGCTCCAGGTTCAAGTGAGACCCTGCCTCAAAAACAGGTGGATTCTAACTCAAAATATATTTGAAAAGAAAAAACAAACAAAACAAAAAAACCCAAAACCCCAAACTCCTACCATAGAGTGATGTGACAGTAAGCCAGATAAAGAGGATCTGAACAATCATGAGCATCAAGAACTTAAGAGGACTTAAGAGGTGCCACCTTACACCTTCTTATGTAAGGAGGAGGTCTGGGAGCATGTGGAGAAAACAGAGGCCCATGCTCAGGTTAGGGACTCTGGCTGTTTGAATGAGAATGACCCCTATAAGCTCACATGTTTGAATACTTGGTCCCTAGCTGGTGGACTGTGTGGGAAGGACTAGGAAGTGTGACCTGGTTAGAGGAGGGGTGTCACTGTGGATGGACTTTGATGTTTTGAAAGCCCCTACCAGTCTCAGTTACTTCTTGCTCGCTTTCTGCCTTCCACCTGCTGATAAGGATGTAAGCCCTCAGCACAATACCTGCCTGCCTACTCCTGTGCTTCCTGGCATGATGGTCATGGATTCAACTTCTGAAACTATAAACCTCCAATAAACTTTTTTGTTGTTTTTTTCAAGACAGGGTTTCTCTGTGTAGTTTTGGTGCCCGTCCTGGAGCTCGCTCTGTAGATCAGGCTGGCCTCGAACTCACAGAGATCTGCCTGGCTCTGCCTCCTGAGTGCTGGGATAAAGGCGGGCGCCACCACCACTCGGCCTAAACTCTTCTTTCTATAAGTCACTTTGGTCACAGTGTCTCATCACAATAATAGAAAGGTTACTAAGACGGGGAGGGACATAATTTAGTGTCACCACAACTGAAAACTCCAACTTCCTCCAAAGACTAACAACACTGTTCAAATTCTGTATTGTACACACAATATGAATTGTATGTTACACCCTCACCCACCTCTCACTCCCAGAGTAAAGAAATACTGAGGCAAGTACCAAGCCACAAAGGGGTAACAGACTGACCTGCATATCCTCAGGCCAACCTATCAAAACCCTACACCTTCAAGGTATCTCATATGACCAGAGGCTCTACCAAGGCCCTCTCCTTCTACCATCTTCCAGAGCAAGGGGGCAGAGAATAAGCATTCAGGCTTTGCAGGTAACAAAAGTTTGTTACAATTTCTTCACTCCCTACAACCTCTTCCAAAGAAAAGTTGTCTGCGTTCCAGAGCCACTCAACAGCACCGTGAGCTAACCCGGACCCAAATCTTTACCAAGAAAGCCCTGCTCAGTCTCAGCCCAACCATAAAAGCCTTGTCTGGGACACCAGCAACAGTTGATCCAGCAATGTTGCCAGAATGAGCAAAACCTGGCATTTCCTATACTGAGGGTGAAGATAAGGGTTAGAACACTCAGGGCACTGCAGTCTCTTAACTTCTTGCATTTAAAAAACCATCTCACCTAAGTCTAACAAGTTTTACCACTGGCTGGCCTGCAACCCAAGACCCTCCTACTGAGCTTCCAGAATGCGAGGAACTTCAGTACTTCTTTCTGCAATGCCATGCCATTTCTTATTCCAAGGTCAAGAAAAAGTCAACTGCTGCCTGCCCTGCCCTGCCCTGCTCCCTCTAGCCTTTATACCCTGGGACATTGGGTGGGTCACTAAGCAATGGCCAGGGACTAGGCTGGCCCTTACTTACCATTAAGGCAGCGCCTCCGATACTTGTGGTAGACATGTTGTGTGAAGCCATTTTCCTTGAGCAACTCATGGGAAGGATGCTGGAACTTGGGCAGTGACTGAGGGGTACAGCCATAGCTGCCAACTGCAGGTGTTCCTTCGGAAGGACTGGAGCTATGGAAGCCACAAGAACGATGGCATCACCAGTCACAAATTTCCCATGTAGCCCCACTCTAAGATTAGGAGACGTCCTTCCGACCTACCAGCCAGGGTACAGTTTTGCTCTGCACTGGCCTTAACCTACAGCCACCTACAGCTGTGCAGTGACCTTGGGAGAGTTCTGAGAGGTCATTGGGGTTCACAGGGCTTGGGACCCTGGTCCAGGGGTGACAGACAGATCTAGCAATGCCAAAGGAACTCACAGTATGAAACTTTCCTTAAATCCTTACCTATTTCTAGTGTCTGCATCCCTGGGAAGCCAAGTACGCAGACTGGTGACTCCCAAACCTTACTTAAAAATAGATTTGGCAAAAATTAATGAAGTGTCTGGGCCCTACACTGAGTGGCTGAGTCATACTGTGATGCTGGGGACGGAACCCAGTCTTGTCATGACAGCATGTCTTTATAGTCAGGTATGGTGGCAGTCTACTAACAGTCAGGCATGGTAGCTCATGCCTTTAATCTCAGCACTAGAGGCAGAATCTTGTGAGCAGGTGGATCTATGAACTCAAGGCCAAGCTGGTCTACATAACTAAGTTCCAGGCTGGTGAGGGCTGCATAGTTAAGACCCTGTCTAAAAAGAAAAAGAACAAAACACAAAGAAGCTTCCAATTCTCAGGCCTTGGGCTAGGCTTTCCCACATGGCTGTATGGTTTTAGATTCAGTAGGTGAGTGCCATGTACCCTATATGCCCCACAGGCAGCCTGACTGCCCTGGCCACAGTACCTAATAGAAGCAGTCCTGGGCCTGTGCTCCCGGGAATCCATCACCCAACCCACATGACTCTCCAAGGGGGGGTTCGAGCTGTGTCTTGTCTTCCTTTTTCGTGGCATCTGTAAAGATGAAACCAGAACTTGTTATCTACACATCTACTACTATGATGTATTACCAAGCAGCCCTTAGTATACAAGTGGTACATTCCATTTTACAAAAGCATTTTCTTATTTTGATACAACTGGAGGTTGAACCCAAGGCTTTGTGTACTAGACAAGAACAATACCACTGAACTATACCCCCAACCCTACAAAAACATTTTCTCATTGTCTCACAGTTGAGGTGAAAAAGCAGGGAGATGTGCCTGAGGCCTCTCATCTGGTCTGCCTTCCTTCAGCCTCTGCAGGCCATGCCTATACTCAAGTCTACTTTGTGAGCTCTCAGCCTAAGGATGCTGTCTGAGGGGATCCTGGCCCTTTGTTGGCTCAGACAAGGCAGAAGAGCAGGCAGGGCTCCACCCAGCTGAAGGACCTTACCTTGGCATCTAGGGTCCGCCCTTCTTTCACCACTGGATAAAACCGGGATGTCTGACTAGAGTCTTTGAGCTGAGGGGTCCGGGGAGTGCGTGGAGTCCTGGCGTTTCGGTAGTTTGGCGACTCTGGGACAGTGGTTGGTAGAGAACGGGCAATGGTGGAGGGTTCAGGAGCACCAAACAGCTTGTTGGCCAGGGCATCAGTAGGAACTGTAGAGGTAGAATGGGGTCAATGTGCAGGGAAATCTCTGGCTAGGGCTCAATACCTCTCACCCACACTGGGCTTCAGGTACCCATCCCTCACCTTGTTGGAACCGAGGTGGTCCAGGAGGAACCTCCTGGTTAGGATCCACAGGGGGCTCAGGGGTCAGTGTGTCAAATTGCTCCCGACTAATCATATTCACTTTCTTGAAGTTCTCGACTTCTTGCTGTAGATGTGAGGTAGGTGGGGAAGCTGTTAGTCAGTAAGATGCTCTGGCTGCCTCAGGAATCAAGACTAGCAGAAAACTGGTGAGGAGGGCTTCCCTGTCCACACACAGGATTCTAGTCTTTACCACCTCCTGCCAGGTACCTTGGCATTAGGGTACTGATCTCAGTGCTGACCCTGCTCCTCTTCCCAGGCACTGCACAGTTGGGCAGCAGCTATCAAGGAATGTGCTGCAGACTGCCCTGACACTTCCGCAGTTTTCCTATAACTGGGAGGACACTGCCAGCCACTTTCATCTCTACATTACTACTTGTTCACAAGCTCCCCAAGCACCAAACATAGCCACTCCAAAAAAACTGACAAGAAATGTCTCCACAAGGGTCTCTCTTTTCTCCATTTTCCACTACTAAGAATCCCTAAAAAGACTTTTTTTTATATATGTCTGACTAGAGATAATAGTCTAATTTCTATTTTATCTTCCACAAGGGTCTAGCCAACTGTATAACATCAAAATGAATGGTTAGCCGGGCGGTAGTGGTGCACGCCTTTAATCCCAGCACTCGGGAGGCAGAGCCAGGTGGAACTCTGTGAGTTCGAGGCCAGCCTGCTCTCCAAAGCAAGTTCCAGGAAAGGCGCAAAGTTATACAATGAAACCCTGTCTCAAAAAACAAAACAAAACAGAAACAAAAACAAAATGAATGGTTAGACAGTACAGTTAGTCACCCACATGCTGTTTACATTGTACACATACACATTTCCTCTGTTAGTATCAATCATCCATCACCTTCTCATATACAAAGACGAAAGGCTATAATGAAGGTACCTGCCCAAAGTCATGTGGCCAACCTTCCTCTTCTCCACATGTTACAAGAACCCCAGGCCCTCAAGCTATGCTTGAGCCTCACCTTGATCTGTGAATACTCAGGCTCAAACTTCTCAGTCCATAGGTCTTGCTCATAGTAGAAGAGCCCATCATTAATGACCTTGGCCAGCTCAGCACTCATCTTGGCACGAGAAGTGTGGTTGCCTGTGCGGTCCCCCCCAGGGTGCCGACGCATGTAAGGTGGTGTTTGAGTGACAATGAGGATCTTGTTGACATCCCGGTCATCAATCTCATAATCAGAGTCCTCATCGGACCAGGCAGTGAAGGTGTTCTTCCGCCCATCCATCTGCTCCATCTCCTCGTCAAACAGGAAGTCTAGTTCTTCTTGCTCATCCTGATCCTTAGACATCAGCTGCTGGGAGGGAAGCTGCTGAGGCAGAGCAGCTGGGTGAGAGAACCTGGGCTCCTCTGACTTCTGAAATAGGGACAGACACCAAAGGGGAATGACCTGGGAATGACAAATGAGGCCCTTGGACCAGATTTTCTAGCTGTCTAAGAAGCTCTCTAGTCTCTCAGTTCAAAAACATCACAACTGTAACCCCGGCAACTCCAGTAAATCACAGGTGTCCTTTCTGGACTCAGCTTCATGGAGAAAGAAACACCTCAAAGGAGCCCAGTACCTTTACTCAGTTACACACGGTCATTCACATACAGCTGTTTCTGTTTACCTTCACAGCCCACATACTGGCTGTTGGAAGCAGGCACAAAGCACAGTTCAGCTGAACCTTCCATCATGTGTCTACTCAACACCTTGGCAGACAGTTTCAGGCAAGCAGCCTTGCTTCAGTACCTTCAGTACTTACATTGGGTCCCAATCATAGCAGATATTCAATGGTTCGATGAGTGAGCACCCACCCAACAGTACCAAGCTCTGTATGAAAGCCTAGCCGAGCAAAACAAGACCCTGTACTTAGGAACTTCACAGCTAAGCAGGAGAAAGCAACCAGCAGCCATCTGCAGCATGGTTCAACGAAGGCTCTTAACAGGCCTAGGAAGCACACAAGGAGGATGCTGAGCCCAGCCAGAGTTGGGTGTGGTTAGGAAAAGCTTCCTAGAACAGGCCACTAAAGGAACAGAGTGGGCTAGGCAGAAAAGACAGCACGTTCCAAAGGCAAGGTGAAACATTTCAGTGGTGACAGACTGAATGTACCTGACACCAGGAGAAGCATGTCTCCCACACAGTATACATCCAAGAGGCAATTCTCTGGTGGGCCAAGCACTTCCCACAGAACTCCCTTCTTTAAGGTTCAAGATATGAAGGAGAAATGGGGCTACCCCTAGGTCCCATCTTTCCAGAGCTTGCACAGTTGCCTGGGCCTTGGAAGGTACTTGTCTACTCAACACTACTTCTCTTGGCTGAAGCCAAGAACAGTGAGATATTCTGGGATTGAGCAGACACAGAGAGGGAAAGAAAATGGGAGAGCCAGACACAGTGGCAAAACACATACAGAAGGACAGAACTATAGAGAAGACAAGTCCAAGGTCAGCTCTGAGGCCACTTCACAAGGCCCAAACCAAAGGTCTCCAAAGAGGGAGCTGAGCTTGCAGAAGTGGAAGAAATGAATGGGCCTGGAGAGAAGGCAGTGATCCTACCTGGAGTCAACACACACTGCTTTCCTCTTTCTAGGACCCAGGGCCACCTAGGTTTTCAGTTTAGACCCTCAGGACTAAGCCAGGCCTCACCCACCTTAGGGCGTGCTGGGGAGGGCCGAGGCCTTTTCTTCACTTCAATCCAGCTCTCAGAATCCAGGTCTGGGAGGCTGGCAGACAGGCCCTTGGGAAGAGTCTTCAGGTTGCTGACCTCCTCTGTCTTGGTTGGCACCGGGGTAACAGCACGGGGAGAGCCAGGTGCTGATTCTGAAGGGAGGAAAAGCCAGGCTTCATCATCCTAGTCTTTTCTGGGCAGTCCTGAGGTGACTGCACATTGGAGGTTAAGACGATATCTAGCCACCACTGGGGCACCTACCAGTCTCCTTCTGGTAGTGCTGGCGGGGAACAAACTCTGGGCAGTTGAGAAGCTGAGAGAAATCTGTTTGTGAATAATCCACTATAGGGGGACCAGGAAGTGGCCACTTCTCAGGTTGTTCCCTCCTGCGGACCTTCTCCTCAACGATCTCCACCACTGTGCTGTCCTTTAGAGCCTGCAGAGGAGGAGAGACAGAAATGAAGAGGACCACCTGGGGCAAACAGAGAGCTGGAGACAAGCAGGTCCCTAAGCACCTGGTTCAGGCCAGCAGCAGTAGTAAACATCTGGCCACATTGTCCCTGACTGACAGGCACGTAAGAAGTACAAACATGGGGGCTGGAGAGATGGCTCAGAGGTTAAGGGCACTGGCTGCTCTTCCAGAGGTCCTGAGTTCAATTCCCAGCAACCACAAGGTGGCTCACAACCATCTGTAATGAGGTCTGATGCCCTCTTCTGGCCTGCAGGGGTACATGCAGATAGAACACTGTATACATAATAAGTAAATAAATTAAAAAAAAGTACAAACATGAAGACTGTTACTCAACAAGCCTGCAAGTCAACTTCCAGAAATCCAGAGAACACTTGCACAAAGGAGATCATATGTCCAAGATTTAGGTAAAAGGCTGTTCACAGTGACAGTGACTGTAATAGGAAAAGCATCTGCCATCATGTTGGCAATTTAAACCATAAGACAGGAATAGGTCAGGGCAAATACCAGTCCTTTATTTGAATTTTGAGGAAAAAAAAAAAAAACAGATATATGTAATACAACTGTTGTTAAGAGGCACAGGAAAATTATCATGGGCTGTTATCTCTGGATATAAAAGTGAAGATTAGGCCTTTTCTCTTTCTTGCTTTCTTTTTTCTGTGACAGGGTTTCTCTGTGTAGCCCTGGCTGTCCTGGAACTCAGTTTGTATACCAATGTGGCATCAAACTCAGAGATCCTCCTGCCTCTGTCTCTCATGCACTGGGATTAAAGGTGTGCAATACCACACCTGGCTTAAGAGATTTTCTATGTAAACTCTTTGAAATCTTTTGAGGGGGAAAAAAAAGGGAAGACTCAACATGTGGTAACATTGTCATTATGGCCAAGGGAAGAAGAACAGAGATACTGCGGGTGGGAGTGCAGAAGATTCACATCTACAAAGGGTTATGCAGTGTCTTGCAAAATTAGTTTGCATTCACCTTTGGATCTGCCACCCTACTTCTAAAATCTATGCCAGACAAAAAGCTAAACATACAAAGCCATCTGTTATAGACATATGCTGTTTGTATATCAGTAAAAGCAGTTAAGAGCACTAACTGCTCTTCCAAGAAGATCCGGGTTACATTCACAGCACCTGCATGGCAGCTCACAGTCATCTGTAACTCTAGGCCCAAGGAGAATCCAACACCTTCCCTCTTCTGGCCTCTGCAGGCACTACATAAACATGATGCACAGACATACATGCAAACAGAGCACCCATACGTACATACCCCTCCTCCCTCATTTCCTCTCCCTCCCAAGGGACTAGAAACCACCATGATTCTATCTTAATGGATGAAACACCATGGGAGGTGTACTATGCAGCTTAAATAAGAATGGGGTGGTGAGTTCCAGGACAGCCAAGGCTACACAGGGAAACCCCGTCTTGTGAGAAAAAAACAAAAAAACAAAAAAAAAGGAGGTAGGATCTTCTATTTTACACCACTTTGCAGCTAGTTCCCAGATACATAAAGTAAATCAAAGAAGTGATAAAATATTTGTGACATATCACCATTTACCAGCACTTGGGAGGCAGAGGCAAGTGGCTCTCTCTGAGTCCAAGGCCAGCCTGGTCTACTGAGCAAGTTCCAGGACAGCCAGGGTTAAACAGACAAACCCTGTTTCAAAAATGAAAACAAACAAAACAATAACAACAATGACAACAAAAAAAGAATTTGTCTGTGACCCCTAGCAACAATTGTATGCACATAAATCTTTATGTTTGTCTTTATTTATTTCCTTTGTTTTTATTTTATTTATTCATTTTTTGTTGTTGTTTTTCCAGACAGGGTTTCTCTGTGTAGTGCTGACTGTCCTGGAACTCACCACGGCCTGCCTCTGCCTCCTGAGTGCTGCAATTAAAGGCGTGCACCACCACTGCCTGGCAAATATGACAGTTTTAATACTTATATACCATGTAGACTTTGAATCAATGTTTTCTACTTAAAATTTTTTAAAAATTGATGGGCTGAAGAGATGGCTCAGAGGTTAAGAGCACTGGCTGCTCTTCCAGAGGTCCTGAGTTCAATTCCCAGCAACCACATGGTGGCTCACAACCACCTATAATGAGATCTGGTACCCTCTTCTGGCCTGCAGTCATACATGCTGTATACATAATAAGTAAATAAATCTTAAAAAATTGAAAATTATGATGGCTGATATAACCTTCAAAACTTGAGTGCAAAAAGAAACTAATACACACTAAGTTAAAGGCATAGTGTCAAAAAAAAGTATTTTTCATGACTTGGAGTAACATTTATCTGATCATGTAAAATGCCAAAAAGAAAACAAAAGTCAGTCTGCAGTGGTAATGAATGAATTATTACAGGAACAATATGTACATACTGTGAATTAAAACAAATTAATTGGGAATTTGGGACATGGAACTAAAGAAAGTGGAAGCCAGCCATGGCATACACTTTTAATCCAGCACTTGGGAGGCAGGGGTAGGCGGGTTTCTAAGAGTTTCAGGCCAGTCTGATCTACATAGCAAGTTCCAGGACAACCAGGGCTACACAGTGAGACTCTGTCTTAAAAGGAAAATAATGGGGGCTGGAGAGATGGCTCAGCGGTTAAGAGCACTGACTATTCTTCCAAAGGTCCTGAGTTCAATTCCCAGCAACCACATGGTGGCTCACAACCATCTGTAATGAGATCTGATGCCCTCTTCTGGCCTGCAGGCAAAATACTATATATATATATATATATATATATATATATATATATATATATATATATATATATATATATATATATCTTTGAAAAAAAATAAAGAAAAGGAAAATAGCCAGGTCTGGTGGAAAAATGACTTTAATCCCAGCACTTGGAAGGCAGATGCAGAGGCCTGGTCTACAAAGTAAGTTCCAGGGCAGCCAGGGCTACACAGAGAAATCCTATCTTGAAAAAAAAAAAAAAAGGAAAATAATCATCTCATACTGTACTTTACTCAACCTAGAAGCAACGAACAACCAAGTAGCAACATCAACGCAATGACTCAAAGTGTGGTGTCTAAACTCCAGTTCCTGTGAAGAGGAATTAATGTGGGGGTTTTTGTTTGTTTTTCTGTTTTTTTTTTTTTTTTTTTTTTTTTTTTTTTTTTTTTGGTTTTTTTTCAGGTGGAGTGCTTTTAAAAAAACATTAATTCCAGAATAGCCAGGGAGGTTACATAGAGAAACCCTGTTTTAGAAAACAAAAACAGAAACCCAAAACAACAACAACAACAAAAGCAGTCCACCTGGAACAGGGTGAACTATGGCCTCATGGACCAAATATAGTAAAGTGTGATCTAACAAAGGACTGAGAAAAAAAATATAGGGTAATCCATATTGCTTATAACATACAGTGCTAAAGAGGAAGTCCTGAGATCCTATCAGTTACCTTTGAAGGATATGGGGAACCAACTCCAAGTTCCAGAAACTGTTTACAGGGTAAAGAGGATCAAGCTCCTAGATCTGTCCTTCCTGTTCTACCCTTGGTAAGTAAACAACTGACAAGCAAGTGTCTCCTCAAACTAGTTAAGTAAAGGTTGACTAAAAGGATTAGAGTACCGCCATTTGCAACCCCTAAGGACATTGTCTCTGCAATAACCCAGCAGTTTCTATCTCAGAAGACAGACTGCTAACATGCCATCCAAAAGAAGACACTAGCCATTTATAAAGCCCCAATTCTCACCATGCCTCTAGAACAGACTACAGATGAGTATGTGAGATGATGCCTCTGTCCCATGGGACATCAATCCTGCATAGGAGATATGGCCTAATTTACCCAACAAGTAAATAGCAAGGGAAAAACAAAGGGTCGAAGGAGGTACAAGTCAACACACAGATCTGATCTGGACTCTGATCTTTACAAACCATTTTTAACAATGTTTGGCACCAACCGGGGAGAATCTGAAACAAGGCATCAGGCAATATTAAATAACTTAATATTTGTAGGTGTGATAGTGATAGTGTGGCTATTGAAATGCTAGATTTTCTAGAAGATTACAAGGTAAGTGAAAGCAGATAAGGGGTACACAAGCAAGACCAGGTATGGTTGACTTGTGCTGTAGCTGGTGAATGCTCACTGTCCTATGGGGGCCCCTTGGGTCTCAGTAGATGCAGTTAGTGGGGCTTCTTCCATCACCTCAGGACCCACAGGGACAACCTTACTTTCCCACCCTAACCCCTGGGAGAAGACATACCGCAAAGATGAGTGAGATGTCAGTGGTTAGGGCCTGTACACGGTGAAAGGAAGCAATAAGGGTGATGGGAAGGAACCCATCAGCATCCATTTTCCGTCTCAGGAAGAAGTCTCGCTCTAAATTGTCCACGCTGAAGTAGTATTCACTAAGTGGGGAAAAAAGGCATCACTGAAGGGCTATGAGCCTTCCCTGCTTCCTATCCACCCCGGCAATCTCATATCTCTGGCCGCCTCGCTTCCTCTCCCACCATACTGCTTAAAGCAGAGGCTCTCAACCTGTGGGTCACAACCCCTTTGGGGGTCAAACAACCCGACCCTTTCACAAGACCATCAGAAAACAGATATTTTACATTATGGTTCATAACAGTAGCAAAATAATTTTATGGTTGGGGGTCACCATAACATGAAGAACTATAGTAAAGGGTCATAGCATGAGAAAGGTTGAGAACCACTGGTGTGGGACTGAAAATGATGTCCTGCTACTTTGAGTCAAAGTCACCCTTTCTACCTTTCAGCTATCATAGGTGAGCCCAACAAACTAATCCTCCTTTGAAACTCAGTTCCAACACTGTTCTGTTCCCAAAACACTAACACTACACTGCCTACTTCCTTGTATGGGTTCTCCTCTGTTCTGTGAGCCAGCATATTAGAATGAGTAAGGGCAAAGTATTTAGACAGAAAGAGCTTTAATCCTGTGCTTTGTTGCTTACTGTGATTTTGGAGGAGTTACTGGCCTGCCTGCTCCCCTATAAAACAGGGAAAGGAGACCTAGCTCATAGGACTCCAGTATGCAGAAGTTATAGGGTGGGATAAGAAGAGCCTGCAATAACTTGGCAAGAGCCTGGCAACAGTGACAGCTCAAGGACATGCTTGCCAGCATCCACCATGCTGCTGATGGGCTGCTTTGTAACTCTCGGAGTACAGAAGGGAACCAGGCTGCTCACCTGTTAATGGGAGTCTCTACTTTTCTTAAGGTAAATGTGGTTTTAAGTTTGTAATGAACAGTATTCTGTGAAAGCAGAAAAGCCATCTTTCACAGCTTAAACAGGGCTACTACAACTATCGCTCACTAGGCCCTGTTCTGGGCCCCATTCTAGCACAGACCAGAAGAGTCTTCATACTCACATCTGGCGCTTGATATAGTCCTTGAGCAGCTCCTGGTCCACATTGTAAATCTCAGTGCTGCTGAGATTGTCAAAGTAGTAGGTGATATTGTTCATGTACTTGGGGGTACGGGGTCCCTCTGTACCATCAAATTTTCGGTAGCCAAACTGGTAGTCAAAGTGGGCTACAGGAGAAATGAGCATCATTAGAGAGGGAAGATTCACGACTACTACCCCTGCCGCACTCCCTTGGACATCCTGGAGCCCAAAGGGGCTTCACGTACTTCGTGTGCCACCCCGTCCACGGCCCCGTCCACGACCACGCCCCCGTCCACGGCCACGGAAGGAAGCCCGAGCCCCACCGGCCCCATCACTCTTCACACTTGATGTCTCATCCTGGTCATGCCAGGCAGGCTCTGGTTTGGTCTCTGGTTGCCAGGCTGGGGTAGGTGGGGCCACAGATACAGGCATGTAGGTGACAGGTTCAGATCCTATGGTGAGAAAGAACACAAGGTAAATCCCGAGAGTATCCTCCTCATCCAGACCCTCCATAGCAAGCAGTACATACCTTTGATCTCCCCTCGGGTAGCAGGTGTATGTCTTGGCTCCTGTGGGCGAGTGGGACGTGAGGCCAATTTCTCTCTCGGTACTTCAGGCTTCATGTCTATTTGCAACGGAACCCACTTGTGTTTGTTCCCTGAGGGACAGCATGGGCATGTGAGAGGCATGGCAGGCCCCTCCCTACATGGCTTTTTTTCCTTCCCCCAAAATTTTGGCCCAAAACTATCCATCTGGTAGCCATAGGCACATTCTTTTTAAATTCATTCATTCAGTCTCTCTCTCTCTCTCTCTCTCTCTCTCTCTCTCTCTCTCTCTCTCTCTCTCTCTCTCTCAAATCTCTAAAATAAGGAGGTCAGTGGCTCTCAGTGTAAGAATCACTTTCTGGAGCAGGACACCTAACTTTCCAGGCTCCCTTCACACCCGGGCCACATCACTGCCTGTAAGAAGTGATCCGTTTAGGTGGAGTGAACAGGAAACAGGATGGAGAGAGGATGCTGCTGAAGTGAGAATGAGTCAGATTGGCCACCTCATGCCTGGCTTGGGGGTTAATGAGAAAAGCCTGCATCATTTCGGTGGATTTTAGAAACTCAGAGCAATGTAAAAGTCCGTTTGAGAGTAGATGTACTAAGCCTTAAAACACAGCTATTCCAAGCAGTGAGTCACCTTCTGGCCATCAGACTTATGTCATTTACAAGTTCTGCAAGCATACCTCCCAGGTCCTGGACAAGCAGGTGCACTCACCTTTCTTCTTCTGCCCGCCTCGCTGGCAGTCTTCATCCCCATTCTTTTCCTCCCCTGATTCATCTGACTTTGTTTTCGGGCTCTCCTTACTATCACCTCCATCTCCTTTCTCCTGCTCCTTCATGTCCTTCTTGGGTGGCAGCTTACGGGCAGGCTGAGGCTTGTGGGACTGTGGCTGCAGTAGGCAAGGGAGAGAGTGCATACTAGAGCCTCTTGGGCTGGATGGAGGAGGGACACACCTGGTCACTGGGAATGTGTTAGGGTAGGCTACACACTACAAGACATGGCCACACGTGCCATGAAGCAGGAGGAACAGTTCATTTCTCTAGCCTACCCAAATGTGAAGGTGGACGAGATGCTGACCCCGGCTTGTCTGTACCACCTTTACAGTAAGGGTATGACCCTCTGAGGTGGTCACTAGCTCAGAACACAAGTACTGAGAAGAACAGAACTGACCAAGAGTCTCTTCTGTTAGGGTCTAGGGGAGCTAATCTGGAACCAGTGCTTGACCTGATATCTCTCCTCAATCACTCAGAAAATCCTGGCACAGTAATGGAGAAACATGGGCTTTGGAAAACTACAACACAGCTGTCTCCTAATCTACTGGACCATCAAGAACTACTAACTTCTGGGGTCAGATCACTGGAAGGCAGAGAGGAAATGAACAGAGCCTGGCAGATCCTGAGACTAGGCTCACATGAAGGTAATCTCTTAATTATTTTATTGCTTGCTGCCCACCTTAGAGAACTAGTCTCCATTTGTTTGTTCAGATCAGAAGAAGGGTGTGGGGGGTGGGTGGGTGTGTGTGTGTGTGTGTGTGTGTGTGTGTGTGTGTGTGTGTGTGTGTGAGCAGTCATCCTTTTGAGTAGCTGGGACTACAGAAATATACTACAGTGCCCTGCCAACTATTCATCTTCAAAACTCAAAAACGGTGAGGCTTATGGCTCTTGGGCAAAAGTCAATTGAGTTTATAAAGACAGTATCTGAACCTGTCAACCCCTTCCCACACTCACCTGCACACTCTTGTGGGCTATCTCTCCAGGTGTAGGCCAATTGATTGCATCTCCAAAGTCACCAACCTGCAAGACATAGTCTATGAAGGCCCCAGGGTTACCCTACCTTGGTCATTTTGTCCCACACCCAAGCTCTGGTTTCTCTGAGAGAGTTGGACCACTTCAGTTTGTAAACTCAAGACATGCATGAGCACCCAGAAAGGGCTTCCACGCTCTCCAGAGAGGGACCAGAAGTGCTTACTAGAACAAGAAGAGGAATCACCCACTGGAGTCACTCTCTTTGCTTCTTACCTTGCTGCCCTTGCGCTGTTTAGGAGCAGCTGCCCTCACCACCTTGGCTGGAGCAGAAGGTTCTATGGGAATAAGGAGAGAGAAAACAGCTGTTTAGAGCCTGTGTCCACCATACCCATCCCACCATGCACCTGCCGGTTCCCAGAGGAGCCACTAAGAGAGGGCAAGAACATGTGCTGACAGCCCTGCCCCCAGGAGTCTAACTCTGAGGTGAGGAAGCCCTTAGAGTCCAAGTATGTATTTCTTATGAAATGCCAGCTGAGGCTCAGGAAGGAAGCCCATGCCCAAGTATGCACTGTAACTCAGCTTCCAAACCTATGACAAAATCTGTAAGGGAAAGAAATGGAATTCTCTATAAATTTCTGCATGAGCAGAGAAAGGGAAACTGACATAAGTGGACAAGTCCAGGACCATACCAAGGCCTGTTCTGTCCTCACTGACTATAGTTGAGGCAAGAACCAGCTTCTCTGTCCCTAAAGAAAGCATATATGCCAATTTGACTCCACAGTTCCATCTGTTTGGACAGCATCTCACAAGTGTCTGTTTTGGAACTCACCACGTAGACCAGGCTGAACTCATAGAGATTCCCCCTGCCTCTGCCTCCCAAGCACACCACCATGTTTATCCAGTTCCATCTTTTAAATTTAACCCCAATAATGTGAGATAAGAGCTATGCACAATTTCAGCTCCAACAGTACTGAAATCACCAATTAAGTCTATCTACTTTCACCACAGTCATTAAAATATCATGGTCTCAAATTATGTGGAGATGGACACAATGAAAAAAGATAGTCACAAAATAATGTTTCCTATAGAACAGATGAGGATGTGTACATTCATTCACACATCCACACACCCACAGGGCAGGCAAACTCTGGAAAGATGTGTGTTAGGAATGAAGGGTATATCTACAAAGATGAAGATGGCCTTTTTTTTTTTTTGGTTTTTCAAGACAGGGTTTCTCTGTGTAGTTTTGCGCCTTTCCTGGGACTCACTTGGTAGCCCAGGCTGGCCTCGAACTCACAGAGATCCGCCTGGCTCTGCCTCCCAAATGCTGGGATTAAAGGCGTGCGCCACCACCGCCCAGCCGAAGATGGCTTTTTTTTTTTTTTAAAGATTTTATTTATTTATTATGTATACAGTGTTCTGTCTGCACATATCCCTGCAGGCCAGAAGAGGGCGCCAGATCTCATTACAGATGGTTGTGAGCCACCATGTGGTTGCTGGAAATTGAACTCAGGACCTTTGGAAGAGCAAGCAGTGCTCTTAACCTCTGAGCCATCTCTCCAGCCCGAAGATGGCTTTTAAAGAACACAATGTGCAATGTCTTTCTTTTCTAAGGAAGTGGCTCTGGTTAGTTTGCTCCTGTCTACATGCACATACTTTCCCAACACAGTTCTGAAAACCAAAGGTGTCTGTCTCTCCCTCCTTTAGAGCTTATCCACTTGGCTCTTGCTTCCCTCCCCTGTCATGCCAGGTCAGGAACTGTCCCAGCCTCCAAGTACAGAAATCTGCCCAGCTGGCCTCACAAGAAGGTTCTTCATCAGACCATGTCCTTTAATGAGCAGAAAGTGTCCTTGCCCAGTTCCTAACTGTGAGGTCAATGTACTCCTGGCTTCCAGCCCATTACTGGAGCCACTGCCCCTAATGGTGGATAGACACCTTCCAATAGCTGGGGTTGTAGAGTCCAGCCCCCAGTACCCTTACCCTCCAGCACTGAGAAACAGAATACTAGAAAATCTCAGTTGTAACAAAACCACTGTCCTGTGACCCCAGGTTGACCCAGATAAGCTACCCACCATCCATTAGTTCTGAGACTAGTCTAAAGATCTTCACCTGTGCTGAATTTGGTGGCATATGCCTTTAATGCCTGCACCTGAGAGAGAGACAGGGGAGAATCTCTGGGACTTTAAGTAAGGCCAGCCTAGTCTAGATAGCAAGTTCCAGGATAGCCAAGGGTACATAGTGACCCTGTTACAAAAAACAAAAAGGTCTTCACCTGCTTCAGCCCAGAGCCAGGCTAGTGCCCACCTGACCTCTAACTGGAGTAATTTCTTCATGTGCTCACAGCATTGGCGCATGCTAGCAGGAAAGCAGGCCCCAGGGCTAATGACAAAGTTTACCTACCAGCAAGTACATAAAGACTGGGAGTGAGGTAGACTGAAGATGTATCTGTAAAGAGGGCAAAAGTTCTCCAGACACTGGTCTTTTTAAATGTCTTGGTCTGGGTAAATAAAAGCACATCAATAGGGCAGTGGTGGGGCACTCGGGAGGCAGATGCAGGCAGATCTCTGTGAGTTAGAGGCCAGCCTGGGCTACAGAGCTAGTTCCACGACAGGCTCCAAAGGTACACAGAGAAACCCTGTCTCGATAAACAAACAAACAAAAAAAAAAATGCATGTTGCCAGAAAACGGAACACACTAACTCCAACAAGCTGTCTTCTGATTTCCACAGGCATGCCATGGAGCTCCCATTCGTGCAAGCAAATAAATGCAATAAAACCCTTAGAGTTCTTTCTTTTTTTTTTTTTCTTTTTTTTTTTTTTTTTAAGGAAAGGTCTTGCTATGTAACCCAAAACAGCCTCAAAGTTCCAGCAATCCTCCTGTCCCAGCCGGCCAAGTGCTGAAATTCTAGATGTGTGTCCCACTGCCCAGCTTATTGCTTATAAAAAACTCTCAACACTGAGCAGTACTGCTGGGATCACCCTAAGATCTCAGCTGAGCACAGCCATGGACTGCAAGTTCTGCCTCCAGTACAGAGAGAAAGCCTCAAGGAGCCTGCTCATTCCTATAAGTATCACCTGAGGGACAGGGAAGGTTAAAGCGGCCTCACACTTTCCTGGGTCACACAGAACAGTCTTAAATCAGTCCTATGTGGAGTTTGTTAGAAGGTTCCATCCCCAGAGGGCTCACCAAGAGGATCTACAGTGTCCCATTTTCCCCTGCTCCTTGCTAGAGCCTCAGACTGCCTCCAACAAGTCCCAGAGTTGGGAGGGGAAACCACATGGGACCCCGGGAAATCCAGCAATGTTCTGATGAGCTGCCACCAGTGCTCTTCAAGAGCTGGAAGAGAGAACTAGGCTTCTGCACGACCTCAATCATACATGCATCATCCTTTGGGTCCCATCCCAGTCACCCACTGTAGAAAGCACACAGGCATGCACACATGCACTACACGTGTGGGGGGGGGGGTGAGGGGTAGAGACAGACAAAACACTGGTCCAGCAGGACTTGACAACTAAAATCATTTCCAATGAAAAACAAATCTTTTGTGCTGATGCTGACACTGACCCCCGTGTCATCCTGCACCAAGCCAAGTCAGCCCTCCTATCTCTGTCTTCTAAAACCTGCACCTGCCACCACCAACCCAAGCTAAGCTCGGAACACACCACTGTCACTTACACAACAAGACAGCTATATAAGGCAGATCTAACCCCACTGTTTGCAGACAGGGAACAAGGGGAAGGATTCTCCTAGAACCAGCTAAGGGCCAGATCAGCCTATGAGGAAACCCATGGGTTCCCAGACAGTCACTGGCAGTAGAAGAAGGCCCCTTCTTACTGTAATGTAGGGCTCTTTTCTATTTTTCCCAACTAGTTACCACAGTCTGGGAACAGAGAAGGGGGGTTAGTGTAACATTGACATGGTAAGCCCAGGTCCTAGAACAGCTTCCTCCTCAATTAGAAGCTACAGGGTACATGAAGAGGAGAAATCAAGTATTGAGTCAACTCTAGAGAAGGGTGTGTGTGTGTGTGTGTGTGTTAAACACGAAACACACGGGGCTGGTCAGTCAGATGACTCAGTGGGTAAAGGTGCTCACTACCACACCTAGCACCTCAGTTCAATCCCCCGCCAAGAACCCATATGATTTTTTTTTGGGGGGGGATGTCTTTGGAGGCAGGGTTTCTCTGCACAGCCCTGAACCAGGATGGCCTCAAACTCAAGAGATTTGCCTGCCTCTGCCTTCCGAGTTGCTAGGATTAAAGGCGTGCACAGTCAACACCACTACCCAGTAGACCCCTAAGATTGAAGAAGAGAACGAATTCCTGTAACTGACCTTCACATGTGTACTATGCACACACAAAGAAAGAAAGTAGGGGGCTGAAGACATGGCTCAGTGATTAAGAGCATCAGTTGCTCATCCAGAGGACCCAGGTACAATTTCCAGCACCCACATGGAGGCTCAAAAAATAAACTGTCTCTAACTCCAGTCCCAGGAAATCCAATGCCCTCTTTGGGTCTCCACAGGCAGGGAACACACACATACATAAAATAAAAAATAAAATAAAATAAAGATTAAAACATTTAGTAGAAAGTACATAAACAAATTAAAAAAAAAACCCTGAACAATAGCAAAAGTATACCAATATTCCTTTGAAAGTCATAGTCTACTTTTGAAAGGAGGCACCTAGGCCTCTTCCTGAAGCTATCTATCTACATAGCAAACTCTTTTCACTCAATTTTAAGGTTTGTTTTTTTGAGTGGAGGGCATGGGAAGAGTCCATTATTTCAGAGGAAGGAATGAAACAAAGGACAAGTGGTTAGTGGGGGGTGCTGCAGGGCAGATGGGAGGAGTCCCTGTCCTTACAGTGCAGGGCTGATTACAGAGGTTCTGTCTGTGGGCCTCCACTTTCCAGTGTACCGCCCTCCACTCAAACACCTAGGAAAGCCAGAAGCACAGTTATGTCCACGTAATGAGCCCTTTTGAGTCTAGACCTCCTCTGTGAGGAGTGAGATAATACTTCTGTCAGAGGACCCACTGGAACATTTAAGTCAAGAAAACACAGAAGCCCAGCACACAGTAAGGCACTCAACAAATGTGTTACAATTTGAACCCCCATCCCGAGAAGTTAGTATTTACCAATAACCTTCACCCTCAGCAGTGAAGAAGGCCACCAAGATATCTCTCAAAAGGGAGAATCACCATTCCAGGAGATCTCTAGAACAGTCTGCTTCAATTCCCACCCCAGATTACAAATCAGACCTCCAAGCCTGCCCCCTAGGCAGAGAGACCTGTGGGGAGTAGGCACCAATGTCCTCACACTACCCCAGACAAGAGATAGCTGGGCTCCAGAGTGTTTCCCCCAGGAAAAAAAGAAAACCTTCAGAATTCTACAGCTGAAACAGGAAAAGATGGGGGAAATGTACTGCTGACTACTCAACCTGGCCCCTTTCCCCACACGGCTTTGGCATAAAGCTCGGCTTTGCTAGAGGAGGAAAGGCCTAGGGCTCCTTCAGTTGAATTTCCAGAATTCAATTTTTTACTCAGGAAGAGGAAGAAAGTCCAGGCCCCAGGGAATCCCTCCAGCCCAGCAAAAACCTGGTACAAAGGCTACCAAATAGTTTCTGTATTGTCCAATACTAGAGAGACCTAAGGCTGCTAACATTTTGTAACAAAGGCTACCCACAGGGTATACCTGAGTTGCATTGAGGACTTGGTTCAACCACATGGAAAATAATTAAGGTTTTTGGTAGAGAAGGTATGTAGTGATCCAACTCTGTGAGGTCATGGCATAAAAACTGAGTAGGGGAAGAAATACTGGATTGAAACCATGGGCCAGTACGGATGGTGGGATGGGACGGGCTAGTTGGTAAGTCTACAGGAAGGAGTGGGTGGCCAAAGTGGGACCAGAACAGGAGGTCCTAGATTTCCTGGTGCTCGTTATTATATCCTACAGATCACTGTCTAACAGGGTGAGTTTAGCCTAACCGCTGGACTTGGCTGCCTGAGATTCACAAACCAGCCAGCTATCCCATCCCTACCCCTGGCTTTCCCACCAGGCCAAAGCCAATGTCCTTTTGAGAGATGCCCCCAGAGCCTGGGTAAAGCCAAGATCCTCTACTAGGCACTCTCAGACACAGTACATGTTAACTACCCCGTTACCTAATGGCCTCTCCAGGTAACAGGCTTCCTGATGAGTACAAGGACCAAGCTATTCTCACAGCAGCAAGCACAGAGTCTACCTAGTTCAGGGCCTGGCCCCAGCAGACTACTCAGAGAGGTCCTGGTTCCAATTTTTGGCCTTTACTCTTGAGCCACCTTGGAGAAAAGAGAAACAAGCAGCCTAGATATTACTGGCTCTCAGAGGCCCTGGGCCCAAGCCAGGCACCAATTCTATCAGATGCATGGTTGAGAGCACTGCTGACCACCCCCGTAACAGCAGCTTCCTCAGATGCATGCAATAAAATCCAGATAGGGCTCTGCAGGTATGAGAAAACTCAATAAAAAAAACCAAAACCCTCATCCCAAGCAAGGTGTGAGGTGCTAACAATCGTAGCTACAGTTAAACATGACATGGGTCTCACTTTTTTTTTTTTTTTTTTTTTTTTTTTTGAGACAGGGTTTCTCTGTGTAACAACTCTGGCTGCCCTAGAACTCACTCTGCAGACCAGGCTGGCCTCAAACTCACAAAGATCTGCCTGCCTCTGCCTCCTGAGTGCTGGCTGGGAATAAAGGCGTATGCCCAGCTGGGTCTCAAAATCTTTAAGATAAAGATGAATTCATTCCTTTCCTTGGTCCTATAAACAAGAAAATCAAGATATATGCTTAGAAGTGCTGGCCAAGGTCGGAGTCAGCAAGCCACAGAACGACCCAGAGTGTGTATTCTGATATTAAAGGCCATGACTAACCACCAGGAAAAAGTGGGAAATAAGCTAGGGGCCTTGAGTGCCAGTGACCTGATCATCTGCTAGCCTCCCCCGCCACTCCCCGCCAGGTCCTCCACCAGACTTTGCCCCAGGAAGGTTCCTCAGTCAAACCTTGGACCAGAGCACAGGGTCCTGCCTCACCCCAGCTCAGAGCCCTGACTATGGAAGGCAGTGAAGCCACAGGGAGGGAGGTGACCCACTTATGCCTCTCACTCCCAGGCCAGCCTAGGCAGAGTCAAGAGTCAGAATCTAGAGATAGACAAGTCTGTCTTTGTCCCATTCCTACAAACTCCAGCAACTCCCCAACAGGAGGCTTCTCTACAGGGTAAAAAGACTGGTTAGCCTCCATACCTTGCATGGGCTCTCTGTGGCCTGGACTGCCATTTTATAGGCCTTCCTCTAGCCTACCCCTCCTGCCCAGCCCCCAGGTCTGCAGATAAAACACAGGAGGGACTCCGGGGAGGAGGAAGGTCAGATCATCTTGAAGCCCTGAAGAAACGAAGTTGCAGGCCAACATCCACCTTGCAGTAGATATTGTGCATGAGTCCACAGGCCTGGGGGGGGGGGGCTGGAGGAGTGGGGTGCTAGGTAGCAGTCACATGATGCTTGCTAGCCTGGCCAAGCCTAGGGGACTATCTTTAGCTTATGGTGACCCGTGCATTCAGTGCTCCCACTCCTCCTGCCCAGACAGGGACCTTGCAGCCCAATAGTGGCTATGGCCACCCCCACAGCTGGTACCAGTTCCTGAAGCTCTACCCAAAAGTGGGTTGAAATCCCAGCTCCCTGATTGGCCTTTTCTGAAGCACTTACTGGACTCTAGTCAGATCAGCAACTACGACCTTTAGCTGCATGCTGACTTATACAAAGATTGAGTGGGTATCTTCTAACAAGACACCACTGAATCTCTTCCAAAGGATGCCACCTTTCTAGTGCTGAGCAGAGAAGAGACTTCCTTTCACACATGGTATGCTAAAGCAAAGCGGATCACGTGATCCTTCCTTCACCATAGTAAGAGCCTTATTGTAAAAGCCTCCAAGAAGCCCCTCCTCCACCACTACCCAACAGGAAGATGCCATCTAGTAAGCAATTCTAGATCAGGTTCTAACTCGGCCTATCATGTCAGGAATTCCAAGGGCCCAATGACCCCTAAAGTGCTGGCATCTATGAACCTATCTCACTCAGGAAAGAGGGACCATTATCATCACTAGCTCAACACAGCCTACAGTGCTAAACTCCATTATGTATGTGCACAGCTAGCTCATGTTTCACAACGACTCAAGAAAGTAGATATCATTATGACAGTTAACTTACAAGGAAACCAAGGCTCAAAGAAGCTCACTCAACTAGCGGGTAGCAGAGGTAGGGCTGAAACCCAGGTAGTCTCTGCCCAGCACATCTTGCCTTACAAACTGGCCAAATGTCTTACAGAGAACTTCTGGGAGCTCTACAAGTGCAGGTCCCCAGCATCCAGGACTACGGTCTTTGTGTCAAAAGCTCACTGTAAGTAAATACTGACCAAACATATGGTTACCTCTCAACTCTCAGGGATAGAGGTAAGTGACCCTATGCATTGCAACCAAGCAGCCAGGCCACACAGCTGGATTCTCACACCAATCTAAGCACCCAAGGCCATCTGTGGGAAAGTGTGAAGTAGGCAAAACAGCACAACAAACTCCCAATCCATAGGCTTTGGTTGCAAAGACTCCCAAGCAGTACTATAACCCACCAGCAATCCTGTGGCTGTAATACTCCCCTTGTCCTGAACACAGGCTTAATGCTCCAAGAGGGGCTTAGTTCCTAAGTAAGCAAACAGCAAAATTCCACAAGCTGATACTGTTTAGCTAAGTCACTGTTTATTCGAGGAAGGATTTTTAAGATAGGGTTTCAAGTAGCTCAGGCTAGCCTGGACTCCCGATTCTTCTGTCTCGATCTCTCAATTACTAGAATTAATTGCAGGTGAGTGCCATCTGTCAAATTTCACTCCTTTCACGATATAGCCCTGGCTGGCCTGGAATTCAGACATCCACCTCATGAGTTCAAAGGCAAAGGCATGCACCATCACCCTTAGCTTCAAAATTCATTCCCGAAAACACTTCCATGTGCTATAGCCCTGTGGCTTCCTAAGTCACTCCCAAGCCCTATTCTGTTTCACAGACACAAGGGTGCTCTGCTGCAAGCTGGACTGACTGTCACTGTCCCCAAGATGATGCTACCCTAACACAGATAATTTCTGTCTGGTGATGAGCAACCGCCTACAGTATACAAACTCTTTTGTTTTGTTCATCTTTGAAACAGGGTCTAACTAAGAAGTCCAGGTGGGACTGGAGAGATGATTCATCAGTTAAGAGCACTGGCTGCAGAGAGATGGTGGTGGCCCATGACTTTAATCCCATTACTTGAAAGGTAGAGGTAGGAGGATCTCTGAGTTTGATTGAAGCCAGCCTGATCTACAAAACAAGTTCTATGACAGCCAGGGCTACACAGAGAAACTTTGTCTCAAAAAACCAAAAATAAAATAAAATGCATGCACATGGCACAGACACACATGTGGGCACAACCCTCATACATATAAATTAATAAAAATAAAGGGGCAAAAAAAGCCTTGGCTACTGTCAAATCTCCCTGCCTCGGCCTCCAAAGATCACACATGTGAGTTACCTCCACAGCCCTGTACCAGGAATCTCAAGCAGTTGACTGCTGAAAAAGGCTTCTGGCTCTCCAAGAAATTACTTTCTACTACCCTGATTATGGGAGTGGATATGCTGACACCCAACACAGGCAGGACTGAAGAGGAACCGAAAATACTCATTGCATACTGGGAGTCTGCAGCTTGGAGGCAACCTGGGGGCCACAGCAGCAGTGAATTGCTGTTGAAGTGGTCCTGGGATATGAAGTTGCAGCTTCCCAATATAGAGTCTTCTCAATACTCTCCCCAGCAAAAAGCTGTATGCACTCATTCCCATTCATAGGGGAGGGGAGGGGCTTTCCCTGAACCACTGACAGAGCTTCTACTATCCATATGCTTCCTCACATGCACCAGAATTCTAACCAAAAAGGAGGGGTGCTTGAACATCCTTATTCTTCAGTATGGAGCAATGGACTAGGATGGGCCCTAAAGTCCTCAATTGTAAGCTTTAAGTCACTACAGAACAGGAATAGATCAAGCTGGGCAGGTTGAGAACACATGGTAACTTATCCTATGGCAGCAGCCCTGGCTCCTAAAACCCAAACAGTTCAGTGCTGTGTGCTATGTCCCAACAGAGAAGGAGAGAAGCCTAGGACAGCAGGACAAAAAAAAAAAAAAAAAAAAAGGAACAACTAATGTTGCTCTACCCACAGTCCCCAGATCCTGCTCAAAGATGCCTCTGAGTTACTGCATAATTACACTTTCCACAGATGTGGAGGGAGAGCCACGAATGGCCAGGTCATCTATAATCCAAGCAGGAAAGCAGAAAGATTACAAGTCTTTGGAGAACCTGAGCTACCACAGCAAGTTTGGGGCTAGCTTCAGCTACACAGTGAATCCTATGTCTCAAAAAATAATACAGTGGAGTAGACCTGACTCCCACACCTAATCAATCCCACCAATGATGTCCCTACCCAGCCACTGGGTTAAAGGTATGGACTGTGGAACCCATCTTTAAATATGCTAACCAACTGCCAACATAACACACAAGGCCTGGGCAGATGGGTCAAAATGAACCAAGAGAGCTCATATACCTCAGAACTTGGTAAGCTTTAACTGGGCAACACATCATCAATGACTAATAAAGTGGCACACAACATGTCAGGCAGGCTGCATGTTGGGACTGCATGACATTCACTCACAGCAGTTAACGTGAAATGAGCTCAGGGAGGTACAGCAACCCTTTTTCATTGCTTTGGGCAATTTCCAAATCTTTTAGGACCCAAAAGGATGGAAACAGGGAAAGTGTGGCTGGCAGACAGTGCACTGAAACTCAAGACATCCAGTTAATCTGAATTTAGGGTAGGCAATAAGAATTGTCCTATGTTGCCGGGCGGTGGTGGCGCACGCCTTTAATCCCAACACTCGGGAGGCAGAGCCAGGCGGATCTCTGTGAGTTTGAGGCCAGCCTGGACTACCAAGTGAGTCCCAGGAAAGGCGCAAAGTTACACAGAGAAACCCTGTCTCGAAAAAAAACAGAAAAAAACCAAAAAAAAAAAAAAACCAAAAAAAAAAAAAAAAAGAAAAAAGAATTGTCCTATGCAATACTCAGGACACACTTAAAATACTCATAAAATTCAGTTATCTGAAACCCAACTTAACTGGTATTCTATATTCTTAGTTGCTAAACCTGGCATGAGAGAGAAGGATGGACCACTACCTCCTGTTCAAACTCAAAAGTGGTTGGAGTGTACTACAGTCCCTGCTGTGGATACATGTCACGAACACACCCCCACCCCAGGGGTGGGTAGTAGCCTACAGTCTTTCCAGGCTTCCCTCATGATGATTTTTACTTTATACACTGATTCTCTCAAAAGCATCCAGCTGCCCATGAAGACAAGCTTCCTTTGAAACTTAGAGCTTAAAGACCTCAGCCCCAGTTTCAAATGTGTAAGAATTACCACCTGAGAAGTTTCATGGGCATGCAGATTACTCATTCTACCCTCTAGAACTTTCTGCTCAGAATGGTGGGAACAAGAATCTGTTAGGGCTGGGCATGGTGGTACATATTTAATCCTAGCACTTGGGAGGCAGAGGCAGGCAGGTCTCTGTGAGTTCTAGGACAGTCAGAGCTATACATAGTGAGACCCTGTCTCAAAAAACCAAACAGGGAAGAAAAAACAAACAAACAAAAAAGACTATGTTGGGTATATAATGCTGTCCCCCACATTGACCAAGCAGCAACAGAGTAGACAATTCCAAGATGTTTTGGGACATAACTTGACACTAAATCAAGGGATCTTAAACTATAATTTGGTAGGGGTTACCCAGAACCACACCATCTGACATTTTGAAATCAGGGCTTCTTAAGCTAGGAGCTAGCTAGTACAGCTAGATTCCTATTCTATTTTTTATTTTATATTATATTCTGCTAGGTGAATTAAGAGCTTCTTTTAAAAAATGGTAATAATACTAATAAGATGGTAGAGCTGTGTGCCTTTAATCCCAGCATTTGGGAGGCAGACAGATCTCTGTGAGTTTGAGGCCAGCCTAGTCTACAGAGAGACCCTTTCTGGAAAACAAACAAAACAAAAAGATGGTTGGAGAGGTTACAGAAACAGGCCCCAAGTCCTCCCCACTTCACTACTCAACTAGATTCCAGAGCAGACAATTGTGTGAAAAATCCTCACCTCACAGCTGTGACCTGAGATATACAGTAACATGGCACTTCTGTGGTCTAAGGATCAAATAGGGTTAGGGGCAAGTTCTCTCCAGATTCCAAAAATCTACCTAGGAATGTGTGCAGTGCTGGAACCTCCAGTTTTAAAAAATTCCCTGCCGCAGAAAAAGGGCCTGGCCTCCAGCTCTACTGGGGGTTCATATCTAATAAGGAGAGGGATCAGGAAGTTTTAATGATGTGAGCATAGAACCAGAGAAGAGTTTACTAACCAGTCTGCACTTCAAGCCAGGAATAAAGAACAACGAGGTTGAGGAGCTGAAGGTTGTGGCAAACACGAGGTCACAGGGAGTCGGTCTGGGCTAGGCTTGAGGTTTAGCTTCACACCAACCTCCCAACTGTGGCTGTGCCAGGAGAACAAAAACCCTAAAAGTCACTGTCCATCTGTGTCATCCTCATAGCCAGTTTCCACCTTTTCTTCCCCCTAAATCTGCTATTTGCCTTACTCAATGTCCTATGTCCAAGTCCCTTAAAATAATGGCTACTACTGCTTACTAAGCACTTACTCTGGGAAATCAAGCCTCCTGGTATAAGTCTTTATGCATTACCTTTACAATCCACACAGCAAAAGACCTTGTTCTAGAAGAGGTTAAGGGGCTGGAGAAATGGCTCAGAGGTTAAGAGCACTGGCTGCTCTTCCAGAGGACCTGGGTTCAATCCCCAGCACCCACATGGCAGCTCACAACTGTAACTCCAGTTCCAAGGGATCCGACACCCTCACACACACATACATGCAAGCAAAACACTAATGCACATAAAATAGAAGTAAAGATTATTAAAAAGAAGAGGAGGAGGAGGTTCAAAGCTAAAGCCAAAAGAATTTAAGTTTAAGCTGAAGAGCACAGAGTAGAAAAGTATGTGACTCCAGAGATCTGAAAACATAAGTAACACAGGAAATGAAAGCCAGGTTTTTTTGTTTGTTTGTGTTTTTGTTTTGTTTTGTTTTGTTTGAGACAGGGATTCTCTGTAGTTTTGGTGCCTGTCCTGGATCTCGCTCTGTAGACCAGGCTGGCCTGGAACTTACAGAGATCCGCCTGGCTCTGCCTCCCAAGTGCTGGGATCAAAGGCATGCGCCACTACCGCCCAGCGCTAAGAGTTTTTTGTTTGTTTGTTTTTAATGCCCCCAAAGAACTCCAAGCTCAAGTCTGTAGACTTTGTTTGTTTGTTTTGTTTTGTTTTGTTTTGTTTTGTTTTGAGACAGGGTCTCTCAAAGCAGCTATGGCTATCTTAGAGCTCACTATGTAGACCAGATGAACCTCTAACTCTAAAACCCTCCTGCCTCTGCCTCCTGAATGCTGGATTAAAGTGTGTACCACCACACTTTACTATGCCCGCAAGTCTTACAGGAAATCAGGCTACTCAACAGAAATTTAGCTCTCTGAAAGTAGTTCACCTGTGTGGGGGGTGGGGTGGGGGAGATAGGAGGGGCTGAGGGATGGTGAAAGTCAAAGCTCTTGTTATCACAAAGGCAATGATGCCCTATGGCCTACTAAACAGCAAGGTCTAGGGTTGGAGCATAAACCAAAGCCCCAGAGAATTTTGCTTCCAGAAGCAGAATTGAATGGGTGCAGACACTAAAAAGCCCACAGATCAAAATGTCAAAAAGGAGGCTGGAAGGGGGAAACAAGGTGAAAAGCCAGGATATGCATTTAAACCCTGCTCTCAGGCCCAGGGGAAATTGAATGGGGCCTAAGTTACCTTTCCTTACCCATGATGACCAGTGCTAAGTACTTCCTCACCCACCACTACATCTGTCTCACTAGAATAAGCTGCTGTCTTCCCACTCCATAGAATTGAGACATGACTTTGCTGACTTGTCTCAATGGTGAACTGGATCATGGATGTGGCTCAGTGATAAAGCCCTCACCCAGTACTCCTAAGGCTCTGGGTTCAGTTGCCAGCGAACTGATTTTGAGATCCCAGGCCTAGGATCCTGCCACTAGGAAGCAATAGTGAACAGCCAATCCCCATTCCTGGTGCTCAGCATATGAGGCCTTAATCTTTAGCCTACCTGTGACTGGCTCATGCTACTGGCTAACATCGCTCTACAGAATCTCAGGCAGCAAGAGGCTAAAAAAAGTCTGGGATCTATGCCTGTTACAGGCACAAGAGCAACAGGTACCAATTGAGTGCTTCCAGTCAGCAATGGATGAACAGCACTCTTCTCTCAATGACATGTGCATATGATGTGCTAGGGAAAGGTGAAGGCAGGACCACAAACAGGATCTGGTATGTATGAGCTGACAAGGCTGACAATGGGATCATTGTCTGACAATGGGAGTCTGTCTCCATGCAGAGACTACTCTGCCCTAAATCAAGACTTACAACTCTTTTGTGGTTTTTTGTTTTTTTTGGGGGGTTTTTTTTTTTTTTTTTTTTTTGAGCTGAGGATCGAACCCAGGGCCTTGTGCTTGCTAGGCAAGCGCTCTACCACTGAGCTAAATCCCCAACCCGACTTACAACTCTTAAGCCTGGGCTCTCCCCAAGAAATGAAGGAAAGCCAGGAAAAACAAATGCAAGCCAACCAAGTACTCTGAAGGAGACCTGGATGGTGGTCTGACAGCTGTTTGGTACTGGTTTGTCCTAGCTCACCTGTTCCAGCTACCAGTGGGACAGTGTAGCTGGTAGGCCACTGCCACCTTGAGCAACATTTGCCTTGGGGCAAGTAATAGAACAGGAGAGAACAGATAGCCTGACTTAGCACTGCAGTCCCAGAAAAACTCTAACAGCATCTACACTGCTCACTGCCACTATCCATGGCATGCTATCCATGCACACACGTCATAGTCACTACAAGGGCAAACTAGCTGCCTCCTTCAAAGGGGTAGCTGTCTAGCAGCAGGCAAACAGTGCCCTGTGAAGCAGCCCAAAAAATGTTTCACTTTGGGAATGAGAGGACAAAGCAACAAGGAAAACTGGCTTCTGTGCACCTTGATGACAAGAGGATGCCCTTCCACATGAATGATGGGCAGCCCTAAAGGGAGTCTATCATACACTCACTCTAGCACTGCTGGTCAGCATCTACTACCAATGGTGTCTGGAGGTTTGGAGGCACTTCCTGGACAAGCCCAGATGAGGGTCTTTGCCTACCCTCCACTTATTTCTTCTACAGCTGCTTTAAAAAAAAAACAAATGTTAGACTATGAGAACTCTGAGAAGGCAGCAGGTATGGAAGAAAGAACACTGGTCCTGCATGGTAGCGAAGATAAGAAGTGTGCCTATGCTGCCAGGCTTCTCTCAGCCAGGGCAGGGGCATATGCACATGTGAATTCTTAGCATGACTCAGTGACCTCCCACAGAGCTCAGGGAGCCAAGGGGGGTAGGCACAGAGTGAGGGCCACAAGCAGCAGCTGTCTAGCTGCTGACTAGAGTTCCTGCCTTGCCTCTCCCAAGCCTGCTGGGACCAGGAACTTTCCTCATCTGTGCTAAGCAAATGCTACCAACTGAGTAACATCCCCAGCTCACTGTACTGCATTTCTAGCAAGCAGTACTGGTTTAGAGAAAGATGTAATCCTATTAGTGCTTACTAGTACTCATGGTCGCTGGTGGGACACAATGCCACAGTTTTCCTTTTACTAAAATCTATTTGGACTTTTTTTTTTTTTTTTTTTAAGAATAAATTGTTATTGCCTGAGTAATCTAAAAAGATTTTTGCCAGGCAGTGGTGGTGGCGGCGGCGGCGGCGGCGCACGCCTTTAGTCCCAGCACTTGGGAGGCAGAGGCAGGCAGATCTCTGTGAGTTCAAGGCCAGCCTGGTCTACAAAGTGAGTTTCAGGAAAGGCTCCATAGCTACACAAAGAAACCCTGTCTCAGAAAAACCAAAAAAAAAAAAAAAAAAAAAAAAAATCCACTTCAAAAAGCTAAAAGGCCAAGAACACAATAGTCATTGACCCAAGGACCTCACAAAGCCTGTGGAGAGCCAGCCCACCCTTGCTACTCTTTAGGCTAGACCTGAAAAATCCCCAAGGTCAGCAGCTCTCTTTCCAAAAGATCTGTATGGCCCTAACACAACTAAAAAGAACATCTCTTGGGGAGAAGGGCCAAGGCTCCCTGGCAGGATCCAAAGTTCCCAAGACTTGGCTCATACCCACTAGTCTTATGCCCAGAGAGCCCAGCCTGCCAAAGAGGCAGTGGGGCCTCTGGGCTGATGCTTAAAGTATAGGTCCTCTCCTTGCAGAAACAGCTCAAGTTTTGTAGATATGCATATGTATGCACATAATATGTAAACACACACATTCTCTTGGGGAGAACGCAGGCTAGGACACAGGTAAGACATTGATTTTTGGAGTAAATGTGTTACAGGCAAATCTCAACTACTCACTACTGCACGGCCTTAAGCTTATATGCATTGGTATTTTGCTTGCATGTATGTCTCTACGAAGATGTCAGGTCCCCTAGAACTGGAGTTACAGACAGTTGTGAACTACCATGTGAGTGCTGGGAAATGAACCCAGGTCCTCTGGAAGAGCAGCCAGTGCTCTTAACCTACTGAGCCATCTTGCCAGTCCCCTGTTTTCTTATAAAATAAAGATCATGCTCAGAACTAGGCCCCACATGACTGTGGTAAAAAATGAATGGTGACAATGAATGGGTAAAGGTTCAGAGCTCTGACAAGCATGTAAGAAGTAAGGGTACCACAAAACTTTAACCAGACTGTATGGCAAACTGACAGAGGCACAGCAGCTTGGCTAAGTACTGTACACAACACCCACTGTGAGAAAAGATGAGAAAAGAAGGCCAAAGTCAGAACTGACTTCTCTATGCTTTCATCTCAGCCTGCTCTGGACCTACTAATGAAGTCTTATCCAGTTGGTCAAAACTCACAGCAAGGTCCAGCATGGCAGCATATGCCTTTAATCCTGGGACATGGGAGGCAGAGTTCCAAGCCAGTCTGGCCTACATAGTGAGTTCCATGACAGCCAGGACTGCACTGTAGCACTAACAACAACCCACAGCAGTTGCTGACACAGCAGTCTCTGTCCTGAGAGGAACAGAAAACTATTAAGACCCAGGGTCATTGGGGCTGGAGAGATGGCTCAGCAGTTAAGAATCTGTATTGCTCTTCAAGAGGACCTGAGTTTGAAATCTGCATTAGATTCCCAGCATTCACATCAGGTGGCTCACAAATGCCTGTAACACCATCCCCAGATAGTGATAGTGCCTCTGCAGGAACACACACATTTTTTTTTTTTTTATAAAGACCCAGGGTCATGATCCTTCTGTAACTTACCCAGGATTTGTGATTCTTTGCCCTGCTATTGCTGGTGCCCCATGCTAACCATTCACATCTTATTCCAACTCCACCCAGCAGGAGTTTAGAAAGGTATGCAGATACCAGCTCAAGAGATCTGCAACCAAAAAACCCAAAACCCCTTTTGTCTGATTGACATAGCATGATTAGTTCAGCCCCTAGGCACTTGAGATGTTCAGAGGAAGTAAGAAACAGCATTCCACAGGGAAACAGTGAGTTGGTTTAAAAAAAAAAAAATCAGAAAGAAAGAAGGGGCTGGGGAGATGGTTCAGTGGTTAAGAATAGTTACTAGCTGCTCCTCCAGAGGACCTGGGTTCAATCCCCAGCACCCACATGGCAGCTCACAACTGTCAGTAGTTCTAGTTCCATGGGATCTGACACCCTCATACACACACATGCAGATAAAAACACCCATGCATATGAAATAAAAAAAAGAAAAAAAGAAAGAAAGGGGGTAGAGAGGTGGTTCAGTGGTTAAGAGTACTGGCTGCTCTTCCAGAGGATCAAGGCTAAATTCTCAGCAGCCACATGGCAGCTCACACCTGTCTATAACTCCCCTTCCAGGGCTTCTGACACTCTCACACAGACATACATGTAGGTAAAACATCAATAAACATGAAATAAAAATAAGCTATATATTTTTAAAAAGAAGAAAGAAAAGAAAAGAAAACCTGGCCAGGTGGTGGTGGCACACACCCACCCTTGGGAGGGCCTTTTAATCCCAGCCCTGTGAGTTCAAGACCAATCTGGTCTACAGAGAGAGTTCCAGGACAGCCAGGACTACAGAGAAACCCTGTCTTCAAAAGAAGAAAAGGAAAAAGAAAGAAAAGAAAAGAGAAGAGAAGAGAAGAGAAGAGAAGAGAAGAGAAAAGAAAAGAAAAGAAGACCTGACTCACAACCTAATCATCACAGTCTCATAAAGTTTCTACTGTTTTCCTTTTTAGTCTTTTAAGGACATCTCATGTAGGCTAAACTGGCCTCCAAATCTGCTGTGCAGCAAAGGCTGGCCTTGGGCTTCTTTCCTTCTCTCAGCTTCCCCAGTGCTGGGATGACAACATCCCTCTGATAAAGGTTACTCACAATATCTCCAGAAAGGAAGGCAAGAGGACAGACTCTCCATCTTCCAGCTGCCTAGAGTGTTCTATGTCATCCACCAACCCCAGAGCACGGAGCTTCACTGGCCCCACTCAGATACTGGAGCAGCTGAAGCCAAAGACTGTAGCCACAGATCTCCTGTAGTGCCAGGGAGTGGTGGGTCTCTGAATTCTGAGGCCAGCCTGATCTACAGAGTGGAGTTCCAAGACAGCTAGGACTATGCAGAGAAAGCCTGTCTCAAAAAACAAAACATTTTTTTTAAACTAACTCTCTCTCTCTCTCTCTCTCTCTCTCTCTCTCTCTCTCTCTCTCTCTCTCTGTGTGTGTGTGTGTGTGTGTGTGTGTGTGTGTGTATGTACTCGTGAGTGCAGTACCCCCAGAGACCAGGAGGGCATTAGATCCCCTGGAAGTAGAATTACAGGTGGTCATGGGTTCTGGGAAAAGAACTAAAGTACTCTGAAAGAACAGCCAGTGCTATTAACTAGCTGAGCCCTCTCTGCAGCCCACACATTTCCTAGGAAAGCAGACTTGCAGGTATAAACAAAGACCTTGCCTACATTCTGCTCTGACAGAAGGCAAAGGAAAAAAATTTTATTGAAATCTCACTTGAATACCATGACTCAAGTCCTGTTTTAGATCAAACAAAACAACCTTCTGGACTGTTTAAATTCCCTAAGAAACAACACATCGAAAAACAACTTTTAACCCTTACCATCTTGTAATTTTGGCTCAGTCATTTCTGGATCATACATGCTACTAAGTATCATAATGTATCTGTGGAACAAGAATCTCCAACAAGTAGCTCTGGCACCATTCCCTTCATGAAGGTCTATTGCGGACTTGCCTGAGTTTCCTGCAGGCCTTTCTGCTTCCACCTTGCTCCCCACCCCTTTCTCCACAAACCTGAGGAATCTTTCAACATTTTTGTTGTTGTTTTTCAAGACAGGGTTTCTCTGGGTAGCCCTGGCTGTCCTAACTCACTCTGTAGACCAGGCTGACCTCATCTTGCACTCACAGATATCCACTTGCCTCTGCCTCCCAAGCGCTGGGATTAATCTGAGGAACCTTAAAGCATATATACTTCAGTGTCATTGCTCTCCAGCTTCCACAACAGAATTCCCTAAATATCTGAGCCCTCCTCATCCTCCATCTCTATCCTTGGAGGATACTAAGTGTCTGCAGTTTCTCTGGCTAGAATGATCACTCTGACCATGCCAACACCTTAACAATGGCTGCTCCTAGACACTGCCCAGTACTTCTCTATGAAACTGCCTCCAAAGTAGCTGGGATAACAGGACTGCACACACGCCCTCAAGATGGCTGTTTCTTTAAGCTGCTATTTTGGGACGTGATTTGTTAAGCAGGAACAGATAATTGGTAGTTAGTTCACTGCTTCCCTGTGGGAATGTAAACAATAAGGTCAGGCTACTCTCTCTAGTGCACAGCAGAATTCCCAGGGCCCAACTCTTTTTTTTTTTTTTTTAAAGTAATTTTTTTTTAAATTTATTTATTTATTATGTATACAGTGCACATATCCCTGCAGGCCAGAAGAGGGCACCAGATCTCATTACAGATGGTAGTGAGCCACCATGTGGTTGCTGGGAATTGAACTCAGGACCTTTGGAAGAGCAAGCAGTGCTCTTAACCTCTGAGCCATTTCTCCAGCCCCTCCAGGGCCCAACTCTTAGTAGGCTGTTCAAACCAATGGCTGACTGTGATTTTTCAAGCTGTTGAGAGCCAAGCAGTTCCTGTCACACAAAAGTCAGGTTCAAGCCATGGGATCTGTCTGGATAAATCTGAGCACTGTACTAGTCCCACCTCTGTTCTGCTCAGCTGGCTGACACTTAGACCCCAGATTCTACCAGCCCTAGGTTGTACATGTTCAGACCAGAAGAGATATATCTCAGTAATGACTCAATCTAACCGCACACAAGGTGTAGGAATCCTCACGTTCCCTCCAAGAAATGCCTACCACTGTCTGCACGCTACTAAGTACTCACCACCTATGACAACCAATCCTACTCCAGCCCGAGCCAGAAGCCTAGAGCACAATGTCACATACCTAAAGTACTACTGCCTTAGCCTGGCTTTTGGAAGAAAGCTGGTCTGATCTGAGTAGGAGATTCTCTGAATGAAATCAACAGTCAGTCTTAACTTCTGACTCAACTGATAGAGTGAAATTAATCCTAATGGGAAAGAGCCTTGACAGAGCTTGGGGCTAAGCAACTCCATTCACAGGAAGCAGGAAAGGAAGTGGGGAAATTCAGTCAAGTTGCTCAAGTATCTCAGTGAGATGCACAGCTGAAGCTAGCAGTTGATCCTCCAATGCCCCTGCCTGATTCCTTCCCCTCCCTTACAGGGTGTAGCACAGGACAGCACTGTCTGGGAGAAGCCTCTGTCCAGAGAGCAATGCTCGGAGGAGCCTTATCTCCCTTCCCCAAACAGAAGGCCGACACTGCACTGGGGACACTGCACTGGGATCTTCCGTTCTTTCCCCTTTCCATTGTGGTAGTTAACACCTGCTCAGTCGTCCTCACACCTACAAGATGAGACTGGGGTAGAAGGGGCCTTAAAAGACTGAAACCAATGATGCTATTTATACCTAGTCCACAGGAGGGCAAAGAAGCAAAGGCTAGCTGGGGCCTAAGACAACAGTTTCCTTGGCAAGCTCATCCTTAGCTTTGCTCCAGGGCCTCAGGCCACAATGCTCTTGGTATCATGTCCTCACCACATTCCCTCTCCCTCAGGAGAAGATTAAGCAGCTCTCTGTGGAGAGCTTTCCAGTCCTATCCAACAACTTCTCAACTGTTCTCCAAGGCCATTTCTTGGCTTATACCTTGGACAGAACACTGTCCTTTCTCTTTTGATGAGGAAACACAGTATCTGGGACCACAGGCCTCAGGCTGGAAGGAAGTCATTGTGATGAAGGATGAACATTCAAGGCCCTGCAGGTAAACAGCTACTAACTAGTAGTCCTGAGGTGGCTGTGCTTTGGCCACCAGCTGTCAGTGACAGCGCACGGACTCCAGACCATGCCCTCACTCAGTGCTCTCGTGCAGTTCAGCAAAGCTTTATGCAGTCGTCTTCTTTTTCTTTGTTGTTGTTGTTCTTTAAAGCAAAGTTGGAAATCCCTAAGCTTCTAGTTTGGTGTTTTGTTTTTTTTTGAGGTGGGTCTTTTGAAACAGAGTCAGTCTCTTCACATAGCCGCGGGCCATCCTAGAACTCATTATGTACACCAAGCTGGCCTCAAACACACAGAACTCTACCTACGCCTTTCAGGTGTTGGGATTAAAGGCGAGTATGCCACCGCACCCAGTCTAATTTCCCCAATTTTAAAATATGGATGGTTCGGGCTGGAGAGATGGCTCAGAGGTTAAGAGCACTGACTGCTCTTCCAGAGGTCCTGAGTTCAATTCCCAGCACCCACATGGTGGCTCACAACCATCTGTAATGAGATCTGGCACCCTCTTCTGTATACATAATACATAAATAAATCTTTAAAAAAAAAAAAAAAATATGGATGGTTCCTCTAAAACGTTCTTAAAGCAAATCAATCGAGACCTGTCAGGAGGCAAGACCAGGCATGAGGATGTGGACAGATACTTTGTGACTTGTTTTTATATGTTGAAAAAGAGTCTCACTATGTGCTCCTGGCTGGCCTGGAACTCCCTATGTAGACCATGCTGCCATCAAACTCGGAGAGACCCATCCACCTGCCTTTGCCTTCCATGGACTGGGAGGCAAATGCCATCCATCATGCCCAGCTTTTTGTTTGTTTTTGGTATGGCTTGTAGCCCCAGCTAGCCTGGTTCTTGCTGCAGTATCTCAGGCTGGCCTTAAGCTCAGGGCAATCCTTCTGCCTCCATCTCTAGAGCCAGAATTAAAGATGTGTACCACCACACCTAGCCCACTTGTGACTTCCTTCTTTCAGAATAAAAGCCTCACTATGGCAAATTTATCTTCCTTACTATTTAATTGTGAGGGAGGGAGGGGCTGGCAGCTAACAGAGTCTAAAAATTTTCTGAATCAACAAACTAGAACTTCGCCAGTTTGTTGCTACAGGTTCTTTAAAAAAAAAAAAATCACCATCTAAACTATTCAAACTATGTTCACTTGGGGACACTGTTCAAAGTTACCAACTGACTAAGCCAAAATCCACCAATGCTCCCCGCAACACCTGCACTAAAACTTAACCATAAGGTCACTGAAATAGTAAGACAACTCCAAAACAATGCCGTTAATACCAACTGACCTTGTGTCATACACAGGAGCGCTCTCTGCAACAAATTCAAAGCTATGGGAAGACACCAAAGCACTAAATGGACAATTTTACCACAAAGCATCCAGGCTCATCTTCCACTAAAAATTCCAAGAGCCACAATTTGGCTCAGCACATAAAGGAGAACTGAATTTGATCACTGGGACACTCATGCACCTGCACCAACCCCAGCAAGTCGCCCTCTGACCTCCAATCACAGGCAGGCAGGCACCCACACCGAGAGAAAGAAAGAAAGAAAGAAAGAGACAGACAGACAGACAGAGACACCACCCACATTTGGATTTCTTACAAGATCCTTAAATCCACCTCCATAATAAGCCAGCAAAGGGCAGGGTCAGGAAAACCAGCTAGAGGATGGTGATGTGAACTACCTTCCTTTTTATGCTCACGTCCAAATTCTAGGGATCAAGGGATAGAGGGTGCTGGGCCATGAGAAGAATGGCTTCAACATATCCTCTGTTAAGCAAAATGAAAGGCCAAATTCAAGCCCTCAAGAGTTTCTGAGCCAGGTTCCTGCAGAGCACTTATACACGCTCACCTAAGCTCATCATCAAGTGGTCCTAGTAGGTGGGTGCTATGGTTTGAATATGCAATGTCCCCCAGAGGCTCACATGTTAAAGGCTTGGTCCTCAGCTGGTGGCATAATTTCAGGACATCTTAGAAATGTTTTAGGAAGTGGAGACCTAGCTGGAAGTAGGTGACTGGATATGTGCCCAGTCCCTTCCTCACTCTGTTCCCATGTCCACCAAGAGCTGGACAGTCTCCTCCTCTAGATATTCTTCCTGTCTCAGGCCAAAGTAACCCAGGCAGCCCAAGAATGGACCCTCGAGCCCGAACACCCGCATCTAAGTTGTTCTACCACTGCCATCCTGTGCTCACAGCAGCCCAACCTGTGAAGAACCCTGTAAAAGAGGATTCCATCTCTGCAGCCCCTCCCAATTTTAATAATCCCTATTCTCTTCAAAGAGGAAGAGGAAAACCAAATGCCAGGGCACAGATACCAGAGCAAAGCTGACTACTAGGGCCTGGTCTGGGAACAAAGCCTACCTCCTTAGGCCAGCCTTCTCAGGAAGGCCTTAGTTTAGTAGCCTGTCTGGGATCAAGGCAAACTCCTTGTTCCTAAGCACAGGTGTTAATTCAGCTGACTTCAGACATGGAGGAAACTGCACCTGCAACAGTCCAGGGCTGTGCTGCAGAGTGGCTGAGGAATAGTGTAACATGGGGGCTTCTTTTTGTAATCTGGGAATTCTAGTCCAAAGGATCAGACATGAAAACTCAAACCATTTACCTTAATATAAGAGTTCATCACCACATCACTTTTCACTCAAAATCCTCTAAGGTTCCCTCCCCATGACCTTCCACTTAAATTGGGACTTGGCACTCCTATAAAGCAGGACTGCCCACCTTTCTAGTAGATGGCTACACTCCAACCACAGGAACTCAGTTCCCTGAACCCCACCCTGCTCTCAACCAAAAATGAAGTGATCACAGGCTCTTCTCAGCAACCCCACTCACCCTACGTATGTCAGCTCAGCCCTGTTCCCCAGCAACTCTGAGCTACACTGCACTGGATGTCCCCGCTGTACCACACACACTCTCCCCACACGGCCTTTTCTTACACACTGAACTTAGGGTACATGTCCTCCTATCCACTACAGTACCCTCAGCACTTCACACACAGCAAACCCACAATGCACGCTCACCAGTGTGTGTTCATTGAGCTGCCCACTACAACCTGTCAGCCTTGGTTGTAGCGCTGGGGACACCTTGACCAAGTGGAGACAAAGCTAACAAAGATCAGCAGAGTCAGGGGGATGAGATACAATGGAGGGCCAGAGTTTTTTGACTATGCAGGGTGGTCTGGGAAGGCCTCACCATTACCACAATCCAGAGAAAAAGCATTCCAGAAACAAATGCCCAAAGCAGAAGCATGTCATGTCAGACACACTATAGTACTGCTGGGAAGGAAGAAAGTGGTGTGGAGTGCATAATGGTTGGGGGACCCAGCTCAGGAAATCTTAGGATGGGCTAAGGACTCCTGTTCTGAGAAAGCCACCAAGGTTCTAAGCAAGAGTTAACAGAAGGCAGTTAAAGAGTCTGCTGGGACAACCTAAGTAAGAAATGATGTCTAATTCCCACACTCAACAAAGTGGAAAGAAACATCTAGATCTGGAAGCAAATTTTAAGATCCAAAAGGATTGTACTGGTGAATTAGATGTACTTTGATAAAGACAACAGAGTGCAGGATGGCCTCAAGTTTCTCTGCACACTCAGGACAGTTGTTCAATCTCTTGTGAGTCTGCTCTTCATATGGGTATTAGGGTAAAAACACCTGCTGAGACTACATGGTGACTCCTTTAAAGCAAACCAGCCAACAGAAATACTATGCATGCTGGCTACTGTAGGATGCAGGGGACTCTGGTGGTCAACAGCTATGTGAACAGTACCCCAGACTAAGATGAAGAAGACCTTCACCACCTGGCCAGCTTTACACATTTCGTCAGGAAGGCCCTCTCCCACATCTAGAGTTCAGTCAGTCCAAAGATTCAGCCAAAAGACAAAGGTGTCACAGCAAGACTACTTCATGGAAAACCCTCAGGGAGGCATCTCAGGTCACCAGCCACAGGAGACCAGCCATCTCAAAACTCACCAACTTCTGGCTACTCGCCCCTACTTAAGAAAGGCAAAGAATACCCCCTCCCGCAAGCCCTCAGTCTACACAAATCTGGTTGCGAAATGCATTCTGGCTGTGAGGCAATTACGCCTGTGTAGGATGCTGTACCATCAACCTGATTCTCAGAACTCAGGCAGCACTGCATAAGGAGTGAAGAGGCTAGGTAAAGGTATAGATGACTCTGCCCAGGTTCTAATTTCAATTCCTTCAGCTTCTCCCTTCACCTAACTGCCTTCCCTGAGATCACCGTGGACCAGCCAGCAGAGGTCTGTGAGCCTTGACTGCAACTCCTGCAGAGCCAACACCTAATTAACTACTCTTCCGAGCTCCTCTTGGACTTTTGTGAACGGGGGCACTCCCATCTGCCAAGCTCTCCATTTTTAAGAGGGCTTTGTGGTTTGGGGCACTGCTCCTTCTCTCTCTGCTTGTTTCCCAGGGAAGAAAAGACTGGATGCTGAGTAACAGCATAAAATGCTGACTCTGGTTTGGGACTCACTGCAGACCCAGACAAGAATCAGCAAAGACTTAGTCTCTCAGGAGGTTCAAAGTTCAAGAGGGCTTGTGACTACCCCGTCCCCAAAAGTCAGAGCCACCTCCCAATCACCTCTCCCTGTTGGGCAGGTAGCTGGAAAGCTGCTCCCCTTCCCGGCAAAGAATCCTAACTGTGCCTTCTTCAGAAGAAAAAGTGACATGAACCAGGGAGGAAAGGCCTTAAGCCTCACTCAAACTGTTCTTAGTACTCATTTGCAAAAGCATATAACCAACAAACTCAAAGAATGACCATATGCCCTCAACAAATTAGGATAACCTAATATAATCTAAAATTCTCTAATCTCCCATTTGTCATCAAAAGGACTTGTGTGGGAGTTTGTTTGCTTGCGACAAGATCTCATTGTGTAGCCCAAGCTGATCTAGAACTCTCTTCATGCCTCAGTATCCCTGTGATGGGCGCATAGACAAGAGCCACCATACCCTGCTTCAAAACATCTCATGTTTTGAAGTTTCAGTTTGTTCAAATGAAGATCTAGACAAGATTCATAACAATGCATGACTGGACTTCAACCTTTTCATCTTAACATTCATTCCCTTCTCAAAGCCCTCTTCTTTATTGATAAAAATGTTATACAGAATTTCTCGAGAAACACTGGATAAACTAGGTAGTCACATGTACCTTTAATCCCAGCACTTGGGAGATGCAGTGTTAGGGTGGGAATTTCAAGGTCATCCTATTTTCTCTATGCACTAGGGTGGGAGGTGTTTCACTCATGCTGTTATGAGCTTTCTCACCACACAGTAAGGCCAATCACTCCACTATATGCCTTCCCAAGCTATCAACCTCAGTTCATGAAACCAAGTCTCTCCAGCCTTCACAGGGCTTGGAGTCAAGACATGAATTCCCCACATTGGCAGATTTGAGGAAACATGCACTAAAAGCTCTGCTTCAATTTAGCTTTGGTGGGAAGTGAGTTTGGGGTTCTAGTAGGGAGAACAGTTTTAACACTAGCACCTTAAAACATTTAGGCCTGGGGCTGGAGAGATGGCTCAGCGGTTAAGAGCACTGGCTGAGGGAAGACAGTCCTTCACAATCACCTTCAGACACAACCTCCCATCTCCCATCAACACACACAGGTGTACGGAGAAATACAGCTGCTCTTTCCCAAGATCCAAAATATGTGAACAGAAGGAAGATGGAGGTATCAGACTAGTCAAGGCCCAAGGAGGTTAAGCTACTTCCCTGGGTCAGAATAGAATCTGAGTTCTCTCTCTGATCCTGACTAGAAATAAAGACACTCCAATCTGTCTCAAAGATTATAACATTACGTAAACACATATACACAAATAAAAAATCTTAAAAAACAAAACAAAAACAAAACAAAAAATAGCAGTAATAATAATTGGGCCAGAGGGATGGCCTAGCAGTTAAGAGCACTTGCTGCTCTTGAAGAGGACAGGGCTTTGGTTCATGGCAGTTCACAACCATCTGTAACTCTAGATCCAGGGGATTTGATGATTCTTCTGGCCTACTCAGGTAGTGCTCCTGCATACATACAGACAAAGTACACACACAAATAAATAAATCAATCTTTTTAAATATAAAAAAAAATTGTTACATGCTTGTCTGAGGTTCTCAAACAAAAGATAAATGGGGCAAAAATGAAAAAAAAAAAAAAAAGAAAAAAAAAAAAAGCATTGGCTGTTCTTCCAGAGGTCCGTAATGAGATCCGGTGCCCTCTTCTGGCCTGCAGGCAGACATACAGGCAGAACACTGTATACACAATATAAATACGTAAATCTTTAAAACAAAAACAAAAACAAAACAACAACAACAAAATTTAGGCCTAATCTACTACACTGCAGATAAAGAAACAAGGCAGAGAGCCACAGGGTGTGTGACTGGAGCTCAATCAAAAGCAGGATCAGTACATGATAACTATCACAAATGTATATGTGTGGTCAGAATACAACTTGCAGGTATCAACCATGTGGGTCCTGAGGATCCAACTCAAGTCATCAGAATTAGTAGAAGGTGCCAGGTGCCTTTATCTGCTGAGCCATTTCACTGGCCCCACAAAAATAATTTTAAACAGTGTTTACTATAGCAACACTTGGGGGTTCCCACTGTGTCTGGCACATGTGCTATGGACTTGGTAAACATTTACCACCTTCAATTCTTACAACTCTCCAAAACCACTACCATTACTCTCCTTTAGAGGAGTAAACTAACAGTGACTCAGGGAGGTGCACAATTCCAAGATTACACAGCAAGTTAGAAACTTAGCTAGGGAACCAAAAGTGTAAACCCAGTTTCCAGAGCCAGAGTCTAAAGACTTAAATGATGCTGTGAGGCCCTAGTTTAGCAGCAGGGGCAGGACAGGGTTCCAGGACACCAGGAGTTAGGGGGCTTTGTAACCCTGACTCTGCAATCATCAGCAATCATCAAGGAGACTCATACAAACACAAATGAGGCACCGAAGTCTCAGACTCTATCCCCAGCTCAGGCACAAGCTTTCTCAGTATACCCAGTGAGAGGCAGATCCACAACAAACTCATACAGGCTGCTTGCTGTATTGGAGAGCGTGTGTGAGCTCTCTCCAGAGACTTAGAGATGCAAATTAACTAAAATTTGAGGCAAATTAAAACTTGATTTGGAGTCGGGTGCCTTTAATCCCAGCACTCCAGAGGCAGAGGCAGTAGGATATGAGTTCAAGGCCAGCCTGGTCTACAGAGCAAGTACCACGACAGCCAGGGCTACACAGAGAAACACTATCTTGAAAAACAAACAAAAAAAGTAGTAATTTCTTTGAGTGACTGACCAACCTATAAGACTCTCATGACCAGCCAGGTGTAGTGGGACACCCCTTTAATCCCAGCACTCTGGAAGGCAGAGGTAGACAAGTCTCCAAGTTGAGGCCAGCCTGGTCTACAAAGCAAGTTCCAGGACAACCAGGGTTGTTACACAGAGGAAAAGGGAAAGGAAGGTCTATACCATGGGCTGGCAAAATGATTAAGCAGATAAAAGCACTTGCAACCTAGGAGGACAATCTGAATTCAGTCTCAGGATCCATATATGGTGGAAGGAGAGAACAGACTCCTGTAAGATGTCCTCTGACCTTCATTCACCAGCACCCCATCACACAAAACAAATGTTTGTTTGTTTTTTTAAAAAAAAGCTGTCCATACATATGCTTTGTATCCCAAAACAAGCAAAGGTAAATTTTTGTGGATTTTTATTGCATCAACTCAGAGTCAAAAGTTTCTTTTTTTTTTTTTTTTTTAAGGTAGTGTCTCCAGTAGCTTGCCCTGAACTCTCAGTCATCCTTCTGCCTCAACCTCCCTTGGGTTGATAGATGTGAACCACCATGCCCAGTTCAAGGTCAACTTTAAAGCAATCCGTGTTTCTTGTGGGGGTGCTGAGCTATACACAGAAACAAAACATGTACATTCTTTGACTGATTTCTTTTCACAAGTAAAAAAATAAAATAAAAATAAAAAATGGAGATCCAGATAAAAGTTCCTGAGGTCCCGGGCTGGAGAGATGGCTCAGAGGTTAAGAGCACCGACTGCTCTTCCAGAGGTCCTGAGTTCAATTCCCAGCAACCACATGGTGGCTCACAACCATCTGTAATGAGATCTGGCACCCTCTTCTGTATACATAATAAATAAATAAATCTTAAAAAAAAAAAAAGTATAAAAAAAGTTCCTGAGGTCCCATAATCTCCCAGGCACTAAACCAGTGGTTCTCAATCTGTGGGTCATGACTCCTTTGGGGAGTGAAAGATCTATTCACAGGGGTCACTTTAGACCACTGGAAAACACAGGTATTCACATTGCAACTCATAACAGTAGTAAAATTACAGTTATGGAGTAACAACAAAAATAATTTTATGGATGGTGGCCACCATAACATAAGGAGCTGTATATTAAAGGGTCACAGCATTAGTAAGGCTGAGAACCACTGCACTGAACTAAATCACGCACAGGTGTCAGTTATTCCAGTGAGTGCTCACTACTATTTTTTGAGGCAGGCATATCCTAAGTTAATCTGTGTTGTACAAAGGAGGAAGGTGACAGACTCTGCTATCAAGTGGTACAGATAGCATTGTGAACACATCTGAGCCTGGAACCTATGTATCTCTTTCCACACAGGCACTCTATAGATTCAGGGGGGGCGTGGCTTGAATTAGGGAACTGTTGGGGAGGGTGTCCAAAATCTCAACATTTAAAATTATAAACCTGCTGGGCTTGGTTGCTCGAGCCTTCAATCCCAGCACTCAGGAGGCAGAGGCCGGCAGATTTCTGTGAGTTCAAGGCCAGCCTGGGTTACAAAGTGAATCCCAGGATAGTCAAGGCCGTTACAGAGAAACCTAGTCTCAAAAACTATAAACCTAAAACCAGGTATAGTGTTATATTCCTGTAATCTCATCACTGGGAAAGCAGAGGCAGGAGAATAAGGTCAGGACCACCCTTGATTAAGTAAGTTCCAGGCCACCCTGTGCTACATTAAGACCATGCCCTCACCCACCCACTAACCCTCCAAAAAAATACAAACCTTGGGAGTTTAAACTAGATTGAGAACTCCACATGGGAGGAAAGAGATGGTAAAACATTATTTTATTACTAGTTACTGCTTGTGTCCCTTAAAAACTAAAACAGTAGCCATCAGAGCCAAAAGGAGGCTAAAAATAGGCATTTGCAGCAAGCTTTGGAAAGCTTAGCTTGCTTATGAGACATTCATTTTTGTAGACTCCAAAAAACATATGCATCATAGAACACAAAACTCCCAAGACCACACAGCCACTCCACAAGTGTCACTATAAACACGTCCACTCTGCAAATAAACCAGGGCTGAGAAAGGACCTACAGATCCCACTGGCTGTGAGATAAGGCCATGACCAAACCTTACCAGACAGACAACCCAATCACGGAATTCACTCTACAAAGCACCAAGGCCTTAACAAGCTTAAATGCAGAAGCTACTGGATTAATTCCGGTAGTTTGCCAAAAGACTACTCCAAAGATTGTAAACCAACTGGTAGCCACTCTGTTTTATGATCCCAAAAATAAAAAAACAAAGAAACAAAAACAGGACAGGCCGGCGGTGATGGTGGTGCACACCTTTAATTCCAGCACTCCCGAGGCAAAAGCAAACGATCTCTGTAAATTCAAGGTCAGCCTGGTCTACAGAGCGAGTTCCAGAACAGACTACTAATGGAACCCTGTCTCGAAAAACAAACCAAAAAAACTAACAAACAAACAAACAAAACAAACAAAAACAAAAACAAAAAAGGAACAGAACATATCCACCCTACCTAGAATTTGTTCTTTGGTCACTTAAATCGTGTCTGGCTTTATCCGGAGGGAAAGTTGAGATGCCAGCCAAGCTGTCTTCTTCCCACGATCAATAACCCCAGTGACGCAAGCTATCAAGGGCCCTTGGCTTTACACAAAATGCCAGCTCAGGCACCCAATCCTGCCTGATGTCACAGCTGATTTAAAACCCACAAGGCAGGTTCACCAGTAGCTAAGCGCGGCGGCCTGAGTGAACAGCCTCATTTAAACTTCTGAGGAGCGCGGCTCGGGAGGATGATTATACCTCTGGGTTTAAAGTGGGGCAGGACCAAAGAGCGTCTTAAAGTTGTTTCCCCCACTCTGTGGGTGGAGAGCGAGGATCTGAAAGAAAATGGAGGTTTCAGCACTGCCCCTTGCATAAGAGGATTCTGGAAGGGAAGGAGAGGAAGAGAACACTGGTACTACAGCACACCCCCCCACCCCATGTGCCCTCCTCCTAATGAAGCAACCCTAAGAGAAATCGAAAGGGCAACCAACATGCTGCTGAGGATGGGCTGTGCTGGCTTCCTCCAGGGCTAGGCCTGCACTTTCCCTGCACTCTGGAACCTGAAAGCGGCTAGCTCTGACTTCTCGGTGCCCACGGTTTAAGGGAGTTTTAAAAATAAATAAATAAAAGTACTGGGACTCTGACGGTGAAACTCCAGGGCCACGCTCACTACAAGACACCAGGGAACACACAGGCGGAAGCCCTGTGTGCCCCCCAAGACACAGAGCCGTGTGCCCCTCGTTGACCAAGCCGATCGCACTCGATCGGGATTCCCTAGTCACCTCCCGTCCGGACTCGGAGGGGGAGGGGAGCCCCGCGCGCAGCCCAGGCCGGCGAGCGCAGCGAACAGCCCCGGCGCGGCGCATGGCGCCCAACTGTCACCCGCCCGCCCCGCACCGGCCCGGCCACTCCTTCGCCGCCACACACGCCCCTCGCGTCGCCGCAGGCCGCCACCGGCTCCGAGGCACGCCGGAGCCCGCACTCTCCACGCCTCACCAGGCTCCCCGAGGCGCAAAGTTGCTAAGTTCAAAGCCAGGCCCCGCTCAGAGCCGTGACACATGTTCACCGAACACGCACTCCCGGGGCGCCAGCACGCATAGGGAACACAGGGCACACTGAGCGCACACTGAGCGCACACCGAGCGGCCCCGCCCGGCCCGGTCCGGCCAGCAAGGCCCGAGGCGCGCCGTTGCCACCAACCGCTGCTGCCCCGGCAGCCCCGCTCTGAGGGAAACGCCCGCGTCACCGCGCGGGCCAATGCCGCGCCGAGCAGACCCACCTGGAGGCGGCTGTCCGTTCACCGCGGCCGGCGGCGGCGCGTGCTTCGTCCACGGGTTCACCTTGGGCGGCGGCGCCTCCACGAAGTCACGCCGGCCGCCGTCCTCGCCGTCGCTTCCCGCTGGGGCTTCGGCGGCGGCGGGTGGCCGCGGGCTCTCGCGCTCCGCGCCGTCGCGGCTGGGCCTGGCGCAGGCGGGCCTTGGCCTGCGGGCGCTGCCGTCCGGCTCGCCGCCGCCGTCGCCCGGGCCCGGCTCGGCCTGGGCGTCAGGCGCGGGCTTCTTCCTCGCCAGGCCGTGCTCGTCGGCCTGCAGCAGCGCGGCACCCGCCGGCAGCAGCGGCTCCACTTGAGTGGCCATCTGCGCGGAGCGGCCGGGCGCGCCGCGGGCCCCGCTCGAGGCCGCTGGCGGGGCGCCGGGGCCCGGGCCGCGCGGACGCGGGGCGGCGCGGGCGGGCGGACGCGGAGCGGCGCGCCGGGCAGAAGGCTCCGGCGCGCCTGGCCGGCCTGGCGGGCCTGGCGGGCCTGGCGGGCCTGGGTCCCCGGCCTGCGTCCCCCCGCCCCCGGCCCGGGGCGGCTCGGGGGGCTGCAGCGGTGCGGACGGCCCGGGGGGGGAGCGGCGCGGAGAGCCGAGCCAGACCACGCGATCCGCGGCGGGCGGCGGGCGGGCGCGCGCCTCGAGACGCGGCGCGCGCGAGGGGCGGGGACGGCGCGGCGGCGGGCGGGCGCGCGCACGGCGGAAGACCCCGCCCCGTCCCCGCCCCCCCGGCGGCCATTCCTGCGGCGCAGCAAGCGGACGGGGGCGAGCACGTGCCTGATGCAACTCGGGAGGGCGGGGGTGGGGGAGGAACCTTAAAGGGCCAGCGCCCAAGAGCCGCCGCAGGTGGAGCACATGGGGCCTGGCCACGCGGCCAGTCGGCCTGCTAACGCCGGCGATGTGGGTTGCAGGACTCCGGCAAAGAGGTCTTTTCCTGCGTCGGCCCTGACTTGGCAGATGCTGCAAAGGAGTTCTTTGACTGCCCCCTGTAGATAGCTCCTGGCCCCACTCTGGTGACCTTGGCCCAGCCGCTGCCTAGCCAGGGCACCCGCAGTGGGTCCAAGTGAGTTCTTACCCCTTAGAGGCGGCGAGCACCTCGAAAGAGAACGGAATTCCCAGTAGTGCCCACCTTATCCAGGCCCCCGAATCACCGTGTTTTATGAGCAGGAAATGGCTTTTCTTTCAAGTAGCTTGTGTTTTTTCTAAAACATGGTTTAGGGTGGAGTTGAACTGACAATTGGGGGACTCCGAGAGCTTTGAGATTTGTATCCTAACACTGACCCCTTTGCAGTTTAGGATATCCGATCAGGTCCACTTCCCAGCTCTCAGTGGCTGGCTCTGTTGTAAAATGAAGAAACCATTTTATTCCAGGTGGTTTCAAATTTCACTGTCATTCGGTTCGATAAATATTTACTGACTTCGTGCTCCGGGGGGCCAGCAGACTTCTTAGAAAGGTCTGCCAATAAACCAGGCTAACACGCACCTGTCCTCCCGGAATTTATACTGTAAGGTGGGGAAAGGCACAGTAAGCACGAGAAACAAATGTTGACTGGTAGTTACTACACGAGGTAGTGAAGAAGACAAGATTAGCTGGAATGGGAGAAGTTCTGGGACAGGGTCTAGAAATCTGAGAACCTTAAGACTGCAGGCCTTCCCAGAAGTCCCACACTCACCTATAGCCCTAACCACCTGGAAGACTGGCCATCTCCAAAAGGACTAAAGGACAGGTAGTCTCCTGGATGGAGGGCAAGGCTTCCTGAAGACTCTTGGAGGCCAGGCTTTGGTATTATGATCATCAGCAATACCGGAAGAAGTGCTGATAGCAATCTGATGTCCAGCTCCAACTCCAGTCACTGGCCTGAAAGCCTGGGACAGCTCTCTACACTCTCAGTGCCCCTCTCTCAGAGGAAAATTAAGGGCAACTAATGCCTGATGGAAAGGGTCAGTGGAACAGTCAAAGTGCCCCCATTATAAGGCACACACTAAGGCCAGTGCTTGAAGAGGTGCCAATGAACAAGGTTTAAAGGGACTCGATAATTTAAGCAGGATTTTACAAAAGTGGCATGTATACCCTTAATCGGAGAGCACATCATTACACATCGCCACCAGGGTGCTCTTTTACTTATTGGTAAATACTTTCTGAAGGTGGTATTTACACTAGACCTTCTCTGGGCTCTGTCGCCATTGACATAATTGTCATTAGTGGCCATGTTTTGAGACGGAATCTCATGTAACCTAGGCTGTCCTCAAACTAACCACATGGCCCAGGGTCATGACCTTGAACTCTTTTGAGACAAGGTCTCATGTAGCTCTGGCTGTCCTAGAAATCACTCAATAGACCAGGCTGGCCTCAAATTTACGGAGATCCACCTGTCTCTGCCTCCTGAGTGCTGGGATTAAAGACTTGTGCCACCACACCTGGCATGGAGCAGTTCTTATAGCACGTAATGGGAGTTGTACCCCCACTCAACATGTAGGCATAGCAGGGGTTTGTTCAGCATATAACTAGCTGGCTTATCTACCCAGCAATCGGTGTCAGTGCCAACAAAGCTGATCGGGCCCTGCTGGGTAGGAACTGGGGCTCTGAGATGGCTGCTTTGGCCCTCCCTGGGGCCAGAGAAAGGCATTGAGGGGAGCAGAATTTAAGAGACCTTTTAAAACTATCCTCAACTAGAGATACTTAGCCCTGAGAAAGTAAACTGAATGATTACTTCATCTTCTTGTTTTGAAGATGAAGTCACTGAAGTTCAGAGAAATAAAGATGCTTATCCAAGGGCACAGGTCAGTCTATGGTAGAACAAAATCCAATTTTCCTACATTAAAATACAGAGGGCTGGAAAGCCGAGCAGTAGTAGCACACACCTTAATCCCAGCACTCAGGAGGCAGAAGCAGGCGAACCTCTAAGTTCAAGGTCAGCCTGGTCTACAGAGTGAGTTCTAGGACAGCCAGGGCTACACAGAGAAACCTTGTCTGGAAAATAAATAAGTAAGAAAATGGAGGGCTGAGGCTAGAGCAAAGTCTCAGTGGTTAAGAGCATGGGCTGCTCTTTCAAATGACCTAAGTTTGGTTCTCAGCACCTACATGGTGTCTCACAACTGTCTGTAACTACAGGTCCATGGAATCAGATGTCCTCCTTGGGTACCAGACACCCATGTGGTGCACAAATATACTAGAAGGCAAAGCACACATACACAAAATAAAATAGAATCTTAATAATAATAATAATAATAATAAAGCTAGGCAGTGGTGGCACATACCTTTAATCTCAGCATTTGGGAGTCAGAGGCAGGCAGATCTCTGTGAGTTTGAGGCCAGCCTGGTCTATAGAGCAATTTCCAGGACAGCCAAGACTGTTACACAAAGAAACCCTATCTTGAAAATAATAATACCAAAAAAAAAAAAATTTACACGCCTTTAATCCTAGCACTTGGGAGGCAGAGCCAGGTGGATCTCGAAAAACCAAAAAAAAAATAATAATAATAATAATAATAATAATAATAATAATAATAATAATGGGCAAGCTAGGGGTGGTGGCACATGCCTGTAATGCTGAGACAAGAGGATTGCAGAGAGTTTGAGGCTAGCCTGGGCTAAAGAGAGAGTACTAGGCTAGCTGGAACTAAATAGCAAGACCCTCTCTCAAAATAAAAAATAAAATACAAAATAAGAAAAAGTACTGAAGGCTGGTGCTGCAACTGGGCTGTATATGGCACCATCCAAAAAGACAGCTGAGAGCCGGGAGGTGGTGCCTTTAATCCCAGCACTCAGGATGCAGAGCCAGGCAGATCTTTGTGAGTTCGAGGCCAGCCTGGGCTACGGAGTGAGTTCCAGGAAAGGACAGCTGGAGAAAGGAGTTGGGTTGTAATACAGGAGATGTATTCGGATCAGGTTGTTTCCCCCCAGTACTGAACATTCAATGTCAGTCTCTTCTTGAATGCTTATAGCACATGCTGTACCATGATACTACTGAGTAATTCAAGCTAATGATTCCAGTGATTTTTTTTTTTTATTTTATTTGAAGTGCTATGAAGATTGAACTCAAGGCCTTGAGCATTCCAGGCCCAGTGTTGGACTACTGAGCCTACATCTCAGCCCAGATTTCTTTTTTTTTTTTTTTGGTTTTTAGAGACAGAATTTCTCTGTGTAGCCTTGGATCCTAGGTTGTCCTGGATCTCGCTCTATAGACCAGGCAATCCACAGAGATCCACCTGACTCTGCCTCCCGAATGCTGGGATTAAAGGCGTGTGCCACCACTGCTCAGCTCAGCCCAGATTTCTGATTCCTGACATACTATAGTTTTCTGAACACAGAATTTTTTTTTTCTAAATACTAGACAGGACCAAATAATTAATATAGATACTTGTTTTAGAGCCGGGCATGTTACTGCATGCCTGTAATTCCAGCATTCAGGTTGTGTGACCAGGAAGATCAGGAATTCAAGGGCTGCCTTGTCTACATATTGTATCTGAGGATAGCCTAGATTACCTATGACAAAAAAAGCAAAAGTATTTAATGGGTCTAAATACCTTCATGCAGCTGAATATGTATGTTTGCTCCTGGTGCTAAGAACTTCCTGAACTGAAACAGAGTTGGGAATGAAGACCAGATAACTGGGAGACTGGCTGATAACCCCCATCCCTACTCTGGAGCTATGGAAGACTCGGGGGCCCCCTCAGCCCAGGACCATTAGGCTGTCTTATTTTAGGACTAGGGAACTAGGGATGAGTGAACGAGGAATGACCCGCCCTGTACTTTAGCTTACAGCACACTTGCTCATACAAGAGAGTTGGTTTTGTTTTATATTTATTTGGTAATTTTTTTTCTTTTTTTTGGGGGGGGGCATTCAGACAAGGTTTCTCTGTGTAGCCCTGGCTGTCTTGGAACTCGCTGCGTGGACCAGGCTGACCTTGAACTCAGAAATCTGCCTGTCTCTGCCTCCCAAGTGTTGTGATTAAAGGCATGTGCCACCAGACTATTTGGTGGATTTTTGATGTATATGGTTGTCTTGCCTGTATGTATATGTGTGCCATGTATGTTCTAGTGCCTGTGGAGGCCAGAAGAGTGTGTCAGATCCTCTGGAATTTGACTGTGAGTCACCATGTATATGCCAGGAACTGAACCCAGGTCCTCTGAAAGAGCAGCAAGTGCTCTTAATTGCTGACCCATCTCTCCATCCTCAACCATATTTATAATCCTCCTGTCTCTATCTCCCAGCTCCTAGGATTATAGGCATGCACCTCCACACCTGGCCTTGGACACAGGGTTTTATTCCTCTGTGAGTTTAATTTTCCAAAGGACCTTGGGTTTGTAAAAGAAATTGCACTGCCCTCCCCCCCCCCCCCCCCCCCCCCCCCGCTCCCAACCCCAACCCCCTCCCGCTCAATTCCTCTGGTAGCTCTTGGGTACAGTACTGCCTATGCCAATAGGTTGGGGGTGGGGGGTTAAGACTGGGGAGAGACCTTGGCCCGGAACAAACAATGCCAGCTGGGGAGCATTTTCCATCCCCAAAGACTCACAGGCCCTCTGGCACGTGCATGTGTGCGGTGCAATGACCTCAGCTCCTGGGAAGAGGCTCAGCTGAGGTCACCTCCGTGACCTGTCATGTGGGAGCGAGTGGGAAAGGACACATTTGTCATCACACCTAATCGTCCAGCAACTGTTTCTTAGCAGGTGTGATGATGCACCCCAGTTACACTTCAGGGGAAGGTCGCGATGGTTTGCAGTGGAGAAGGGCTAACAGAAGCCAGCTTTCCACACACTTGCCCCCCACCCCCCCACCCCCCCCACCCCCCCACCCCACCCCCACCCCCCACCCCCCACCCCCCGATTCGGCACCTGGCACCAGCCTACCTTCACCTCATCAATTCTACTTAAGCAAATTCTTTGTCCTTCCTGCATCTCTGCTGCCCTCCACGGTGGTCTCAGGACAGGTCTCACGCATCCCAGGCAGGCCTAAAACTCACAACAAAGCTGAAGGTGACCTCCAACTTCTCATCCGCTTCTACCTCCAGAGTACCCATTACGGTCATACAGCACCGTGACCAGTTCATACTTCCTACAGTGATGGGGCTTGAACCCGGGGCTTCCTACAAACCAGGCAAGCACACTAGCCACTAGACTCCGTTGGCAACCCCAGGCTTACCTCCTGATGGGACTCCTACTGGCCAGCCTACTGTGTGAGGTTCACCACACAGCCTCAGGCTGCCCTCTGACTGATGGACTTTGACAGGCCCCACCTCTGCTCAGCAGCTCAGTGTTCTTACCAGCACAGCTTGACCCTCGCCTCTTCCATGCCCTGCTGTCTTCCTCCCACACTCTTCTACCCTCCAGCAACAGGAGATCACTCTGAGCCAACAAGGAGAAGCAAACCACACAACCAGGAAGTTCCATCGCACCTGAGTTAGAAAAGCTCTCATCAAAAAGAAAAAGAAAGAGAATAAAATAAAATAAAAAGAAATAAAAAAAAAAAAAGCATGTTGGCAAGAGTGTGGAGAAAAGGGAAGCCTTTTGCACTGCCAAGGGAGTGTAATTTAGTGTCACCACTATGGACTGTCAGTTGGCTCTTTCTGCAAAAAAGTAAAATGGAACTACTGTTACGATCTAGCTGTGACAGGACGGGCTCCAAAGCTACACAGAGAAACCCTGTCTCAAAAAACAAAACAAAGCAAAACAAAACAAAAAAAGAAGTACAGTATTTGTGTGTGTGTGTGTGTGTGTGTGTGTGTGTGTGTGTGTGTGTGTTACTGTATGGCCATGGGCACCACACTGCGTGTGTGGAAATTCAGAGGACAACCTGCAGGAGTCAGTTCTCTTCTTCCATCACGCGGGTCCTGGGAATTAAGCTCAAGTCATGAGGCTTGTCAGCAAGCATCTTTACCTGCTTAGCCACTTGCCAACCCAGTATTTTTTTTTTAATTGAATTTAAATACGGAACCATGGGTCTAGTACATAGTGACCCTTTGGTCTTGCTCTCCTCTCATGTGACTCTAGCCCATTGCCCTCATTCAGATCCCCTGATGACCCCATCCCTTTAGTCATGAGGTGCACACGAGTCCTTGGAGACTAAAGTGGGGGTGGTGAGGACTCCAGGAGACAAGGACAGGAAAGAGGCAGGCCGGGAAGCCTTCTTGAAAGTGGCTGGACTTGAGAGAGAATTTGAAATGGTGGAGGATTTGTTCTAACTTAAAAGGAGTCCAGGGGAGGGGGCAGCTGGCTCCAGACCTTGGCGTCCTTGAGCGATGTCTCTGAGTTTTCCTGACAAGGCTTCCTAGGCCTTTGTCTTGGTAGAGATGAGGAAGAACATGAGCTGCCCTGTATCTTGGGTGAGCTGTGCTGTCCAGGAAATCCAGTCAACATACATGGTCAGTGTCAGTTTGTGAACAGACGGAGTGATTGTCATCTTCCTTCTCAAGATTCTCAGGGTGTCAGGGTGAGGCTGTGGAGGAGGTACAGTCACAGCCCCAAGTATGATGTGGGGCCCCTACGTTAACCACAGGAACGGGATAAAAGGCTAACATCCATTTTGTCACCGTGAGCCAGAGGCTGGGAAAGGGCACTTTTATGTTGAGGACAGAGCCTAATAACACAGACTGTGGAGAATCATAAAGATATAGTCCATCTTCGGACCATCTGGAGAAACTCAGGGTGAACAAGGGGGAGATAGATAGCTCAGCAGTACAGCACTTGCCTAGCATGCACGAATCCCTGGATTAACGCCTCAGTACCGCAAAATACATAGATTAATTAAATAAAAATGTTAAATGAGCCTATTGCTGTCGGAGGTCCCCGAACCTTTAACACCCATGGCAACTGCTTAGAAGTAGTGACTGCAGCATCTCCCAAAGCCATATATATACCTATGACAGGTTTCCTGTGTTCCTTGGAACCTGCTTTAGGAATCACTGGCTCAGGTTCTCATTCAGCCTTCCCTCTGTAGAGAGCTCTGCTTTTCTCCTTATTTCCTGTTGCTGCTTCTAGTGAGATCTAGAAAAAGTCCCTTTTCTTCACCTGAACTTCAGCCTACATATTCTAGAAGTTTCCATCCTTCCTAGCAGTCTTTTTTTTTTTTAAGATATATTTATTGTATGTGAATACATGTTTTGACTGTATGTATGTCTGTGTACCACATGCGTGCCTGGTGTCTGAGACATTAGAAATGTTGGAGTTACAGAGGGTTGTGAGCTGCCATGTGGGTGCTGGGAACCAGGACCTCTAGAAGAGCAATCAGTGCTTCTTTTTTTTTTTTTTTTTTTTTTTTTTGGTTTTTGAAGCAGGGTTTCTCTGTGTAGTTTTGGTGCCTGTTCTGGATCTCACTCTGTAGCCCAGGCTGGCCTCGAACTCACAGAGATCTCCTGGCTCTGCCTCCTGAGTGCTGGGATTAAAGGTGTGTGCCATCACTGTCTGGCATACAACCAGTACTCTTAACTGCTGAGCCATCTCTCCCTTTTTAAAAAATTTTGGAAGGGCAGTGGTGGCACACAGGCCTTTAATCCCGGCACTCAGGAGGTAGAGGCAGATAGATCTCTGTGAGTTTGAGGCCAGCCTGGTGTACAGAGTTCCAGGACACCCAGGGCTATGCAGAGAAACTCTGTCTCAAAAAAAAAAAAAAAAAAAAGAAAAAAGAAAAAAGAAAGAAAAAAAAAAAAAGAAAAGAAAACAAACAAACAAACAACAACAACAAAATCCTAGTCTGTGCTAGGTTACCACTAAGCTATGTTCCAGCCCTACTATCTTATTTATTTACTTTGTGGAGTGTGTGTGTGTGTGTGTGTGTGTGTGTGTGTGTGCGCGCGCGCGCGCGCCGCGCGCGCATTCATCTTTTGTGATGTGTGTGTGGAAACAGAATAACATTCATGACTTTGTTCTCTCCTTCCTTTACATGCTTATTGAACTCAGGTCCTCGGGATTGGTGGCCGCTATCTTGCAGATCCTGAATAGCAGTTTCCAGCGAATGTTACACCTGTGGCATCAGACGATTGAGGGGAATATAGGGCTAAATAGCATTAAGCATGGTTCTGATGTAGAGTGCAGCACCTTACCATTCATGGTGATGACCTTTGATCCCAGGGAGGGGAGGGGAGCTTGTGGTGAGCTGCAGGCCACCTGAGAGCCCGCACCTGTGAATAGCATGAGGTCACAGAGCTTGCACATTCCAGGGTACTTGGATCTCTGTGTCCACCCTAGATACATGGAGAAAGAAGGAACTGCCAGTGAAAGTGAGCGGCCTGATTACCACTTGAGTAAAGTACTCAGAGACCTGCTTACAAAAGCAGGGTGGAGGCAGGCTCATTTGCATGGGTAGCTGGGACTGGTAGACCACTGTTACTTCCTTCAATAGATTTTCCTCTTCCTCTCCCTCCTCCCTCGCCCCTCCTCCTCCCTCTTTCCTCCTCTCCCCTTCCTGCCTTCCATTTCCACTCTTCTTCTGTTCTGTTTTTTGGACACAGGGCAATGCTATCTAATCCTGGCTAGTTTTGAATTCACAGTGATCCTCCTGCCTCAGCCTCCCAAGTTCCCAGCTTACATGTCTTGGGAAAAAAAAAAAAAAGCCCCTCTAACAGCCTCCTATTATAAGAACTGACTCCAGGACCTGGGCTTGGGGCCGTAAGCCTGGAATCCCAGCACTTAGATGGTGAAGGCAGGAAGACCAGAAGCTTAGATCATCATCTGCTACACATCAAGTTTGAGGCCAACCTGGGCTACACCAGACCTTGTCTCAAAACAAACGACCACAACAAACAGATCTCTCACAAACTGCACCCAGCTCTAGACTTCCTCTCCTGAGGCTGATCCCTGCCAGTCAAGTTCCAGGAGACGCACTCCAGCTTGTTCTTACTCCCTGGACCCTTATTACCTACCTTCAACCCTCAGCTTCAACCCCTCCTCTCAGACAGACTTCCCTAGAGTGGCTTGGCTGACAGGCTCCTTGTTCTTCATAGCCAGATCACAGTGCAACTTTGTGTGACTTCCTACCATGGACTCCTCTGCTACGGATGCTCTGTGCTTCCCTTGGCATCCCAAGTGCCAAGCTGAGCAAAGTCAGTCGTTAGTAAATGTACTGAATGAATGCTATGTGGCCTCACGTCTCTGGGCCTCCATAAATGAAGTGACCTGGTTAAAGTCCATGTTGCTGAGCATGCAGGGCTCTCTGCTATCCCTGAGATGAAGACCGGGGCCTCAGGCGCACAAGCACTCAAGGCGTGCTGCGTTTCTGAAGCATTGGCTCAATACCCTGTCATTTAGCACTCTGCTATTCCTTAGTTCTCAGGTAAGGGCACCTGCCTCACCCTCCTAACACTCCCCACTCACTGAACCCAGTGCTGAAGAGGGAATAGTATGCAGTGGGGTGGGGATGAGAAGGATGCCTTGGAAGCCCCAGGGCAGGTGGACTTGTCTGTTACCATCCTCATTTGAAAGGCTGCAATCATTTTCGTTGTTGCTGTTTTTGAGACAGGATCTTACTTTGTAGCTAGCCTGGACCTCACTATGTAGACCAGGCTAGCCTTGAACTCACAGAGATTGGTGCTGGAATCAAAGGTATGTGCCACCACATACCTTCTTGAAGAGAAGTCACCAAATCCTGCCATCTCTAGGTCAGAAGGGACCTTTGGGTCCTTGGCCTCCTTTGGGTCACTTGGTCTAGTCCTCTGCCTTAAAACTAACTGCCTATAGACACTCTTGACTCTGCACAAAGTGCTCAGACATGGGCCTTGTAGCCTATCATTTGCCTGTCGGCTTTCCTCGGAAAGATTTTCATCAAATGGTGTAGTGTACAAAGAGGCAGGACAGTGGAGGGATGAAGATCCCAGGCGTAAGTGTGCAGCATGGGCTGCCTAAGTAGGATTCCAACTCCGCAGGCTGACATACTGTGTAAGCTGGAGCCAATGGGAAGACTTAGACCTCTCTGTGCCTCTGCTTCCTGACCGTCAAACAGAGAAAATGGTGTTGGGCCACTGGGACACTACATAGTGTTTACATACAGAGGGAGAGGGAATGTCTCCCCTGATAGATGCTGCCTGTGGAAGGCTGCCCTTGCTTAGAAGGTCTTGAATTCAGATGTTTTCTGGACTGGTTGGTTGGTTGGTTGGTTGGTTGATTAACTAAAGAGAAAGTGGGGCCCAGCCCAAAGAACCCAGATTTAGGGTTTGGACATTGAGGTGGGAGCACTCAACCTGTACACGTCTTCACTTCCTCTTTCAGAGCGTCAAGTATCTCCTCTGAATGGCGGGGCAAGCGAGAGCAATCCTGTCTGCTTCCTGCACAAAGCCAGTACGTAGATCTAGTGCAAAAGGGACAGGAAGGCTTTGGAAATGAACAATACCGCATTCATGCAAGGGCTGCCTTGCCTCTGTGAAGCCCTGGCTTTGTGAGCACATCACACTAGCCTCAGACAGTCAAAGAGCCATTCTGGGCCTGGCCAGGTGGCTCAGCAGGTAAGAAAGGGACTTCCCCCCAACCCTGAGGACCAGAGTTTGACATCCGTGGGACCCACATCAAGGAAGGAGAGAACTGACTCCCACAAGTTCTACTCCGACCTCCACATGTGAGCATGGCACATGCACATGCCCACCCCCTCCAAAAAATACAGAAATGTAATTTATTTATTTATTTATTTATTTATTTTTGGTTTTTCAAGACAGGGTTTCTCTGTGTAGCTTTGCGCCTTTCCTGGATCTCGCTCTGTAGACCAGGCTGGCCTCGAACTCACAAAGATCCGCCTGCCTCTGCCTCCCGAGTGCTGGGATTAAGCACGTGCACCACCACCGCCTGGCTGTAATTTTGTTTTTAAAGAAAAAGAAAAAAAAAGAGAGCTAAACGCCAACTGTTTGGCAAGCCATGTATTTGTGGAACTTCCTGTGAACTCAAAGCGAACCCCCTAAAAACATTCATTCCTTTCAGTAAAAAAATCCCCAAAACATTGAGAAGAGTTTTTGTTGTGTGTGTTTCTGTTGTTGTTTTGAAATAAGGTCTTGCTATGTACGTGTGCAGCTCTGACTGCCTGAATCTCACTGTGCAGACCAGACAGGCCTTGTATTCATAGAGATCCACCTGCCTCTGCCTCCCTAGGGCAGGGATAAAAGGTGTGCGCCACCGTGCCCCCCCCCCCCTTGAATATAAGCCTACAGGGAACAGGTCTTGGTTTGGCTGCCATCTTTGCTTATTGATTTTTTTTTTTTCAGGAATTTGTTGGCAGAATCTAGGTGAGATGATGTCACTCTGCACAGGTCAGGAGGATGCTGGGGCTCCAGTCATTTCAGGGTCTCACATGACCCTTGTTTAATACCTGTCCCGTCATGTGGACCCACTGCTGGAGGAGCCCTGCTGTCAGCCTTCAAACTGAAGGTTACCTTTTTTTTTTTTTAACATTAATTTTGGGGGCTGGAGAGATGGCTTAGCAATTAAGAGTACTGGTGGCTCTCTTCCAGAGGACCTGGGTTTGATTCCCAGCACATAACATGGCAGGTCACCGCCCTCTGTGACTCCACTTCCATGAGCTAGGATGTAGTCTTCTGGTCTCCACTGGCATCAGGTTGCACAGGGTACAGACACATACACCCGTGCAGACATAACACCATACACATAAAAATAAAATAAATGAGGGCCTGGGTTCCATCCCCAGCATCCCATAAAGCAAGCATTGTAGTGCACTCCTGTAATTTTAACACTTGGGAGGTTGTAGCAAGAGTTCAGAAGTTCAAGGCCAGCCTGGGCTACAGGAGACTCTCTCCCTTTTTCTTTCTTCATTTATTTTATTTTTTTAATTTTTGAGACAGGGTTTCTCTGTGTAGTCTTGGCTCTTTTAGAACTTGCTCTGTAGATCAGGCTGTCCTCAAACTCACAGAGATCCACCCGCCTCTGCCTCCCCAGTGCTAGGATTAAAGGCAAGGGCCACCACAGCTCAGCTGAGACTCTGTTTCAAAAGTATAACGACAATAACAACAACAAAGGACAACAAAATCTATATGCCTTTTTTTTTCCCCCACTGAAAAGCAGTTGGTTACAATGTAGCCTCATTTGTAAGATCAAGTCTTTGTCATCTTCTTCTTGTTCAAATGCTTATGAGTCATTCTCTCTGGAATATCTCAGAAGGTATGATGGTTGTTTAGGAGTGACAGCTAGTTTTGTTCATCTGTGTTCTTTTCTGAAGAAGTATCTTGCTACTTATTGAAATAGCTACAAAACTTTACCGCCCCCCTCCAGCCTGTCTCAATAGCCATAAAACTGAATAAGCAGAGTTTACATTTTTGAGGTTTTTCTTTTGTATTTAATTGAAAACTTATTCCTAAGGGCCCATATTAAGATTACAATAAAGCCAGATGTGGTGTTGCACACCTTTTATCCCAGCATTTAAGAGGCAGAGGCAGGCAGATATCTCTGTGAGGCCAACCTGGTCTATGTAGTGAGTTCTAGGACCGCCAGCGCTACAATGGTGAAATAATGTCTTGAAAAAAACAAAACAAGCTTATAAGGGTATAGGCTGGTGAGATGGCCAGCCTGATGATGACCTGTGTTCCAGCCCTGGGACCCACATAATGGAAGGAGCGAATAGACTCCTGTAAGTTTTCCTTTGACCTCAACTCATGGACCAAGGCCACTTACAATAAATAAAATTAATTTTTTTAAGTTATTGAAACTTGTTACAGAGGATAAAAATCTCACTATTTGGGGTCATAAGATTATAGAAATCCAAAAATTTTAAAGAGATCATAAAGGTAGTATTTCCTTACGTAGAATAACACAATTGTGCTATCCATGAATCAGTTCATATGATAATTCTTTGAGGTAATTACTATTATTAAACCTTTTATCATTTGAGGGGTTTTCAGGGATGACTCAGTTGGTTAAACACCTGCCATGCAAACATGAGGACCTGAATTCTGATCCCCAGCACCCAGGTAAAAAGCCAGGCATGGCCTTGTGTGTCTGTAACTCTAGTGCTGGAGTGGGGTGGAGACAGGAAGTTTCAAACCCAGAACAAACAGCTGAGGTGCCTATTTAACATATCAAAGCTGGACCTGGCTGCCAGGTTCTCCCAGAGTCCCTCAGTCCCTACCTGTTACAGGGTATGGCTTGCATACCCCAGACCCTCTACCCTGAACTCTCCAGCCCAGGGGCAGGGCTGCCCTTCCCCAGAGGCTCTTCCCTGTATAATCCAGACATTTTGGGTACCCTCCCCTTTTGGATCTTTGGCCTCCTGGCTGCAGCACCTGGTTCCCCTCTCCTCTCTTTTCCCCACCCCACGTGGCCCAGCTCAGTCTGGTCATGTCCACTCTGGACTCTCCCAAATATCCCTGCCTCTAACTATGCTCTCTCACATAGCTACAATAAACTTTCTTCTCCACCATACCTCGGAGCAGTCATGTCTTTTCCTTTCCTTTTTATTTCTTCTTTTCACTTAGGATGATCCCTAGATCGAACTCCAAGTTCAGTGAGAGACCTTGCCTCAAAGAAATAATGTGGAGAGTAACCAAAGAAGTACAAGACATCAATCTCTGGCTTCCATACACATGCACACACATGTGCACCCCCTTACATGTACACACACACACACACACACATCACAAAGCTGGTTAGCATTTGGATACGCAATGTTCCTCACAGAGGAATGTGTGGAATGCTTGACCCCCCAGCTGGTGGACTATTTTTGGAGGTAGTGGTTGCTAGCTGAAGGAAGTTAGAAGGGTGAACCTTTGAAGGTTATGCCTGGTCCTGTCCCTTCCTCTGTCTCTGTGTCCTGCTAGTCATAGGGTGGACAGCCTCGGTCTCAGTTCCCGCTCCTATAATGTTCTGCCTCAGCGTGGTCCTAAATCAGCAGAGCTGAGGACTATGGGTCGAAGTCTCTGGAACTGCGAGCCTGAATCCACAATTCCTCTCTTAAAGTTGTTCTTTTGAGTCTTTATGTTACAGCTAGGGGAAGCTGGCTCACTCAAAGCCCATCCTGCAGATGAGGAGAGGGTAAGGAGCTTGTGTAAACTCATGTATAAACATCACAGTCATGATCAAAGCAATAGCCAAAGCCCATATTAGTGAGTCGGGCAGCGCCACTACACCAAAGCCCTGTCCTTACCTGTCTTCCTGACAATGAATCCTTTCAATAGCCACAGATCCATAGTGCGTGCAAATCCATCCTGTATGTGCTATACTGATCAATAAATAATACCAAGCCCAACTTTCTCCTGGAAATATCTCTCTATCTCTCTCCCTTTCTCCAAACCTCTATTTCTTCCTCTTTTTAAAATTTTTAAATTTACTTTTGGTTTTTGGAGACAGGGTTTCCCTGTCCTGGAACTCGACCTGTAGACCAGGCTGGACTCAAACCCAGAGGTCAGCCTGCCTCTGCCTCCCAAGTGCTGGGATCCAAGGCATGTGCCACTACTACCTGGCTTCTTTCCAGGAATTTAAAATGGCATAACATTTTAAGTGGATTCAGACAGAACCAAAAGTGAGACCATCCTGGGAAGCTGAGAATTCTGGACTGTGGAACTAACTGTGCCCAGGACACTCACCTCTCTGCCTCCTCTGGCTACCAGGACCAATGACTACACCCATCTACTAGGACCAGCTTCAACTTGAGGGTAGAGCAATATGCAGTCAGGGAAGGCTGTCAAGTATGGTAATTACGATGTATAATTTATCTCAAAAGAATGATTTGGGGTATGTAATTAATACTTTGTTCACAGACATTTCTTTCTCTCAGGAGCTCTGAGAGATGTGAAGAATATTTAAATATTTATCACATGCACTGCTGGAGACAGTCTATGGTTTCAGCAGATAATTAAAATTCCTCCCCCTTTGGAATTAAGAGAATTGCCTGCGGGATGAATCTGATGGCCAGCAGACACCGGAGGAGTGGGTCTCAGCCTGGGTTCCCTGAGCACCGGGCTGTTTGGAAAGGACCTCAAAGTGAGGCTTGTTAGAGATGAGTATGGAATAAACACAACACCAACTTCAAATCCCCGCTGGTGTTAGGAATTGCTAACCTACCCCTTCATTCTTTCCCGTGGAACCTGGACTTCTTTTAGGCATCTCTTGTTCTGGTTTGCTTTTTTGAGACAGGGTCACATGCAGCCCTCACATTTACTGTGTAGTAGAGGCTGGCCTTGAACTTCTTTTTAATTTTTTGAATTTTAATTTAACTCAATTCAATGTTGAGATAGGATCTCACTAGGTTTTCCTGGTTGGCTTAGAATTCTGTGTAGGCCAGGCTGGCTTCAAACTCAAAGAGATCGGCCTGTCTGTCTCCCAAATGATGGTATTAAAGGCATGGGCCAGGTTAGTGAGATAACTCAGTGGACCTGAGTTCAATTCCCAGGTACCTACATAGTACAAGGAAGAGAACTGATTCCTGCAAGTTGTTCTTTGATTTCCACATCAGTATGCACACAAAATAAGTAAACATAAAGGCATGGGCCGGCCAAGCCTAGCTCTTTAAAATGTTCTTTTTTAAGTTTTTTTTTTTTTTTTTTTTTTAGTTTTTTGAGACAGGGTTTCTCTGTGTACTTTTGGCTATCCTGGAACTCACTCTGTAGACCAGGCTGGCCTCAAACTCACAGTGATCCACCTGCCTCTGTCTCCCCAGTGCTGGGATTAAAGGTGCATGCCACCACTACCTGGCTTTATCTTTACTTATGTGTATAGGCATGTGCATCAGATCGCCTGGAAATGGAGTTACAGATTGTTGTGAGCTGCCAGAATTGGGTGCTGGGAACTAAATGTAGGAAGCCTACAGCAGCGGTACAGATCCAACCACCTCTCCAACCTGACTTTGAATTTCTAATTCTCCTGCCTCCATCTCCTGAGTTCTGGGATTACAGGGATGTAGTACCCTCTCCTCAAGAAGACATTTAAAAACATTAATCATGGATATGCCACCGTCCACCATTCACATCAAATCCTATTTGTTAGTCTGGATCTCCACCCATGTTCACCACTGCAGTGTGACAGGAGTGGCTTTCAGTCAGCTTCACCTGACTAAAGGTACATCCCATAATGAAAAGCCCAAGTTCCCCAATTTTTGGATCTCTCTCTCTCTCTCTCTCTCTCTCTCTCTCTCTCTCTCTCTCTCTTCCTCCCTCCCTCCCTCCCTCCCTCCCTCCCTCCCTCCTTCTCTCTCTCTCAGATGAGGTCTTGACATAAAGCCCTGAACTCACAGAGATCCGCTTGCCTCTCCTCTTGAATTCTGGGATTAAAAGTGAGTACTACTGTGCCCTGGTATTTTTTCCATTAATCCCCCACACTGACGCTTTTTGAAGATTGCATGAGTGCACTAGATTCCTCTCATGTGAGCTGCTTGGAAGCATTTCCTGCATGGCATGCATGGCAGTAGCTTCTTGTTTAAACACTTTCAATAGCAGCTTTCACGACAAGAATGGAGACTGCAATCTGGGTTCAAATTTTTGCCACTCTAAAGAAAATGGAGCGTTGTTGGACGGGTGGTGGTGGTGGTGGTGGTGGTGGTGGTGGTGGTGGTGGTAGTAGTAGTAGTAGTAGTAGTAGTAGTAGTAGTGTGGCACACACCTTTAATCCCAGCACTTGGGAGGCAGAGGCAGGAGGATCTCTGAGTTCCAGGGCAGCCTGGTCTACAGAGTGAGTTCCTGGACAGCCAGGGCTACACAGAGAAATCCTGTCTCTAACAACAAAACAAAACAGAAAAAAAGCAAGTAAATGTCTGTGGGACGGAAGAGAGGGATCAGATGTTTGAGAAATCCTTCATAGGCAAGGTACTAAGATCCTACAGAAACATGATTTGTATAGAGGTGCGCAGAAGGAATACTATGACCAGATAGAGATGTGGCTCAGTGGGTCAAGGGCTTGCCTAGCACAAGCAAAGCCCTGGGTTCAATCCCCTTGTACCACTTATGGCAGACATAGTGGTACACACCTATAACTCAGCACTCAGGAGGCGGAAGTAGGAGGATCAGAAGCTTAAGGTCATTCTGAATTTGAGTTCCAAGTCAGCTCGGGCTACATAATACTTTGTCTAAAAAATATTAAAATAGACTGATCTTAGATGTACACATCTTTAATCCCAGAACTCAGGAGACAGAGGCAGGCAGATCTCTTTGAGTTAAAGGCCAGCCTCTTCTATATTGAAAGGTCCAGGGGCGCCAAAGCAGTGTAGTAAGACCCTGCCTTAACCATCATCATCATCATCAAAAAGAAGTAAGTCATTGGCATACTGCACAATCGAGTTCTGCTAAGGCTGCTTGAAGGGAAGTGGCATTTGAGTGAGACTCTGGAGATCAATAGGATTAAATGTTTCTTTTGATTATTATAAAGAGTACAAAGTTATGACACAATTATTGGGAGACACAGAATGTCAAGAGGAAAAGTCACTCCTGTTTTCTTTATCCATCAACCATATTAATATATGTTTTTTTCTTCATCTGATGTCTTTCATTCCAAGAACAGACATATCTGTTAATTTTTTAAATTGTTTTACACAATGCACCACCGTGTCCAGTTTTATATTTTTTTAAACTATTTTTAAATTATTTATTTACTTTATTGATGTTTTGCTTGTGTGTATATCTGCGTGAGGGTGTCAGATTCCCTGGAACTGGAGTTACAGACAGCTGTGAGCTGCATATGGGTGCTGGGAATTGAACCTGGGTTCTCTGGAAGAGCAGCCAGTGCTCTTAACTACTGAACCATCTTCCCCGCCCCTATATGTTTCAATTTTCACCTCTTTTTTTGTTGTTGATGTATTGGTTTGAGATAGGGTTTCTCTGTGTAGCCCTGTCTGCCCTAAAATTCCTACTGTAGACCAGGCTGGCCTGGAACTCGGAGATCTGTCTTCCTCGGCCTCTTGAGTGCTGGGATTAAGGGCTTGAGCCACCACTGCCCTGCGTTTCGATTTTTATTTATTTATTTATTTATTTATTTATTTATTTATTTATTATTTGTTTATTTATTATGTATACAGTGTTCTACCTGCATGTATGCAGGCCAGAAGAGGGCACCAGATCTCATTATAGATGGTTGTGAGCCACCATGTGGTTGCTGGGAATTGAACTCAGTACCTCTGGAAGAACAGCCAGTGCTCTTAACCGCTGAGCCACCTCTCCAGCCCCGCGTTTCGATTTTTAAAAAGATCTTATTGTGTCATGACAATGACCCATAGCCCAGTAATTCTGCTACTGGGAATAGCCAAGAGAAGTGCACACATGTTCACAGAGAGGCGCATGTGAGCAGAAGGTCTAGCAAAAGGAGAGGCTTCCTGGTTATAGCACCTACCTGTGGGGGTAGTTCTCCTATACCTATGTCCTGTGGAGCAGGTGCCTTCTCTAGTGTCAGCTTCCAAGAGCACTGTGACCAGGGCAGTGGGCTGCCAAGCACTTTCCCATGAGTCCCTCCAAAGCAGGGTGGTATAGCTATGTATCCACTGAGTCATCGCTATGAGACTGGCTGGCTGTCCTTGGCACCCGAGTGGACACCCTTGTAGCAATTTTCAAGAGATGCTTTCTTCTAGGTTCCACTGGCCTGGCAGCATGCCATGGCAACCCCTTCTGCTCTTTAAGAGAAACACAAACAGGAGCTATTCAGAAAAATCTAGATCCTAGTTCTGGGGCATGACTCCTTGGACAGATTCTGTGTCAGCACTATGGCTGGAAGCTGACTCTTTTTTTTGTTTTTTTGTTTTGTTTTTTTTTTTTTTTTCAAGAGACAGGGTTTCTCTGTGTAGCCCTGGCTGTCCTGGAACTCACTCTGTAAACCAGGCTGGCCTCGAACTCACAGAGATCCTCCTGCCTCTGCCTCCCGAGTGCTGGGATAAAAGGAGTATGCCACCACCGCTTGCAGTTCCTGTGCTTTTCAGGGTCCTCTTGACTCTGTGTAGGCCAGCCCTCCACTATTCCAGTCCAGCTGTGATTGATACCTTTTTCCTTGTTGCTTTAAGGAGTTGTTTTTATGTTTAAGTCTGTGTATATGTGTGGGTATGTGTGTGTGAGTGTCGGTGTCCATGGAGGCCAGAGGTGTCCCTAGAGCTGGAGTTACAGGTTCAGTGAACCACTGAACCGTCTCTCCAGCCCATTTTTTAAATTTTTTTTTATTACAATTGTTTATTTATTTGTTTGCTTGCTGCATCATACATGTGGAGGTCAGAGGACAACTTGCGAGAGTCAGTTCTCTCCTTCCACCCCATGGGTTCCAGGGATTGAATTCAGGTTGTCAGGCTTGGTGACAAGCACTTTTAAAGACCTGCTGAGACATCTAGACAGACTTAACTGTTGTTTAGACAAGACTTTACGTAGCCCAGGCTAGCCTCTAATTCACTATGCTACAAGGATGGCCTTGAACCTTTGTTCCTCTGGCCTCCACCTCCTAAATGCTAGAATCACAGAATGAACCACCATGTCCAGATTTTTTTCGAGAGGGTTGCGTAGCCCTGGCTGTCCTGGAACTCGCTCTGTAGACCAGGCTGGCCTTGAACTCACAGAGATCTACCTTCCTCTGCTTCCTGAGTGCTGGGATTAAAGACATGCACCACCACCACCCAGCTCCAGATAGTTTTTTGGGTTTTTTTTTTTTAATATTTATTTATTTATTATGCATACAGTGTTCTGCCTGCATCCCTGCAGGTCAGAAGAGGGCACCAGATTTCATTACAGATGGTTATAAACCATCATGTGGTTGCTGGGAATTGAACTCAGGACCTCTGGAAGAACAGTCAGTGCTCTTAACCTCTGAGCCATCTCTCCAGCTCCCAGATAGTTCTTTATGTCAGACTTTCCCTGCTCAAAGGACTATGTGGTTTCTCTCTCTCTGAGTTGGATGCAGAGAGACGGATCTGTACATCTGGTGTTTGGTGATGACTCTATGGACTCTGTGCGGGGCTTTTTCCAACATCTCCAGCAGGACAGGCTCAATTTGGTTACCAGGCAACTGAGTAATTAAAGGGGTCTGTATTAGTTATCGTCTTTTGTTGTGATAAATCACCACAACCAGGGCAACTTGTATTTGGTTTTATTTGGGCTTATGGTTCCAGAGGGCTAGGAGTCCATCACCATCACAGTGGAGAAGCATGGCAGCAGGCAGGCAGGCATGATGCTGGAGCAGCAGCTGACATCTTAAACCACAAATACCAGGGAGAGTGCACTGGGAATGGCACGGGGTTATCTCAAAGCCTGCCCCAGTGACACACTTCTTCCATCGAGGCCACATCTCCAACCCAAACAGCACCACCAACTGGGGACAAAGAATTCAAGTGCCTGAAACTACAGGGGACAATGTCCTTCAAACCACCACAGGGAACCATTGAAAATCCAAGGCAGCCTGAAGCAGAAGCTCAGATGTCAAAACACCACTTCCAGCGGGACTTGGAGGCTCACACCTGAAATCTTAGCACTCACAAGGCTGAGACAGGAAGATCACACAGCCAAGGCCTGCCTGGGCTTCAGCAATCAGCCCACCAACCAAGACTGTTTCAAGATCAAACAGGGTAACATCACTTCAACCAGTATCTGCTTGCTGATGTAAGCTACAGGGCCAACCAAAATCCAGAGAGGAACAACAGACTCACCCCTTCGCGGCAGGAGCTACCCCTTATCATAGTAGCAGGCTGCTTATGAGACATAATCTTGACCCTCATCCAGAGGCGCCAAGTCAAAGTATATGGATGGGATGGATGTGAGAATCTGAAATCCAGTGCCCCTTTCTCCATAAGCCCTCAGTTAGTCTACAGTATCCCAGCCTGAGAACTGGTGACCCGGGGGCTCAGGCCACATATCCCCCCCTTATCTCTCAGAAGCTCTTATTGTCACCTTGGAGTTTCTGTATTTCAGCACCTAAGGCCTTTGCTTGGTTTCATTTTCATTTATTCTATGGAGGGTTAGGAGGGTTAGAGTAACTCCTTTTTTTTTTTTTTTTTTTTTTCTTTTTGGTTTTTCGAGACAAGGTTTCTCTGTCCTGGAACTTACTCTGTAGACTAGGCTGGCCTTGAACTCACAGAGATCTGCCTGCCTCTACCTCCTGGGATTAAAAGTGTTCTCCATCACTGCCTGGATAGTAATTTTTTCTTTTAATTTATTTATATTATGTTCACTGGTATTTTGCCTGCATGTATGTCTGTGTGAGGGTGTCAGATCTTGGAGTTAGAGACAGTTGTGAGCCACCATATGGGCGCTGGGAATTGAACCTGGGTCCTTTGGAAGAGCAGCCAGGGCTCTATAACCACTGAGCCATCTCTCCACCCCACCCCCAACCTGGCTAGCAATTCTTAATGATTAACTATCATCAGACATTGTCTCTAGCTGGGCATGGAGGTGATGATCAGAGCACTAGGTGGGGTGCTGAGGCAGAAGGATTGTAAGTTCAAGACCAACCTGGTATATATAGTAAAGTCCTGTCCCCAAAACAGGTTTGTTCCTTCATTTTTTCCCTCTTTATTTGGTTTATCTCATCTAGATTTCTCCATTCTTTCTCCCTGTGGGTTCAAATACATTTAGACTTCTTTTCTGCAAGTGCTGGGATTAAAGGTGTTCGCCACCACTGCCTGGCTAAAAAAAAATAAACAATAAACTTAAAAAGGTTTTATACAAAGATTTAGATGTACCAGGCATGGTGGCACAACCTTTTAATACCAGCTCTGGGATTTGAGGCCAGCCTGGTCTACAAAGCGAATTCCAGAACAGTCAGTGTTGCCCAGGGAAACCCTGTCTAGGGGCGGGTAGATTTAGATGCAAGCCCAAAGCTGGCTTTCTCTGGACTCTGGGTTTAACTCCCTCATTCCACGGACTTGGCTGGAGACCATCAGGGGAAGGAGACTTGGGTGTTCAGGCATGCTCCTTGAAGTCATCACTGCTGAATCTCCCTCCGCCCTGACACCCTGACTGTGGAGAGGACTTCAGCAGGAGAGATGCAGGCAGGAAGGCCCTAAGAGGGTTCGTAAGTGGTAAGCACTACCCCATACTTCCCCTTCAGTTCTGAGATTATCATCCAGACTGGAGCTGGTATTTTGTGATGCTTCATTTTGAGTTTTTGGAGACTGGGTGTCCTGTAGTCCAGACTAGCTCTGAAGTCCTAATACTGCTGCCTCCACCTCTGAATGATGTGATTATAAGCATGCACTTTTACACTGGTCAGGGTATCCTGTGTCATGCCTGAAGGGAACCATGAATCCTTTCCTGAATGAAGGACTGGGTGGTGAGCTCTCACTCGGGCTGTGGCACCTCCACACGCATACACGCACGCATGCACGCACGCACACTGGGCAGCAAACTGCAGTACGGACCTTGTTTGCCGTATTAATCCTCCTGCATGCAGATCCAGTTTCTTTTCGGAGCACTTTATACACACTGCCTCCCCTTCTCCCCAGCAGCTCTGTCTGGAATAGCATCTACCATTTCCATTCCACCAGAGGAGGAATCTGCTGCCTCAGTGGTTACAGTCAGAGTCAGAACAGACATGTCAGCTCAGGTCCGCCTGATGCTAGAGCCCGTCTGTGCCCCTTGTTTGTTTTGAGATAGGGTCTCACTCTGTAGCCCTGGACCAGGCTGGAATTTGCTGTGTAGACCAGGCTGGCCTCCAACACACAGAGATGTACTTTCCCTTTCTCCTGAGGGCTGATACTAAAGGCATGTATCAACATGCCCAGCTGACACAGGGTCTTGAACTCCATAATGAAGTTGAAAACTACCCTGAGGGGTTGGGGATTTAGCTCAGTGGTAGAACACTTGCCTAGCAAGCGCAAGGCCCTGGGTTCGGTCCTCAGCTCTGAAAAAAAAAAAAAAAAAAAAGAAGAAGAAAACGACCCTGAAATCCTGGTCTTCCTGCCTCCACCTCCCGAGCTTGGATAACAGGCCTGCACCATCACACCCAGCCAGATCACCGATCTCTTAGTGGGTCTTTGTGAAGGGGCTTTCAGCTGTCTTCTCTGGGTCCCTTATCTAGAACTAGAAAATGACTTCCTCTGTCTACAACTACAGATAAAAGTGAAAGAAGTTTACAAATTATCAACTTCTGAAGACTTTCAGATAGGAAAGAGGCAGACAGCTTCCTTGCACTGAAAACACAAAATACATACAAGCCCCGCAAGCATCTTCTATTTCCAGGACATCAGAAGATATTAGAGAACTGTGAAAGAGGTTGAGCATGGAGGTTCAGGTCTGTAACCCCAGGACAAGGGAGACAGAAGCAGACATTGGAAGCCAGTCTGGATAATTGAACGCTGTCTCAAAGTGACAGCCTGGAGAAATGGCTCAACCATTAAGAGCACTGGCTGCTCTTCCAGAGGACCCAGGTTCAGTTCCCAGTACTTTTATAGCTATCTGTAGTAACTCTAGTTCCAGAGTATCCAGTACCCTATCCTGGTCTTCATGGGCACCAAGCATCCATGTGGCCGACAGACATACAAACAGACAAAACACCCATACTCATAAAATCAAAGTTGAAATTAAAAGAGAAGAAGAGCCACACATGATAACTACCAAAACAAGCACACACACACAACAAAAACGGTGCTAAAGATTACATTACATCAAGGACCCGAAAATCAGTAGGAAGACTCTAAGATGAGGATCCTACAATCCCAGGCAGTGGGGAGACAGGACAATCAGGAGCTCAAGGCCAGCCTCAGCTACAAACGTGAGTTCTAGGCTAGGCTGGGCTGTGTGAGACCCTGTCTTCAGAAAGGGAAGAAGCAGAGGCTCAGCTATTAGTGAGCATTGGCTGCTCTTCCGGAGGACTAGGGTTCAAATCCCACCACCTACTACCACAAGTGTCTGTAACTTCAGTTCGAGGGGATCCCACGTACTTCTCTTGCCTTGACCTGAAGTAGGCACAGACTCTGCACTGTAGTTCAAATAATACAGAAGCGAGTAATATAGGGGTGTTGGGGTGGCACACACCTTGAGTCCCAACACTTAGGAACCAGAGGCTCCCTGGAGGTAGGAAGTTCAAGGCCAGCAAGGGCTGCATTGCAAGACTCTGCCTCAAAAACAAAACAAAAAGTACAAACCAACAGTAGACACCATAACCATTGTATGCTGTGGTGCTGGGGATCAAACCCAGAACTTCATGCATACTGGACAGGTATTCTGCCAACTGCACTCCCTCTCAGCCCTATATTTCAATTACATTTTATTTATTGTGTGTGTGTTCTCCAATGCCAAGTCAGAGAACAGCTTGCAAGAATCGGTTCTCTCCTTTCAACACGTAAGTTTCCTTTACCCACCAAACCATCTCCCCAGCCCCTCTAGTCCTATTATTTGCCCTAAGAGACAAGCCAATCCTGGCCTTGACCTTGTGATCTTCCTGCTTCAGCTGCCTAAGTGCTGGAATTTGGGTGTGGACAAACACACCCACCTCCCAACCTTCCTCTTTATGGGGTATCCTGTTTGGATGTCACATGAAGCCCACCCCGAGGGAACTGTCTGGAGAGAGGCTGGACTGGGCCTCCAGTGTCTCTGGGGGCCCCTTGATCATCATGTTGGGAGTATGCTATATCTCAGCAGAATTACAACCCGTCACTTTCCCCCAGCTAGACCCTAAGGTTAAGGCGTGACAATCCCTGGCGAGACCCAGGACTCACACAGCCCAGTGTCACTGCATTAATTCACTGTAGGTCAGTCCCAGACCAGATAATTAGCTTCCTGGCAGGAGGCCAGAGCATGAGGCCAGGAGGAAATCAGGTGTCAGTTCTAGACCAGATGGCCTCAGCTTCACCTGTGGCCTCAGGCAAGTCACTCTCTAGCTCCAGGCACCACTCTCCTCTCAGGAACTTAAACCTGAAGGCAGCTGAGAGTCCAACTCTGACCTTCGAAGAATCTCAGGGTCTGTGACTCCGGCACTAAGTGGCAGTGCTCTCCCGACCTGCTTCCAAAAAGCATGGAGAGCAGACGGCTCTCTCTAGCTGTGCTCTGTGAGCTGTGGGCCTGGTCTCTGAGAGTAATCCATCTATCCACCGGCTGGGTGTGATGGTACGTCCACAGTCCTGCAATCCAAGTACTTGGGAAGCGGAGGCAGAAGGATCAACTCGGAACAAAAACTAGAGGCGAAAAGAGGGCGTGGGGATGCAGCTCAGTTGTCAGAGCACTTGACTAACCCTCTCGAAATCCTGGGTTCCATCCCCAGTACTTCAGAATGGATGTTGTGGTGCACACCTCTGAGGCAAGAGGAGCAGGAGTTCAAGGTCATCCTTAGCAATGAACGGAACTGTCAGCTAGCCTGAGCTACTGCTGGGACTCAGTCTCCAAACAAACTAACCAACCAAGACTCCACCTGGTTCAGACAATGGGCAGATTCACCCCGACCCCTCCCTCCCTTCCCATCTAAATTCCCCGAGTTCTTCCTCATTTCTTCCTACCCTCTTCTGGTGGGGGGAAAATCTCAGGTTCTGGGATCATTCCTCTGCTCCTAGCTCTCTGGAGTTCCACCATCATCCTGGGTAACACAGAAGGCACAGAGGATGAGGCAAACGGTGTCCACAGCTCTCTGAAGGAAGGCATGCACTCACTCAGGTACACATCTGTGCACAAGGAAGTGGAGGTGCCAGGGAGAGGAACATAGGGAGCCTGGAGGGTGGCAGTGTGGGCTGCCCTAGTCTGCCTGGTGACCTGAATTCAATCCCAGGACGCACATGGTGCAAGGAGCGAACCGGCGCCTGCAACTTGTCCTCTGATCTCATAGCACAGACCATGGTACCCACGTGCCCATGCATAAATACGTTCTAGGAAGAGAAGGGGGGTGCTGTCAGAGGTGTGGCTAGTCCAATGATGTAATGGTGACAGCAAAGAGGAAGTGTCTGGGAGGTCCCCAACGGACAGGCTGGCATCTAGGAGGTAGGTGTCAGGCTGGATGACTGACGCAGCTATAGGTCAGGCTGGATCACAGGTGGCTGTCGGGAGGGTGCTGAGGTCACCTCAGCACCAAGTGGTGTCATCTGTTTTGCAGATGAGAAGTTCGAGGCAGAGCCAGAACCAGGAACTTTAATACTGACTCTTGGCCCTGAACTTGGCTGTGAAAGACTGCTTCTCTGACGTGGACACAGGTTGGGGGTGTGAGGAAGTTGCCCTTCGTGATGCTTAACCTTCTCTCCCTGGACCAGCCCTGCCACCGAATGGAAGCAGGGGAAAACCCTTGGCTTCTGTGACCCCAGCTTTGCTTTATGTCATATGAATGGGGAGCACAGGACCAGGAGAGGGTTTTGTCTTGTTTGTTTTGAGACAGGATCCCCACGTGGTATAGTGTGAACTTGATCCTGAACCTTCTACATCCTAAGTGTTGGAATCACAAGCACATGTCACCAAACCTGTTTTTAGTTTGCATATTTAAAAACATGCTGGAAAGGGGCGAATAGACTTCACCAGTTTGCCAGAAGTGTCTATGGCATTGGTATAGTTAAAAACCTCTGCCTTGGGACTTCTCTTCCTAAAAAGGGGAGCTGGGGAACCAGTTAAAGGCTGCCAAAGGAGGGTATTTAGGGCTTGGGTCCCCTGAGGTCCCTCTGCTCCAGTGTGCACTCTCAAGCCAAAGAAAATGACACAGGAAATTGGGACAGGAGCAAAGGGATTCTGAGAAGTAGAGCAGAAGCCGAGGAGACCGGCTGGCAAATTGCAGTCGGGTGGCACGGAACTGGGTTCCTCACCCCACCTCAGCCAGGCTTTCCGGAGCTCCTGGCTTCGAGCATCTCCCTTCCTAGGCTTAATTTTTCTTCTCTAAGTCACTGTAGTGGGAGGGAGGATGGCTTCAAGGTCAAGTGTGGCCCTTCCTCTGGGTCTGCTCTGCCTGGCTTGGTGCTGGATTTCAGGCCAGTCCTCTCCCCTTCTCAGGCCAATTTCCATTGTCTAGTGAGAAAGTTGACTGGCTCAAAGACACATTTCTGGCATACACACTGTTATTCTCCCAGCCATATCTGCAGTAGACATCACCAATAGATCTCAGAGTCTGATCATTCCACACTCATCTGAAGCTTTGGAAGTCTTTTCCTTCCTTCCTTCCTTCCTTCCTTCCTTCCTTCCTTCCTTCCTTCCTCCCTCCCTCCCTCCCCCTCCCTCCCTCCCTCTTTCTTTCTTTCTTTCTTTCTTTCTTTCTTTCTTTCTTTCTTTCTTTCTTTCTTTTTTCTTTTTCACTACTCACTAATCCATTAGAAATGGCAAATGAAGGGCTTGAGAGATGTCTCAGCAGTTAAAAGCATGTGTTACACAATCTTGGAGACCAGAGTTCAGATCCCATCACCCACATAGCAAGGTGAAAGTTCTGTGCATGCCTGTAACTCCAGCACCTAAGGAGGAGGAGACAGGAGGATCAGGTTTGCTGTTTTCCAGCCTAGCTGATAAAATACAAGCCCCAGGGTCAGGGAGAGACTCTACCCTTAGGGAATAGGTGGAGAGTGATAGAGAGCACGCGCGCACGCACACACACACACACACACACACACAGTCACATGCACATGCATATATACTCACAGACACAGACATAAATAAGCATTTTTAAAGTTTTTTTTTTTTTTTAATGAAATGACAAATAGTGAAAACTACTTGCTGATGTTATTCCTAGATGGTCTGCATCTTATAAATCACCCACATTTCTATTTCTGACACTGTAGATCTCTACAGATGTGATCTCAAGGGATGGTGAGATGGCTCGGCAGCAAGGTGATGGCTGCTAATTCTGACGACTTGAGTACGACCGCTGGATCTCAAAAGTGGAAGAAGAAGACTGACTCTTGCAAGTTGTCCTCTGACGTGCATACCCCAACTCACACACATTCACCATACACACAGTAATAACAATAAATAAAATCTCAAAAAGGTCACATCTCAGAACTCAAATATGATACTAGACAGGTGTGAAGAGCTATATAGAAGACTCTCTCTGGTGTGTGTGTGTGTGTGTGTGTGTGTGTGTGTGTGTGTGTGTGTGAATGTGCATGTGTTTGGTGGAGTACAGCAGAGACATTGAGAATGCTCTCTGCTAGGCTGTACATTTTCTTTAATGTACCCTACAGCAAACTCAGGTGAGAACTGGGCCCTGGGATGTGAATGGTAGGAAAGCCCTTCCTGTTTTACAACAGATGGAGGGAGGCAGTTGGAAGCCAGCCTCTCTGGTCCAAGTGTTGAGAATTAGTGTCCCATGGGACCCCTTCCTGTCCCCAGGAGAGCCACACCACAAGGATCATTAGGCAGGCAGTACAGCAAAGGCAAGAGAAAATGAACACTAGCTGAGTATTGGCATGCAGAAGTGCTGTGGAATAATCCTCTTGTACATTGTAAAGGTTTATCACTCAAATTGGTTTAATAAAACACTGATTGGCCAGTAGCCAAGCAGGAAGTCTAGGCAGGGCAACCAAACTAAAGAATTCTGGGAAGAGGAAGGGTGGAGTTGGGAGTCACCAGCCAGATGCAGAGGAAGCAAGATGAGAACATTGCACTAAGAAAAGGTGGCTAAATATAGATAAGAATTATGGGTTAATTTAAGCATAAGAGCTAGTTAGTAATAAGCCTGAGCTACTGGCTGAGCATTTATAATTAATATAAGCCTCTGTGTGATAATTTGGGAAGCAGCTCCTGGGTATTTGAGAGTTGCTGGTGGGACAGAAACTTCCGATTACACAGAGGCCTCAAAGGCAACCTAGGGAGTTATTTCAGAGTGCAGCCAGCCCAGGTCAGAACCAAGGCCAGAGGTAACATCTCCTAGCTGATACTGCAACCTGTCCAGTCAGTACTCTGTCTGGGGTCTCAAGTGGACAAATGAAGTGCAGAGTGCTATGCAGCAGCTGGGTAAGCATAGATGAAAGGTGGAGAGAACTCTACAGGAGAAAATGGAGAGAAACCCTGTCTCAAAAAAACGAAAAAAAGTAAATAAGTTGGGGATTTAGCTCAGTGGTAGAGTGCTTGCCTAGCAAGCGCAAGGCCCTGGGTTTGATCCTCAGCTCAAAAAAAAAAAAAAAAAAAAAAAAATTCCTGTCTTTAGAAAAGTGGAAGGCAGCTGGGCGTTGGTGGCACACACCTTTAATACCAGCACTCAAGAGGCAGAGGCAGTGGATCTCTGTGAGTTCCAGGCCAGCCTGGTCTAGAGTGAATTCTGGAGCAGCCAGGGCTATACAGTGAAAGCCTGTCTTGAAAAACCAAAAAAAAAAAAAAATAAAAAAAAATTTTTTAACTAATTAAAATTTTTTTGAAATTCACAAGGCCTGGAGGTACACACCTATAACCTCAGCTCTCAGGTGTCAGAAACAAGGGGGCCACTACAAAGTTGGAGTTACCATGATCTCCATAGCAAGATCCTGTCTCCAAACATACAAACCAACACAGTCCTAGCTGTGAGTGGAACCCAGGGCCCCCCTTGCCCTAGGTCCATGCTCCTCTGTGCAGCTGCATCTTAGGCCACTCCTTGGGCTTCGATGTTGCAGCTAGTACTATTCTGAGTTCAACACTATGTACAGTGGCTAGCCCAGCAGGTGCCAGCTAACCCAGCCACTCCTGAAGAGTGCTCCCAGGCTTCGGGGGGGGGGGGGGGAGCCCCAGCCCCTACAGAGCATCCAGCTCAAACTCTCTAGGTAGCTGAAAATGACTTGAACTTCCCATCCTCCTTCTTCTGCTTCCTCAGTGCTGGCATTACAGGTGCACACCACCTTGTCCAGTTTATGGGGAATGAACCTGGGGCTTTTCGTACACTCTCCCAACCTTTTTCAAGGCTTGGTTGCTCAACACACCTGAAACTCTAATCTCAATACTCACTGCAGTCACACACGCGCGCGCACACACACACACACACACACACACACACACACACCCACACCCTGCTCTGCACCCCTCTGGGAGGATTATTGAGATGCCAGGGCTGTGGTTACCAAGGAAAGCTGTTTGAAAGCCTTCCCTCGGGTGCAACTTAGCAGTGTTGCTTAGGTCTGCCCTGGAGCAGGGGACTGGCTAGCATGACTCTTCAGGGGCCAGAGAGTGTTCCACTCAAAGTTCATTTGCTCCTGTGTGTTCGTGCAGCCCCCTGTGCCGGGAAACTGGTCCTAGCTGTCACTCACTCCACTGCCCCAGCTTCAGAAGCCACACACCTTGAGATTCACAGGGAATGAGAAGGGAGGAGGAGACAGGCAGCTAAGCTCCGAGGACTGGACACAGGGGGTTTTCTTATTGTTTGCTTTGTTTTATTTACTTATTTGGTTTTTGTTTTTTGTTTGTTTTTGTTTGTTTTTTTGAGACAAGGTCTTGAACTGGCCTGGAACTCCTGATTTTTCTGCCTCTGTCTCCTTGGATCACAGGCAAGGATTACCAACACAATTACTTTTTTTTTGTTTGTTTGTTTTGTTTTTTTGAGACAAGGTTTCTCTGTGTAGTTTTGGTGCCTGTCCTGGGTCTCGCTCTGTAGACCAGGCTGGCTTCGAACTCACAGAGATCCACCTAGCTCTGCCTCCCGAGTGCTGGGATTAAAGGTGTGCATCACCAGCTGGGCGGTGGTGGCGCACACCTTTAATCCCAGCACTCAGGAGGCAGAGGCAAGAGGATCTCTGTGAGTTCGAGGCCAGCCTGGTCTACAGAGCGAGATCCAGGAAAGGCGCAAAGCTACACAGAGAAACCCTATCTCGGAAAAAAAAAAAAAAAAAAAAAAAAAAAAAAAAGGTGTGCACCACCACCGCCCCGCTACCAACACAATTATTAATGATTAATACTTACTATAAAGGCTGTATTTTATAAAATAGTAAAATAGTCATTACCTGATTTCATTGATTCTTTTTATTGTTTTCTGTAGAAATTCCTATTTTAATGTTTAGATAATGATGAAAATACTGTCAGTTTTATGTTGTTTAACCATTTATTTACCTTCTAACTGCCTTGCTGCTTTTTAAAAGCAATTGTGTATGCCCGTGTATGTGCAGGTGCCTTCAGAGGTCAGAAAAAGGGCACCAGATCCCTTGGAGTTACAGGTGGTTGTGAACCTCCTGACATGGGTGCTGGGAACTGAACTTGGGTCCTTTGGAGCAGCAGCAATTGCTATTAACTGCTGAACCATCTCTCCAGCCCCTGTATGTTTTGGGTTTTGAGGCAGGATTTCACACTGTAACCCAGGCTGACTTCTAGCTCACTGTGAGCTTCCTACCAAGTTCTGGGATTACAGGTATGAGACACTATGTTAGACTTTGATTTCTTCAATTCTAAAACATCCTTTTTTTGTTGTGGGGGTGGGGGTGGGAGGTATATCTCACTGTGTAGCCCTGGCTAGTCTGGTACTCATTATATAGATCAGGCTGGCCTTGAACTCACAGAGATCTGTTTGCTTCTGCTGGGACTGAAAGCATGTGCATTACATCTGGTTCCTAAAATGTATTTATTTATTTATTTTCTTTTATTTATATTTATTTATTTATTTATTTATTTATTTATTTATTTATTTATTTATTTATTTTGAGACAGGGTTTCTGTGTAACTGCCCTGGCTGTCCTGGAACATACTATGTAGAACAGGCTGGCCTCGAACTCACAGAGATCCACTTGCCTCTGCCTCCTGAGTACTATGATTAAAGACGTGCAACCACCCCCGCCTGGCTAAAATGGATTTTTATCTTTAAATTCCCGAGATTTAACCCATATAACATACTATTTTATTTAGCTCTAAGAACAAGCCTGGTGATAAAGCATTGCCATTTACAGTTCCCATTTGCAGCTGGAAAGCTGAAGCTCAGAGTAGTTAGGCAGCTTGTCTAAGGTCACACAGCCAGGGGATGAGGAGGTAGGACAGCTGTAGCACTGTCCTGAAATCCCCAGCCCACTCCCTGACAGCATCTTGACCAACAGCAGTGCGGTGAGGACCGTCGCCTGTCCCACTTGTCTCCGAGCCACACTTCAGCACCTCTTGGAGGGAGACCTCACTGCACCCATCCAAAGCTCCCTGGCAGAGGCTGGGTGAGCTGATGGGGCGCCCTAGGAGCAATTTACACTCACGCAGGAGGCTTTCCGCTCCGGCCTCCCACCTGCAAGGATGAACCCTGAACCTCGTATCTGAGACAGCATCACTTGATAGCAAAGCTGGCCTCCACATGAGAAGCTGTTTCTGCCTGGTGTCCTTCAACTCTGTATGCGCTACATCTAGGGGTTCCTGCTCATGGCCCCCACTCTGAAATCTCCTCACAGTGCTCTTTCTCGTATTTTACAAAGTCAAGTAAAAATCAAATATTGGCTCCTGATAAGATCTCCAAGACAAACTAAAATGCCACATTTCTTTACTTTTGGCTAACCTTGCCTCAGCTCGGTGGTAGGTTCCCACTGACCAGAAAACACACACTGGCTACCACTGTAGGGCGGCAATTGCCATGGAAGGCCATCCACAGCGAGTTACGTGACCAGTACAAGTTGGCAGGAAAGGTTTTCAAAGCATGGTGCGACAGAGGAAAACTGCAAAATGGGACGTGGGCTCCTCCTTTCCCAGGTTGGGGAATTCTGGAGGCTCAGAGAGCCCGAATGACTGACTCTAGGTCACACAGCAACTACAGGCAGCAGCCCCCAGGCTTTCTGCCCCTAGACAGGGATCCCACCAAACCCTGCTGTCCTGAGGCTCACAAAAGCCCAGGCGTCTGGACTCACCAGAGCTGCTGAAGGGGGTCAGGACAGGGAAATGGCTTCTCCACGTCACCTGTGGACTTCTCTGGGGCAGCTGCCAAGGCCACTCAGTTTTTCCTTCCTGGGAGGTGGCCAGGGCTCAGCATGAGATCCTCCTGGGAAACCAGCCCTGGGTGAGGTGGGGGCAGCCTTCAGGAGTGACTGGGTCCTAGGGTCACGATGGGGTCACAGTGCGTGACTCCCAAAGCTCCCAAATCTGTCTCCTGGTGTGGGTGGCGCTCACCAGTTGTCACACCACTTTTGGTGCCAGCTGCCAGTTGCCTTTAAGAGAGCCGCCTCAGCTCATTGGCTGATACGGCTTTTCCAGCTCTTCACCTGAGCAGGTGAGAGACGCCAGACTGGGGGCAGAGCGGGACTCCAGGGAGTAATGAACAGACTCTGCCTTCCCCACAGATTTCTTTCTTCTCTACTACCCACAGCAGGGCAATAACCTGGGGCAAAGAACTAGCAAAAGGCTACACCGGCAAGGGGGGGTCATCTATCTCTGTAATAGGAGGGGAAGGCAAGAGGGTCGGAAATTCAAGGTCATCTTCCTCAAGGTCATCTTCCCCTATGTAAGGAGTTTGAGGCTAGATTTGGCCAAATGAGACCTCTTAAGGAAATAAACAAGCAGAAAGCTGGGCGATAGATAGCACATTGATAGAACCGTGATAGAACATTTCCCCAAGGCTCTGGATTGGGTCTCCACTAATCTCCCAGGAGGAGAGTGCAAACTTATGCTATCTTCATGGAGCTTGTTCCTACAGTCTCAGCACTTGGAATGCTGCCCAGGAGGACTACCACAAATTCAGGGTCAGTCTGGGCTACACAATGAGTTCCAAGCCAGCCTGGGCTACAGTGTGAGCCTGGCTCAAACATACACGCCACACATGCAAACACACAAACTCCTTATTCCACACGCATACTTTACACCGTACACACACAAACACCCCTCTCACCACACACACAAATGGTGCCCCTATACCACACACAGACACCCCTCACACACAAAAACATTCACCTCTATACAAACACAAACACTGCATACACACACACACACACACACACACACACACACACACACACACACACGCTCGCGCGCGCGCGCCATCCCATACTACAGTGTTTAGAGCTGATGAACTCACTTCAGTGAGTTCCATAGCCCAGGTTATTGCCCTGTTCTTAATACAAATGGTGAAATAGAGTCCTCGAATCTGAGAAGATGTCTTAATGGGTAAAGTACTCACTGTACAAGCTTGAGGGCCTGAGGTTAGATTCCAAGACCCCCACATAAAAATCTAGAGACCGTGGCACCTGTGTGTAACCCAGCAGAGCGGTGCAGAGACAGGCTAAGCCTGGGGACTTACTGGCCAGTCAGCTCAGCTGAACCAGCAAGCTTCAGCTCCAGCTTCAGACCTGTCTCAGTCAACAAGGCGGAGAGTGATTGAGGAACTGGTGAGGATAGCCTGGAGCCTGCACTCAGTCACGTGCACCTCCTGAATATACATGCACCACAGACAGACAAATACACAAAAAGAAAGTCAAAATCCGGTCCTAGGAGTTGAGGTGGCCTGCCCATCCACGGCATCCTGGAGGGGAAAGCTGACAGTGTAGGGCAGAATGTGGATACATCCCTGCTATTGCCACCTTGGGCTTCTCATGTAGTGTCCCTAGACCACATTCGCTAACTATGGGGCCTTGACAAGTCACTTCAGGGCTTCTGGATCTATTGTTAGGCAAGCGCTCTACCAGCTGATCTCAGGGCCTAGCCTGGGATGGTTTGTGTAGTGAGTAGGAGGGGCGTGAGGCTGCGGACCCTGTGGACTGGGGCAGGACGGTTGGGTGGATAGTGCAAGTGAGCTCTGGGCTTCAGTTTCTCTCCCGACCACGAAGATAAGGAGGGAAGGAGGCACTTGCAGGAGGCAGTCCTGGACAAACCCAGTCACCTCTCAAAAACCATTTCCTTACGCAGTAATAAAGAAGACCGAGCCCAGCATGGTGGTACAAGCCTCTCATCCCAGAGCTTGGGAGGCAGAGGCAGTCTTATCTCTGAGAGTTCCAGAAGAGTCAGGCCTCCATAGTGAGACTCTCTGTCTCAGAAAAAAAAAAATTAAAGAAGAGAGAGAAAGAAAGAGAGAAAAAGAAGGAAAGAAGGAGAGAGGGAGGGGGAGTGGGCATGGGACTATACTTTGGCCAAATCATAAACCTGGCTTGGCAGCTTACATCTTTCATTCTAGCACTCAGGAAACAGAATTCAGGCCAGCCAAGACTACATAGTAAGACCCTGGAGAGAGAGAGAGAGAGAGAGAGAGAGAGAGAGAGAGAGAGAGAGAGAGAGAGATCACGGGGTCAGCATCAGTACGTTCTGAGTTCTTTCTACTTTTGCTTTCAGAAGTTTGTCCTTAGGTGGGCAGTGGTGGCAGCAGAAACCCCGTCTGGGGAAAAAAATAAATAAAAGAAGTTTGCCTTTGGCCTTAAAGGAGCCATTTAATTTCCATCACCAAGTTGCAGCTAATGCTGGGCCTCAGGGCCTCCCCCAGGGCTTGCAAATCCTCCAAGGCTGGGCCACACCTGGGCCACACCTGGGCCCTGGACACAGAAGTTTCCCTGTGCGTTAGAAAGCCAAGCCCTCGCTAGCCACATTCCCTTCAGCAAGTGGTTAGCGCGTCCCTACTCCAAACCCGCTTCTCCGCTACAGCACGTCGGCGGCGGGGAAGAGGGAGATGGCTGCTTCTGCCTTTGCTGCGGGAAAACTGCATTCCGTGACACAGTCAAGGAAGCCAGAGTCACGTCAGAGGGACATGAAGACACGCTCCTTTGTGAGTCAAGAGGATCTGGGCACCAGCAAGGAAAATCACTGCAACAGGTCGGAAGACACTATTTGTCCTTAATTTCCATAATTTTTTCCCTAAATAGACACAGCTTTATTCACTTTTCCGAGGTTGCCATTTATCCTAGAAAACACCAAACAGTGAAGGATTATATTTTCTCTTGAGAAGTCTGTCGTGTCTAACTACTAAAGACAGTTAAATTAGCTATGGTAAATATGTCACAGAATATGCCATTTAAATAGACACTTTCCTTATGAGCTTGAGTAAGACATGAAAATATTTTTGTTGGAATTTCTAGTTCTCTTTTTAGCAAATAAAATAAAATAAAATAAAATGCTTATTGTGCATGTGGATGCTCCGGCACCCGTATGGAGGTCAGAAAACAGTCTGTAGGAGTTGGTTCTCTCCTTCTGCCATTCCTGGGGATTGAACTCAGGTTGTCAGGCTGGGCAGTTTACCCACTGAGCCATTTCAAAAGCTCAGGGTCTTCCTATGTAGCCCTGACTATTCTGGAATTCTCTATGTAGACCAGATCAACCTCAAATCCACAGAGATCTGCCTGCTTCTGCCTCTGAAGTGCCAGGATTCAAGGTGTGCGTCACCATATCTGGCAAGATGCATTTAATTTTAATCAAGTTGGAGTATGCACATGGGTACAGGTACCCACAAAGGCCAAAGGTATCGTATCTTTTTGAACTGGAGTTACAGGAAGTTGTGAGCTGCCTGAGGTGAGAACTAGAAATCTTTTTTTTTTTTTTTTGGTTTTTCGAGACAGGGTTTCTCTGTGTAGCTTTGCGCCTTTCCTGGAACTCACTTGGTAGTCCAGGCTGGCCTCGAACTCACAGAGATCCGCCTGGCTCTGCCTCCCGAGTGCTGGGATTAAAGGCGTGCGCCACCACCGCCCGGCGAGAACTAGAAATCTTACTTGGGTCTTCTGAAAGAACAGTATGTACTCTTAACCTCTGGACAATTTCTCTAGCTCCCTTTATTATAATTTTTATTATGAGGAGCTAAATGTATTTATACCATTTCATTCGCACTTATTCAACTGCTAACATTTGCTAGCTCTGACAAATCTCAATTTGGGGAAGGGTGGGGTGTGGTTCCCCAACTGCTGGGAGAATAAATAACTACAACTTCTGAGTGCAATTTGGGTACACTCTGTGACCCAAAACCTCCGTGTCTGGATTTTGTCAGATAAAACCTACAGGGGCTACTACTTGGGGGTGCTTGCTTGGAGGTTCTGGTGGGGGAGCACAGCTGCTTGTATACTTTTGTTATTTTGCCTTCCCCCCACCCCCCGAAGCTGAGGATGGAACCCAGGGCCTTGCGCTTGCTAGACAAGCGCTCTACCCCTGAGCTAAATCCCCAACCCCTGCTTATATACTTTTGACCAAAGATCATCTGGGAAGCTTGGAATGCTCATTCTCCTCATCTGCAGATGCTAGCCAATCTGATTAGCAGAATCAACCCTGGTGCTCAGTGAGGTGGCACATACCAAAGCCAGATCGTCATCACATTCAAAGCCACTGTTTTGGACTAGCTGCTGTAGCGGGCCCCAGAGCACCAGGCTAAAAGTCAACACAGAGGCTCAGCAGTTCAGGGCACTTGCTGCCCTTATAGTGGACCAGAATCTCATTCCTAGGACTCAGGTTGGGCAGTTCACACTCTCCTGTCTCCTCCTTTTGAGTTCTGGGATTACAGATGTGTGACACTCCACCTATTTTACGTAGTGGCTTTGGGCATGGTAAGCAAACCCTCTATTAACTGAGCCACATCCCCAGCCCTGATTTACTTTGTGTGGTGGTTTGAACAGGAATGTCCCCCATAGGCTCATATATTTAAATGTGTGGTCCTTAGGGAGAGAGGATACTTGTGAGGGATTAGGAAGTGTGGTCTTATTGGAGTAGGTCTGGCCTTGTTGGAGCGATTGTGTCACAGGGGTTTGGCTTGTTGTTTTTTTTTCCGAGACAGGGTTTCTCTGTGTAGTTTTGGTGCCTGTCCTGGATCTCGCTCTGTAGACCAGGCTGGCCTCGAACTCACAGAGATCCGCCTGGCTCTGCCTCCCGAGTGCTGGGATCAAAGGCTTGTGCCACCATAGCCTGGTTTGCGCCACTGCCACCTGGAGACTTTGAGGTTTTAAAAGTTTAGACAGGCTCAGTGTCTCTTCCTTCCTGCAGTCTGAGGATCTGGATGTAGCTACTTCTCCAGCACTATGTCTGCCTGCATGCTGCCATGCTTTCCGCCATGATAACAACGGACTAAACTTCTGAACTGTAAGCCAGCCCCAATTAAATGCTTTTCCTTTATAAGAGTTGCCATGGTCATGGTAATAGAACACTGACTAAGACACTTTGCTTTAGGAGATGAAGAGTGGCCCAAATCTGGAGAGAAAATAAACCTGTGTGTCACATGATTATAGGTATCTCTCAGTGCTTGTCTCCTTGATGGAAAGAATTCAGTAGAGGAACAGCTTAAGCAGAAGTTCATACATCGAAGCAGACACTGTAAATAGAGACTGGATTGAGCCTGGATAGACGGCTCAGAGGTTAAGAGTACTGGATACTCTTCTAGAGGACTTGAGCTCAATTCCCAACACCCACATGGTGACCCACAAGCATCTGTACCTCCAGTTCCAGGGGATCTGATGCCCTCTTCTGGTCTCCTTGGGAACTGCATTCATGTGATGCACATATATACCTGCTGACAGAGCCTGCTTATGCAAATATACTTGAGAGAGAAGACAGAGAAAGACTGGGGTGGGCAGCCCCAAGATGGGGTGCAGTCCAGAGGGTTCTCCATTGTGGTTTTTAAAATTATGAATATTTATGAGGTGGGTGGACTATTTGTTAGTTGGCTCTTTTTTCTCTCTTAAACCATGGTAGACTAGACATCCCTTTTGGGTATTTCTTCCCATGATCAGCTAGAAAAGCCCACAGGGAAGTCAAATCTACAATGTAAATGTATGCTAATGAGCCAGGCTTTTGAGGATGCAGACCCTTCATTAACGAAAACGTGGGAAAACATCCTAGTGCTTTAGTTTTCCATATAGTGGAGGAAACTGTTCCAGGTCTCAAGGGCGCTTAGCCACTGATGGGGTCACCAAGATGCAGCTGCAGTTTTCTTGGGTTCTCTCCTGTCTAATTCCTCACCAATAGGTGTCAAAATGGTGTCTCTGTTGTCTTTTGAAAGCTAGATTAGTGAGGTAGGGGCTGTGGCTCTGAATGCAGAGCCTAGTGTCTCTGTGGCTGATGGAAACATATCAGTTAAGCCAGGAGCAGCTTCACACACTCTCAGTATTTCCCAGCAAGAATCACGGCAGCCATCTCTGTGCGCTCAAAGCACACACCCCCACTGGGGTTTTTCTGCCAGCGAAAGTGAACATGTTTCAAGTCCTTCTCTCCACCCTGACCTCACAGTGGTTCCCAATGTCAAGGGCTCCACAAATACTTCATTTATTTATTTGGTTTTTCGAAGCAGGTTTTCTCTGTCTAGCTGCCTGTCCTGGAGCTCGCTCTGTAGACCAGGCTGGCCTCCACTCACTGAGATCCACCTGTCTCTGCCTCCCGAGTGCTGGGATTAAAAGTGTGTGCCACCGCCACCCAGCTACTTATTTATGTATTAAAACACGTTCCCATTCTATGACCCAAACTGGCCTGGAGGTCTGTAGCTCAGGTTGGACTCAAACTCATGGCCATTCTTCTGCCTCCCAAGAACTGGGATCACGAGTGTTTGTCATCATGCCCAACTCAAGTATTTAATTTAGTTATTTATTTTGTTTAATTTTTATTTATGTGTCTACGTGTGGGTGCCTGCAAAGGCCAGAAGAGGACATCTGATACCCTGGAGCTGGAGTTACAGGAAGTTGTGAGCCTCCTAACGTGGGTGCTGGACACCAAACTCAAATCCCCTGGAAGAACAGGAAGCCATTTCTCCATGCCTGAGAGCTTTATTTAAAATGCAGTTTCCTGTTGGAGCACATGAAGGGGCCAGTCCTGCAGATCCAAAGCTGTGGGATCTCCACGACACAGGGCAGCAACAGGATGTCCAAGAGGAGGATCTAGTATTGATAGTGTAGAAAAAGCCAGAGGCTTCGAACCAGACCAATGACTCACTGCAATGAATACTTGCAAGTTAAGATGTATGGGCTAAAGCTGTGACACACTACCGCTTCCACAATGAGATTTTTCTTTTAATTTTATTTTATTTTGAGGGGGAGGTTGCAAGGGCAGATACGAGGGGACAAAGAGATGAGTGGAATTGGGGTGAATGATGTGAAATCCACAAAGAATCACTAAAGTGTTAAAAAAAAAATAAAGGCAGAAAACCCATAGAGTTGATAAAGAAAAAACTAACTGAAAAATAAATAAAATAAAATGTAGTTTCTACTAGGCCTGTTGGGGTAATTAACATCTGAAATTCTATGTACTCTAGAAGCAGAGTTTAAGGCTTGCCTGGGCTACATAGAGAGTTCAAGACCATCTAGGGCAACATAATGAGATCCTGTCTCAAAGCAGAAAACACCAGGCTGGGGATGTAGTTTACCAAAGCAGAGGCCATGAGTTTGATCCCCAGCACTGCTTAAAATGGGGTAGTGGAGGCAAACAGCCCTGTGATCCCAGACCCTCCATAGCTAGCAGGTGAAGGACCAAGCTTCAAGCTCATTCTTCACTTCAGCAGCTCAAGGCCACTCAGGCTACAATAGCCCTTATTTCAGAACAAAAAGAAAAGTCACATTGCCCTTCCTTCTCTGGGACGAGCAGGATGGCTATCTAGTAAAAGCCTCTGCTAAGCCTGGCAACCTGGCTCCATCCCCGGGACCTACAAGGTAGGAAGTGAGATTTGTACGCACATACAGTAAATAAACAAATGCATTATTTTTTCAAGGTTGGAGATCAGATCTAGGTCTCATGTATTCAGGGCAAACACTACTACTGAGCTATACTTCTGGTCTCAGAATCACTATTTATTTATTTTTTTACTCATATGGGTGTTTTGCCTGCAGATATGTCTGTATATTTCTTTTTCTTTTTGTTGGTTTTTACTTTTATTTTTTATTTTTTTCCCCACAGGATTTCTCTGTGTAGCCCTGGCTGTCCTGGAACTTACTCTGCAGACCAGGCTGGCCTCGAACTCAGAGGTCTGTGTACTTCTTGAGTACCTGGTTTCCTTGGAGGCCACAAGAGGGTGTTGGGTCCCCTGGGACTGGAGTTACCGACAGTTGTGAGTTGCCATGTGGGTGCTGGGACTCAAACTCGGGTCTTCTAGGAGAATAGCCAGTGCTCTTAACTGCTGAGCCGTCTCGACCACCACCAGAATCAGTATTTTGAACAAGTTCTTCTTCCTCTCTGCCAACATGTTGGCACGAGAACATGTTTGCTGATGAACTTATTCCTGAGAGCCTCTTTGTTTATCTTTGTTCCTTGAAATAGGGTATCATGTAGCCCAGGCTGGCCTCAAACTCATGATGTAGTCAATAACCATGAACTCCTGATCCTCCTGCCTCTTCCTTCCAAGAGCTAGGATGACAGGAGCCGCTGCCCCCCAGTCTGGAGAGGAGCAGTCAGATGAAGCCACTTAAGTCCCCACAGAACCAGATGGCAATAAGGTCTCCAGGGCCCTTTCCCAGACTGAGAACCCGGCTTTCCCTCACTCTACAACCCCACACTTCTCTCGGGAAGAAATTGCCTGTGTGGTTCTCTCCTTCCAGAGAAGGCCCGGCAGGCTCAGGAATTATTCATTGACTTCTCAGGTTTCTTATTAGTACAGTAATAGGTTCCTGGGAGTGTGGAGTGAGCACACCAAGGGAATTCATCCAGGCTTTGGAAGTGCGGCAGGTTTCTTTCAACTGCTCCTTTCTGAGCACCCCTTCTTCCTCATAGTGCTCCCCTCACCTCTCCCTCTCCCTCCCTCCCTCCACCCCCCTCTGTTTTTTGAAACAGAGCTTCTCTGTGTAGCCCTGGCTGTCCTAGAACTCACTCTGGAGACCAGGCTGGCCTCAAACTCAGAGATTCACCTGCCTCTGCCTCCCAAGTGCTTGCATGCTTCAACATCACTTCTCATAATACTCTCTTGCTTAAGCCTATATTAAAATATATTTATCAACCTCCCCAGCTCTGCTTAAAAAACCGTTTCCCTCCATACATAGATGACACCACTAAAAGTCAGTTAAAATGTATGTGTGCATACATCATCCGATCCTGAGCACAGTGAACAGATACAGGTCAGGCTCATAGACAGTATATGTAAGCCAGCCTGTAGCTTGGGAGGCAGAGACGAGACCTCTGCAAGTTCTAGAACAGCCTGGCCTGTCTGTGGACAGGGTTCCAGGCTATCCAGTGCTACATAGCAAGACCCCATGTCAAACAAAAAAACAAGAAGGGAGGTGAAAGGGGGCATACCTTTAATCCTAGCACTCAGGAGACAGGCAGGCAGGTGTCTGTGAGTTCACAGTCAGCTTGGTCTACATAATGAGGCTTTGTCTCAAAAAAGAAAAATAAAAAAATAAAAAAAGATGGCTCCGTGGTTAAGGGCACTGGCTGCTCTTGAAGAGGACCTGGGTTGGCTTCTCAGCAACCACATGGTAGTTTACAACCGTCTGTAACTCCATTTCCAGGGTGTCCAATGACCTCTTCTGGCCTCTGGGGACGCCATACATAAACATGGCAAACATATATGCAGGTAAAACATACACATAAAATTAAAAATAAATAAATCCTAATAAAACAAAACAAACAACCAGGCCAGAGAGATGGCTCAGCAGTTGAGAGCACTGGCTGCTCTTCCAGAGGACCTGGGTTCAATTCCCAGCACCCACAATGGCCGCTCATACCTATCTGTAACCCCAGTTCCAGGGCTTCTGAACAGACAGACAGACATGCAGGTGAAACACCAATGGACATTAAAAAGAAGAAAACAAGCCGGGTGGTGGTGGCACACGCCTTTAATCCCAGCACTCGGGAGGCAGAGGCAGGCGGATCTCTGTGAGTTCGAGGCCAGCCTGGGCTACCAAGTGAGTTCCAGGAAAGGCGCAAAGCTACACAGAGAAACCCTGTCTCAAAAAAACAAAAACAAACAAACAAACAAACCACACAAAAATGTACTTACCTAGAAGGAATAGAAAGTCTATCATCCCAGCACTTTAAGGGAGTGTGTAGAGGCACGAGACTCACAGGTTCAAGGCCAGGTCAGGCTACAGAGCAAGTCCAAGATCATCCTGGGGACCGGGTGGTGGTGGCAAAGGCCTTTAATCTCAGCACTCGGGAAGCAGAGGCAGGTGGATCTCTGTGAGTTCAAGGCCAGCCTGGTCTACAGAGTGAGTTCCAGGACAGCTAGGGCTGTTACATGGAGAAACCCTATCTTGAAACAAACAAACAAACAAACAAACAAACAAAAAACAAACAAAACCAGTCTGGGCTATAGGAGATCCTGATCCAGTCACTCAACCAATCTACCAATCAGATCATATATAAATTACTTTATGTATTATTATAGTTGACTGTGTCCCGTTTATCCCCAGGGGCTCTCTGGAATCCTCGTGGCAGGACTAATATTAGTGTGTACAGAGGTACTGTGGCTGTGGGTCATTGAGCTAGTCATTGGGATGGTAAGTAAAGGTGGTTGCTGACAAGACTGACGGCCTGAAATCTGTCCCTGGAATCTACATGTAGAAGGAGAGGGTGGACTCCTACAAGATGCTCTGATCTCCATATTGGAGCCCTGGCACTTGCATACATGTACACACACACACACACACACACACACACACACACACACACACACGCACAGGAGCTCTGGCATTTGCACACCTGTATATACACACATGCACATATGTACATGCTAAGTAAATGAATGTTTAGGGCTTTTTGAGAGTGTGTGACGAAACCACTAATGTAGCCCAGCCCACGAGGACCTTGTGCTTTCAGGGATCCTCCTGCCTCAGCTTCTCTAGTGCTGGCCACTACTGACTTTGAGATCCTAGAAGTTAGGGGGTTGAAGAGATGCTTTAGTGGTTAAGAGCATTGGCTGATCTTTGAGAAGACCCAGATTCAGTTACCGGCACCCACATGGTGACTCACGCTGTCTGTTCCAATGAATCCATCGCCCTCTTCTGGCCTACTAGGGTACTTGGATTTGGTACCCAGGAATACATGTAGGCAACATATCTGTACACACAAAATTGAAATGAGTAAAAAAAAAATTTTTTTTAGGTGTTTTATGTTCAGGACTGAGAACTGAGATCATATCTCACTCTCCTCATTTTTTAGATTTATTTGTTTGTTTGTTTGTTTTTTCGAGGCAGGTTTTTTTTTTTTTTTTTTTTTTTTTTTTGTGTAGCCCTGGCCGTCTTGGAACTCTCTCTGTAGGCCAGGCTGGCCTTGAACTCACCGAGATCCATCTGCTTCTGCCTCCTGAGTGCTGGGACTAAAGGTGTGTGCCACCACTGCCTGGCTAGATTTATTTTATTGTTTATGTGTATGAGTGTTTTGTCTTCATGTGTACGCTTTATCTGCAGGTATGTCTGCGCAACAGGAGCATGCTCAGTATCGGCAGAGTTCAGAAGACGGTGCTGGATCCCCTGGAAATGGAGTTACCTTCAGTTGTAAGCTGCCACGTGGATTGTGGGAATCATTTGGAAGCACAGCCAGTGCTCTTAAACACCGAACCATCTCTCCAGCTCCTGAAATAAACACATTTTTTTTTCCCCCAAGACAGGGTTCCCTGTGTAGCCCTGGCTGTCCTGGAACTTGCTCTGTTGACCAGGCTGGCCTTGAACTCACAGAGCTATCTATGCCTGCCTCTGTTTTTTTTTTTTTTGGTTTTTCGAGACAGGGTTTCTCTGTGTAGCTTTGCGCCTTTCCTGGAACTCACTTGGTAGCCCAGGCTGGCCTCGAACTCACAGAGATCCACCTGCCTCTGCCTCCTGAGTGCTGGGATCAAAGGCGTGCGCCACCACCGCCCGGCAATATGCCTGCCTCTGCTTCCTGAGTGCTGGGATTAAAGGCGTTCATCACTACTGCCCTGCAACAGATCTTTTAAAAGAGACCCTAGCAGTTACCTTGTGAACTGTCCCACATTCCAGGATTCTCTAGTTGCCTCTGTGTGTTTAGTGGGTTCCCCCAGTCCCTGGTTTCCCACACACCTAGGCTAGATTCAGGGACAGCTTTCTGGCAGGAGCTCAGGTAGGTAGTGATAGTTGTTGGGCAGCATTCCGGTAGGAAGCTTGATGCTGTCTGCTGAACGCTGCTAAGGCAATGATTTCTGGCTATGTTAAGGCTGGGCAGGCAGGAAGCAGGGTGCCCTGCTCTGCTGGAAGGTGCAGAGGGAACATCTTGCTGGGTTATGAATGGCCTGTGGTTGAAAACATTCAAGGCTAGATAAAACCATGTTCAATGTCAACACTGCATCCCTGATCAGCAACTTATAGGACCACACTCCAGCTTTCTGGGAGCACTGCCCATCTATCCATCTTTCCAATCCTGGACCCACCCATCTCTGAACTAGAACCTCTCAAAGCCCCAGAACAGGCTTCCTGTACCTCCTTGCCAGAATCTCAGCAGCTTCTACAGCATAGAGGTTTCTGCCAGCAGGATTGGGGTAAGTAGTTGTGAGTTAAAGAACTCAAAACACCAAAATCAATACCACATGTGAATTAGGTAAGTGGGGGCAGGACTTTGGGAAACATATCTAGTCCCTTCTTCTCCCTCTGCTTCCTGCCTGCAGTGAGGTGAGCAGCCCCCTCCAGACGATGCTGCCACCAGGATGCGCTCTGCTTCTCAAGAGGTGCTGATGTCCTGGTCCTGCCTTAAGCTGTGTGTCAGGAACTTGGCCACGGGGAGGAAGAGAATAGCCAGTACAAGGCTCAAGATGCTTCCTGCTGTGAGATGTTAAGACAGGGCCCAGCAGGCCTTAAGAGGATTAAGCAGATCTCACCAGGGAAGCAGTGGTACCAGCTGCCACACCAGGCTGTATAGTCTGTCCACAACACAAAGGTACTCACTCTGGAGAGCAGGCAAGAGCTGACATCCTGCTCATTTGCCTGAGCTGTGTCTTCTTCTAATTCATACAGAGGCTGATACAGAACAGCAGAGTGGCCTTGGCTTTCTCCTCCCACCTGCAAACGCCAAGCTCTAACTAAACCATACTATAAGGGCCCTTGAGGACCTAAGGAGAGGCGTCTGAGGGGAGGACAAAGATGGGAAGAGGGTATTACGATAGTACATCCGGAGGGTCCCGGAGAGAGGTTTGACTGTCAGCTGCCTCTTCTCTATTCCCCTTCCTGATCAGGCTCCTCACCCACAAAACTGTCCTCTCGTGCACTGTGGCACACATACATTACACATACAGTAATAATAGTCAGAAATTGTTGGGGAATATCTGTCTGTAAAGATGTGTCTCTGCCTAAGGCATCTTCTGGTTGGTTTAATAAAGAGCTAAATAGCCAATAGCTAGTCAGGACTTCTGGGCAGAGAGAGAGAGAGAAACTGGGAGGAGGAATCTAGGTGCACTACTTCACCAGCAGACTTGGTGTAAGTTGGATGTGAAGTATGAAGAAGAGGTAATTGAACCATGTGGAAGAATGTAGTTTTTTTTTTTAAAATGGGTTAATTTAAATGATAAGAGCTAGTGTGGGGGAGGCTGGAGAGATGGCTCAGCAGTTAAGAGCACTGGCTGGCTGTTCTTGCTAGAGGACCTGAGTTCAATTCCCAGCAACCACATAGTGGCTCCCAACCATCTGTAATGAGATTTGGTGCCCTCTTCTGGCATACAGGCAGAACACTGTAAACATAACAAATAAATCTTTAAAAACAAAACAAAACAAAACAAAAAAAAGAGCTAGTGGGACAAGCCTAAGCTAAGTCCAAGCTTTCATAATTAATAATAAGTCTCTGGGTCATTATTTGTGGGCTGATGGTCCCAACAAAAAAACATTTGGTGCCCAAAGTGCAGCATGTAAATTGTCACAGGACCTGAGGAAGCACTGAAAAAAAAAAATTCCAATAGGCTTGTTGTGCTTGCTGCACACACAGGCGAGGCTCTTTTAAGAGGCCCTGCTACCGAGCACTTGAATTGAGTTTATGAGCAATGGGCAGTACGCTACTCAGCGGCAGGAGACTAGAAAAGCCTACTGCAGCATGGACCCAGAAACTTCCCAGAGCTAGGATGGATGGACAGACTGGCTCCAGGTTGGATCTGCAGACATGAGGCTCCACTCTTACCAACCTGAAGGGGATGGACCAGCCGCAGGTCATGTGCTAGCACTAGAGGGTATGGTGATATTTTATTTGTGCTCTAACAAATAAAGCTTGTCTGGGGATCAGAGGACAAAGCCAGCCACTATAGTAAACATAAAGGTCAGGCAATAATAGCACATGCCTTTAATCCTAGCATTCAGGAGGCAGAGATTCATCTGCATCTCTGTGAGTTCAAGGCCATACTGGGAACAGAGCCAGGTGTGGTGGTACACACCTTTAATCCCAGCACTAGTTAACCATAGAGGTCTGGAGGTCTGTACAGATAGACAGGAAGTGATGTAGCTGGGCGGAGAGAGGAGTAAGTAAGATGGCAGGGCACAGAAAGCTGTATAAAGTGTGAGTAGACAGGAAGTAGCTCTCTCTTGGGCTGAGGATTTCCTAGCGGTAAGAACTTGTGGCTGGCTTGTTCTATTCCTCTGACCTTTCAGCTTTCACTCCAATATCTGGCTCCAGGTTTTTTATTAATAAGATTGTTTAGCAATTTGTGTTACAGGAGGGCCTAGCCGCTGCTTAGCAGTTCAAGGTTTGGCTCCCATGGTTAGAGAAGGCTGTAGATGCACAAAAAGTCAGGTCCAGACAGAAAAAAACTCTAAACAGATATAGTATGCTTAAAAATGTGCTTAGATGCTGAAGAAAGAAAAGAAAATGGGCACAGACAGCCATAGAAAAAATTATAAATAGCTTAAAAATAATAAAATCTTTAAAGAGAGAGTAAAGTAATATAAAAGGAAAAAGCCACATAAAGATGGGAAATACACAGGTCTGGATCCTGTATGGTGTTTTGTTGACTTAAATTTTTTTTTTGAGTGTTCTTGATCATTTTTTATTACTACTGAAAGGAATACAATCTTGTGGATAAAGTGGGCTATTATTATGGGATGAGAGCACAGTGGAAAAAGAAAGCCATCAAGATCTATATAAGTAGCCATGTGGATGAGACTTCATGGATGTAGCTTTTCTGACTTTTCTAGGAGATATAATCTCTAAGCAAACTTCCTGATCCTCTGGAGCTCACAATCTTCCTGCTGACTTTAAATTTTTTAAATGCTAATGAACAAAAAATAGTAGCTGCTGAGAGACATTGGATTATAGAAACTGCTAAATTAAACCAACCTATATATTTTAAGAATGCCTTAACTTCAGAATGGAAGTCAGAAAATATGCTGCATTGGGGGAGAGGTTTTGTTTTTGTTTTTACAGGAAACAAAAATCTATTTTTTTTTTCAAAATAAAAGACCAGATTTGATCAGGAGAGACCTCTTGAAAATCTTGGCTACGGACATAAAGAAAGAAACAAAAGAAAAACTACAGGACAGATGATGTATATGCTGATCCCTCAACATGGGAACTCAACATGGATAAGAGTGGATGAGACATGATAAATCTTGTTGGCTACAGAGTCCTGACTTATTACATGCCATCCTTTCATATGGCATGAATAGAGGTTTGGTTATGTCCAAACAGACTTATAAAGTTAACAGATGCCTTTTACCTGCTCAAACATAAAACAAAAATCATCTTTAGCTGCCTTGTGCACATCACACATTCCACACTTGTGTTAATACTGATATATATGTTCCTTTAAAAGTTTATGTGTTTTCAGAAAAAAAGGACCAGACACCAATAAAGACAAGTAGCCCAGGTAATCCAGCCTCTCAGAATGCCTCTCAGTTTCCTCAAAATTCTGCATCCAGAACATCTTCAAAGCTGCTAGCTGAGATGGTCCAGCCTCACAGACTACTCTCACCAGGACTTTAGATAATCCCTGTGCTTTCCCATTTCACAGAGACTGGACAACAAATGATACAGCTAACTCTCCCAGGACTTGACCGTTATCCCAATTTTCTCAGGGTCCCCTAAAGATGCTGTCATTCCCAGAATACAGGAAGCAGTCTAGAAAACATGATGCCCACATTCCCAAGAAGTAGGATGGTTTCTGGTTGTTCAATGGGTTATGGAGAGTGGGGTTGGTTACAAGTTGTTGTTGGTCATGGTCAGGGAGAAAGCTGAGCAAAGGTGATTAGTGCTCTTGTGGGTTTTTACTGTTTATTGTCTCTTTTGAGGGGCCTACCACCCAGCTCCCAAATAAATCACACACAGAGGTTTATTCTAACTTATGAATGCCTGGCCTTAGCTTGGCTTAGTTTCTTGTCAGCTTTCCCTAACTCATTCCAACTACCTTTTGCCTCTGGGCTTTTCCCGTTCTCTAACTTCTGTAAATCTTACTCTTTCTCCTTGACTTGCTATGTAGCTGGGTGGCTGGCCCCTGGAGTCCTCCTCCTTCTCTGGCTCCTTCTCCCTTTCACTCCTCCATCTTTTTTCTTCTCTCTTCCTGGATTTCTCCCTCTATATATTCTCTCTGCCTGCCAGCCCCACCTATCCTTTCTCCTACCTTGCTGTTGGCCAGTTCTTTATTAGACCATCAGGTGTTTTGGACAGGCACAGTAACACAGCTTCACAGAGTTAAACAAATGCAGCATAAACCAAAGTAACACAACTTCGAATACTATTCTACTACAGATTAGATTCAGGGATCTCATTCTGAAAAGAAAGAAGGGGAACATAGAAATGATAGGATAAAAGGGTACATTATTGAATATACTTTTAAACCAAAACAGCAACTACTAGTCTTAAATATTTTACATTGGTATGGATTTTTTTGTATATTAATATAAATCTAAACTTATTTTTATTTTAACATACTGTATATATGTTTTCACTCTTTTTAAAGGTATTGTACTTATGCAGCTCAATTTAAAATGTAATGTAAAGTTCTAGTCTTTAAAGGCTATTATTACAAACTGTTCAGGATAATTAATGAATGTAGTTTAGTAGTTAGTCATAACAATCAAACTTGTCATGTAGGTAAGTTTTCAAGGTCAAAGAGAGATGTATTTTAAATGGTCTTCAAACACTTCAGACATGTACAGAATATGGCATTTAAGATGCTTTAATAACCTAAGACTTTTCATGACAGTGAGACACGTCTGCTCCTGGCAGCACCAATGTACTTCAAAAAAAAAAAAAAAATGGTGGGGGCTGGGTGGTGGTAGTGCATGCCTTTAATCCCAGCACTCCGGAGACAAAGCCAGGCAGATCTCTGTGAGTTTGAGGCCAGCCTGGTCTATAGAGCGAGATCCAGGACAGGGATGAAAGCTATACAGAAAAACCCTGTCTCGAAAAACAAAACAAAACAAACAAACAAAAAAAACAAAACAAAACAAAGAATGTTGGGCATAAAAAAAACCCTCCATATGGAGTTTGCTTTCATTGTGGCAAGGCTAGCCATTTGGGCAAGAAACTGCCCTTGCCTTCACTGCTGGCAGTATGCTGTACAAATTGGACAAGCAGGGCACAAAAGGAGACTGCTGAACTTTGCCAAGACAAGGTAGGACAGTCCTTCAAAATTCTTGCTTCACAAAAATGTTTGTCAGATATTCTAGGCCTGTAGGCCAAAGACGGATGCCCAGTATTACAGAGGAACCTCTGGTGACTGTCCAGGCAGCCAGCTCTCTCTGTTGTTTCCATAGTTTTGGAAGTTGTTTGCTTTGCACTTCCAGTTTACTCAGGTAATATTATATCCTTCTCGGGTCTCTGATGGGGTTGAAGACCAGATAGTTATAGTTATACTGTTTTCTTGGTACCAAATTCAAAAAAGAAACTTACAAAAGAGTTTTAAAGTTTATAAAGGTTGAGAGACATAAAAACTTAAGTTGTGCTGGGTGGTGGTGGTGCACGCCTTTGATCCCAACACCCGGGAGGCAGAGGCAGGCAGATCTTTGTGAGTTTGAGGCCAGCCTGGTCTACAGAGTAAGTTCCAGGACAGCCAAGGCTGCACGGAGAAACCCTGTCTTGAAAAATCAAAACAACAACAACCCCCCCAAAAAAACTTAGATTGTTTATCTAAGAAAGTGTTTTTAGGTCTAAAAAGATATTTTTAAGTTGGTAATACAAGTTATGATAGAAGTAGTTTAGGTATAAAACTTTGAAATCACTAAGATAGAATAGATAATGGAATAATTTCTCCAAATTTGCCAAATACAAATGGACTGGATATTGTAAATGTAATTCTTACCTGATAATTGTTCTTATTGCATATAGTTTTACTATGTTAGAGTTAAAACCCTTCCTTTTTATTTAGACAATACCTAATAATTGTACTTTTTTTTTTTCCAAGACAGGTTTTCTCTGTGTAGCTTTGGAGCCTGTCCTAGACTCATTCTGTAGACCAGGCTGGCCTCGAACTCACTGAGAGATCCACCTGCCTCTGCCTCCCAATTGCTGGTATAAAAGGTGTGTGCCACCACTGCCCAGCTCATTTAGCTCATTATTAAACCAATCAGAAAGCACCTTAGGCAGAGACACATTTTTACAGTGTAAACAAATATTCTACAACATTTCCCCTTTTTTGTCTAATTAAAAAGGAAAGGTTTTAACTCTAATATAGTAAAACTACATATATTAAGTACAATTTCGCTTGAGAAAACCTGTCTCAAAAATAAAGAATGAAATGGTCAATAGCTAGGCAGGAGAGAACAGGTGGGACTTCCTGACACAGAGAGAGAGAGAAAAACTGGGAGGAATCTAGGTACCTGATTTCACCAGCAGACTCAGAGCAAGTTGGACGTGCCATAGTAAGAAGAGGTAACTAAGCCTCATGGAAGAACATAGATTTTTAAAAAAGGGGGGGGGCGAAGGTTTAAATTAATTTCATAATTAATAGTAAGTCTCTGTGTCATTATTTGAGGGCTGTTGGTCCAAAGGTAGTCTGACAAAAAGCTTGCTACAAATAATAATAGTAGTAATAACTAATAAATAGGGCTGACAAGATGGCTCAGTGGGTAAAAATGTTTGTTTCACAAGCATTCACTTCTTGGAACTCACACGGTTGAAGGAGAGAACCAACTCCCCCCACAGGCACTGTGGTCGGAACATGCCTACATTCAACACATATATTCAAGATAATTTAAAAAATAATAAGTTAAAGACAAAGAACTCTCACTTAGCCTACTAGGAGACACCGGTTCAATCTTGTTCTCGGAAGGAAGGGTTTTGGTTACAGTTGAATGGGAGAACATGCAGGGGTTGGCTGGCTACTCACACCAGGACCCCTGGGTCAGTCCACCCTGGGTCAAGGTCCAGGAGCCCAGGGCCTTACCACTTGAGGCAGAATCGGGAACTGCATAACCTCATCGTGTGGTCTCCCACCTCAGCACCTGCTCTTTCCAAGCTCAGAAGTATTCCATGTCCAAAGCCAAGTGAAACAGCCATTGTCTCTGCAACCCTGAGACCATACCCTGGACCCTCGCTGGCCAGATGACCATGAAACAACGTGTGGCAGCCAGATCCTTTGTCAAGTTACCCACCAGTCTGCCTCAGGCTTGTCTTCATGGCTACTCCAAGGGAAAGTGTGGGGAACATCTACTCCACACTCCTGTTAAGGCTCCCAGCAGCCCCTGCTCTCTTCCTGGAATATAACTGAAGCTGTTCTGTCCTTCAGGTTAATTATGGAGCTAAACCATCTAACAACTGGGGTTCACTGTGACCCCCTCATCGTTTTCTGAGGTCCATTTTCCTGTCTTAGCTTTGTATAGAAAAGGAGAAAGGTGAGGACGATGGCATATTCCTGTAATCCCAGCACTTGGGAGGGGAGGAAAGGAGGATCAGGAATTCAAGGTCATTTTCGGCTACATAATGAGTTGAGAGACAACCTGAGACAGGAGACCCTGGCTGAACACCCCCACACACACACACACGGGGGGGGGGGACACACAACAAAACAAAACAACAACCCACTAAACTAGAAACAGGTTATCTTTTTTTTTTTTTTTTTTTTTTGAAACAGGTTATCCTTATTGGAATTGGGAACGTGATTTTTCCTACCAAATATATGGTGCTTTTATACCAGCAACTGGTCACACCGTGTGGGGCAAAGACAGGTGCGGGCCAGATGTGTCCTTGGGCTGCCCAGGTGCGATGTCTGGCCTCTCTCCGCTCAGTGTACTCTAGTGGGTCCATTCTGCATGGGAGACCTTCCAAAGACTACTCCACGGCAGCTGCTGCAGGGGCGGGGCGGGGCAGGGCGGTGGCCAGTCCCAGGCCAGTGCTTTGACAGAGCCCTAACTGACTCTCTGGTGTTCTGTTAGCTTCTGGGGAGCTGCGGAGTGATGACTCAGCCCAAGCCCAGGGCGGGACCGGCCAGGGTGGGAGTAGGGCTGGGATCGATGGAAGGAGGAGGACCGAAGGATTCAGAGAGGGAGATGGGAGGGCACCGGGAGTAGGGGGAGTACAGCACGGCTCCTCCTGATTCTGGAAGCTGAGCCCTCATCGCAGGCCTGGTGAGGTGGAGAGCTCGGGAAGCTGCAGGCGAGCTGGGTACCACGCCTCATCTCCTTTCAGCCGCATCCCCGCCGGTTGTGCACGCGCCGCCCTGGCCACACCCCCAGCCCCCTGCCTTTGTCAGGGTGGACTGGGCCTCCCGCGGTGATCACCCGCTGCAGAGGCCTGGGGAGCCCGGCACCCCGGGGCGCGCTGCCTGAGGCGGTCTACACCGCGCACCCCGGGTGGGAACTGAAAGTGAAACGGATCTGCCTCCCGGCTGAATCTGGAAAGCACGGGCAAAGAAGTTTTCACAGCAATGTTTTTTATAATAAAGATGAATGGTTGGATTTGAGAACAGCCTAGTCTGCATAGTTTCAGGCTAGTTAGTACTACGTAGTGAGACCCTCTCTCAAAGTAAAATATAAAGTAGGAAAATTAAACTAATATTTAAAATCTTTTAGGTTAGGTGTGGCATTGCATGCCTTTAATCCCAGTAAAGGCAAGGCTATCTAGGAAAGGACAGCCTGGACTACTGGGAGGAGGTAGGGGGATTGCTGGGAATTTGAGGCCAGCATGGGCTATACTGTAAATTCAAGGTCAACTAGTGTTACATAAGCGTTTTAAAACAAAAATAACAAGAAAAAGATGAATGTGTCAAGGAAACATAGCATTTTGTGGATTTATTTATTTATTTATTATTTTTATTTTTTCCTGAGACAGGGTTTCTTTGTGTAGTCTTGGCTGTCCTGGAACTCGCTCTGTAGACCAAGCTGGCCTCAAACTCACAGAAGTCCGCTCGCCTCTGTCTCCTGAGTGCTGGGATTAAAGGTGTGCGCCACCACCTGGCAAACTATATATATATATATATTTTTTTATTTGCATGGGTGTTTTGTCTGCATGTATGTGTGTGTGTACCACTTGCACATGTGGTGTCTGAAGAGGCCAGAAGAAAGCACCGGATCCTCCTGAACTGGAGTTATTTATGGTTAGGAACTATATGGGTGCTGATTTCTTACTTTTTTTGAGACAGGATTTCTTTGCATAGCCTTGACTCTCCTGGAACTAGCTCTGTAGACCAGGCTGGCCTTGAACTCAGAGATCCACCAACCTCTGTCTCCCAAGTGCTGAGAGTAAAGGTGTGTGCCACTACTGCCTGGCAGGGTTTACAGGCTTTATGCCAACACACTGAAAAAAAAGAAATCTCTGGAGCTGGGTGGTGGTGGTGGTGGTGGTGGTAGTGGTGGTGGTAGGTGGGGGTGGGGGTGATAATGTGTGGGGTGGTGGTGGCTCACACCTTTAATCCCAGCACTCAGGAGGCAGAGGCAGGTGCATGTTTGTGAGTTTGAGGCCAAGTTCTAGGACAGCCAGAGCTGTGAAACTGAGAAACTCTGTCATGGAAAAACAAACAAACAAACTTTGTAAAACACCAGGAGAGAGATCTTGGTGGTTTCGGGCCAAAGTGCCCCACGGAGCTGGGGAGAGGGACTCACAAGGGGTGCTTGAAGCTGTCAGGACCCTGAGTGCGGGCCTGCGTATTGGCCAGGTCCCCAAGGGGCGAGTCTGAATGCTTACACAAACAAAAAATGCCAAACAAACCAACAAAATCTCTAGAGTGTGGTTGTGCATACTTTTAATCCTAGCACTTTGGGAGGCAGAGACAGGTGGATCTCTGTGAAGTTTGAGGCCAGCCTGGTCTACATAGTGAGTTTCAGGATAGCTTGGAACTGTAGAGAGACCCTGTCTCAAAACAAACCAACCGTTATGTATGTATGATGTATGTGAGTATATGCAGGTACCAGCACAAGCCAGAGGTGTCAGAGTACCCTGCAGCTGGAAGTAGAGGAAGTTGTAAGCTGCCTAACATGGGTGCTGAGACTCAAACTTGGGTCGTCTGGAAGAGCAGTACATGCTCTTAACTGCTGAGCCATCTCTTCAGCTCAAATTGTACTAGTTCAAATTATGTCAGCCTGGTACTGGCATAAAAACTGACATAAGGACCAATGGAATTGAATTGAAGACCCTGACATTAACCCACACACATATGAACACTTGATTTTTGACCAAGAAGCCAAAACTATACAATGGAAAAAAGAAAGTATCTCCAACAAATGATGCTGGCATAACTGGATGTCAACATGTAAATAGATCCATATCTGTCACCATGCACCATGCACCAAAACTCGAGTTCAAGTGGATCAAAGACCTCAACATAAATCCAGTTACACTGAACTTGATAGAAGAGAAAGTAGGAAGTACTTTTGAACGCATTGGCACAGGAGATCACTTCCTAAATATAACACCAATAGCACAGACACTGAGAGCAACAATTAATAAATGGGACCACTTGAAACTGAGAAGCTTTTGTAGGGCAAAAGACACAGTCAATAAGACAAAAAGACAGCCTACCAAATGGGAAAAGACCTTCACCATCCCCACATCTGACAGAGGACTGATCTCCAAAGTGTATAAAGAACTCAAGAAACCAGACATCAAAATACTGAATAATCCAATTAAAAAATGGGCTAAAGAGCTAAACAGAGAATTCTCAAAAGAAGAATCTCAAATGGCTGAAAGACATTTAAGGAAATGCTCAACATCCTTAGTCATCAGAGAAATGCAAATCAAAACGACTCTGAGATACCACCTTACACCTGTCAGAATGGCTATGATCAAAAACACTAATGACAGTCTATGTTGGAGAGAATGCAGAGCAAAGGGAACATTCCTCCACTGTTGGTGGGAGTGCAAACTTGTACAACTACTGTGGAAATCAGTATGGCAGTTTCTCAGAAAATTGGGAATCAATCTACCTCAAGACCCAGCCATACCACTCTTGGGCATATACCCAAGGAATGCTCAGTCATACCACAAAGATACATGCTCAACTATGTTCATAGCAGCATTATTCACAATAGCCAGAACCTGAAAACAACCTAGATGCCCGTCAACTGAAGAATGGATTAAGAAAATGTGGTACATATACACAATGGAGTACTACTCAGCAGAGAAAAACAACAACAGCATGAAATTTGCAGGCAAATGGATGGAACTAGAAAATATCATCCTGAGTGAGGTAACCCAAACCCAGAAGGACAAACATGGTATGTACTCACTCATAAGTGGATACTAGATATAAAGCAAAGAACAATCAGACTGCAACCCACAGAACAAGGGAGGCTACATAGCAGGAGGGATCCTAGGATGATTGTGGCTTATAGTAAGTTTTGGTTTTACTTAATTACTGGGCAAGCCTCAGTGAAACATTTCACTATTAGGATAAGAATTTATACTATATCAAGCTGATAATAGAAAAAAAAATAAATGAAAATGGAAAAAATGTTTTTGTATGTCTGTTCACATGTGTTTTGGAGGTATCTATCACTGAGTGAAGTGTGCATAGCTGTACTTTATATAAATAAGTGTATTAGTAGCTGTGTGCAAGTTTTGTGTACCAGGAGTGTGTATATGTACCTGTGTGTCTGTGTCTTGGGACACTCAGTGTTAAGTATGTGCATAAGATATCTGCAGGTTCCTGAGTTTGTGTTTGAATATATGTATGGTCCTAAATCTGCAAATTCAGATGTGTGTCTGTCAGTGTCCTTGTTAGGATCCACATATGTCTCTGTAAGATTGTGTTGCATTTGTGTGTGTGCTGTGTTCACATTCTGTGTGTGTGTGTGTGTGTGTGTGTGTGTGTGTGTGTTTGTTAGTAATAAAACTGAGGACTTTGAACATACTGGAAAAGAACTCTACCATACCACTGAGATTCACCTCCCCAGCACTATGTGCCTTGATGTATCTCTAGATCTGTCCATCTGCTATGATGTTCACATGGTGGGCTGCTCCCCAAAGTGGCTTTTGGGAGGTAGGTGGGGGACTGTGAAAGAAGGAGGAGGCCCTGCATAGGCTGCCAACTGAGTAAGGATGTAACAGGGATGAATGTCATGGGCTCAGTAGGACAGGGTCTTAAACACCAGGGCCTCCCTTGCACTCCTCTGTCCTGCTTCTGACTCTTCCTTAGCTTATCTTAGCACTCTTCTGTGGAGGATGAGGACGAATGCCCTCAGTGAAGGTTCCCAAATGTTTGAGGGACAGGACTGTGCACACGCCTGCCCAAAGCCCTTAAGAGGTACTGTGTCAGCCACAGAGTCAGGAGCCGTTACTAAGGGAGACAGGAGACATACCCCATGACTGTGCTTGCTCTTGGTGATAGACCTGATAAAGGGCCATAGGGTCCACAGGCTCCTGGCCTTCTCAGCTGCCTTTCACAGTGAACCAGGTCATTGGGATCGAACTCAGGTCCTCCCTCATGCTGTCGCCGTAGCCTCCCAGAATGAAGATCTATATTTGATCATACTTTATTTTTCAGAGCGCTAAGGCCTCAAGCATGCTAAATGAGTGTTCCATCCCTGAGTTGCTTCCCCAGCTCCTAACACAATTTTGAGCCACCCAAACAGAAAACTCATAGCAACATTATGTACACACTTCCTGGTTTTCACAGTCATCCTTGGATTCACAGGGGATGCCTGAGGTCAGCATCCAAGCCTGTTGGCCATCTCTGGATCTGAGCTGTGGACCTTGTTATAAGTGACTTTCTTTAGCCGGGCGGTGGTGGCGCACGCCTTTGATCCCAGCACTCGGGAGGCAGAGGCCGGCGGATCTCTTTGAGTTCGAGGCCAGCCTGGGCTACCAAGTGAGTTCCAGGAAAGGCGCAAAGCTACACAGAGAAACCCTGTCTCGGAAAAAAAAAAAAAAAAAAAGAAAGAAGTGACTTTCTTGGCTCAGCGAGAACACCAAGGAAAAGGGTCTGGCCCATGTGGTTCCATTTTATGCTGTAGGAGTTTATGTGATTTTATTTGTTTGTTTCTTTATTGTTTTTTTTCCAGACAGGGTTTCTCTATGTAACAGTCCTGACTATCCTGGAACTCCCTTTGTAGACCAGGCTGGCCTCAAACTCACAGAGATCCACTTGCCTCTGCCTCCTGAGTTCTGAGATTAAAGTTGTGCACTGCCCAGCTCATTTATTTATTGATTTTTAAGATAAGGTCTCTCTCTAAAGTCTTGGTGCTCCTGGAACTTGCTATGAAAACCAGGCTGGGGATGGAGAGATGGCTCAGAGGTTAAGAGCATTGACTGCTTTTCCAGAGGTCCTGAGTTCAATTCCCAGCAACCACATGGTGGCTCACAACCATCTGTAATGAGATCTGGTGCCCTCTTCTGGCCTGCCAGCATGCATGCAGACAGAACACTGTATTCATAATAAATAAATCTTAAAAAAAAAAAAAAAAGAAAGAAAAAAAAAAAAAGAAAAGAAAAGAAAAGAAAACCAGGCTGGCCTGGAAACCACAAAGATCCTCCTGCCTTTGCCTCTTAAGTGCTAGTATTAAAGTTTTTTGTTGCCACCCCAAGCATGATTTCATTTTTGTAAATAAAACAGTCTGGCTGAGTATGGAGGTCTATGCCTTTAATCCCTGCACTTAGGAGGCAGAGGCAGGTAGATTTCACTGAGTTTGAGATCAGCTTGATTCACATAGGGAATTCCTGGCCAGCAGACTACCCAGTGAGACCTTGTCAAAAAGGAAGGAAAGAAGGAAGGAAGGAAGGAAGGAAGGAAGGAAGGAAGGCAGGCAGACAAAAAAAGACAGAATATACATGTAGTTGGTTGTGGCACTGAATGCCTATACTCCCTGTGCTTCAGAGGCTAAGGCAAGAGAGTATCTAGTTAAAGGCCAACCTGGGCTAAACACCAGGACTCTGCTTAAAAAAAAAGTTAAGTTAAATTAAAATAACATATAAACCCGTTCAGTAGTGGGTGGCGCATATCTTTTATCCCAACACTCAGGAGGCAGAGGCAGGTGAATCTCTGAGTTCAAGGCCAGCCTGGTCTACAGGACAGACAACTACATGGTGAGATTCTGTCTCAAAAAAAAAAAAAAAAAAAAACAACACAAAAAACAAACCAAGACGAAACGAAGCAAAATGCGCGCGCGTGTGTGTGTGTGTGTGTGTGTGTGTGTGTGTGTGTGTGTGTGTGTGTGTGTAAGTTCCTGAGGCTTAACCTAAGGGCCCCTCAGCTGCCCCAGCCCTTCCAAAGCAGTGGGAGGGAAGTTCTTGGTGTGATCTAGGGCACACAGCCAAAAGACACAGGTCAAAATCTCTGAGGGTGTGTCAGGCAGTTAATGAACGAGAGTCACTTTATTTGTCTAGATTTGGTGATATTTATGGAGTTGGTAAGTTTCTTTTTCTCACCACACCCAGTTTACACTTACATTCTTCACCCCACCAAATCTTTGAGCCACTTAAGCTTCTAGGCACGGTTTCCACTCAGTTCATAGGCCTCAGGTGCTCCTGAACCGGGAAGAAGAGGTGAGATGTGAGAGCCCGAAGCCACAGATAGGGAAGGCCACACACCTTGTTTACTTTCTTCCCGTTGGCTGTCCTTTGAGGGCCTTTCTGAGGTGCTCCTGGGATTGATCACTGATGACCTTACACATGAGGTAAGAGTCTTTTTAAAAATTGTGTTATTGAGCCGGGTGGTTGTGCATGCCTTTAGTTCTAAAACTTGGGAGGCAGAAGCAGGTGGATCTTTGATTTTGAGGCCAGCCTGGTCTACAGAGTGAGTTCCAGAACAGCCAGGGTTACACAGAGCAACCCCGTTTTGAAAGAAAAACCACCACCACCACCACCAACAACATTGTATTATTGTGTGTGTATTCATGACGCATGTGTATGTGGGTGCATGTGTATGTGGGTACATGTGTCAAGGTGCACATGTGGAGTTTGTTCTCTCCACATGTATGTGGGTTCTGGGGATGGAATTCAGACAGTCGGGTTTGTAAGGCAAGCATCCTTACCCTTTGGACTATCCCACTAAGGAGTCAGGGGTTTAACACGGGCGCCCAGGCTGGTCTGGAACTGGTGACTCTGGCCATCGGCCTGCAGATAATGAGCCACACCTACCAGCACTATCTGGATGCTGATCCACTCCACCTCTTCCAGGAAGCCTCCCTGGAGTCTGGGGCCACCTTGGTCTCTTAGAGTTCATTGAATTCATGCCTCAGCTCCAGCCTTTCACCACGGTGGGGAGGTAAGGCCAGGACCCTCTTTGGAATATGGTTTCTCCAAAACTGGAAACTGACCTCTCAGGTTTCTGTCAGCGGTACAATTCTGTGACTAGTTTTTCAGACAGCTTGAGTTCTTCTGTCCCTTCTAGTCTGTGGCAGGCTGCACGCTTCCCCTGAGCACAGCAGGTACCCACAGCAGCGGCCCTCTTCCCTTGGGTTATTCCAACAGCACCCCCCCCCCCCCCCCCCCCGCCGTCTCCCGCTTCTTCCTGCACCTGCTCCACAGCCTCCTCTCCTCTAAGACGCCCGAATGATCAGAGGAGAGGTGAGAAGGTGTGGTCACACCCCGCGCAAGAGCCCTGCAGTGCCTTCTCCACATTCTTAAAATAAAGATGAAAATCCTATCCGGTGTGCTGGTGAGCAGTCTTAGAATCATAGCCTTTGGGAGGAGGCAGCAGAGTCAGAAGTTCCAAGTTTCCCTAGCAACATAGCAAGTTCAAGGCCAGCCTGGGCTACTGTGAGACCCTCTGGGCTGTGCCTGTGTTCCCACTCCCAAGGATACTCTTACCCTTGCTAAAACCTGCTCATCTGTTTCTGTCTTGGGACAGCATCTCTTCTTTAGAGAGAGCTTCTCTCTCTCTCTCTCTCTCTCTCTCTCTCTCTCTCTCTCTCTCTCTCTCTCATACACACACACACACACACACACACGACACACACACACACACACAGAGTTTAAATCGAGTATCCAGGAGGACATGCCCTGTCACCTGAATTAGGGCTGAGAAATGACATCAGCCCTAATTCCTGGAACCAGAAGTGATTTGGGAAAACTCACATTTTCAGGTGTGATCACACGGAGATTGTCCTGGACTCAGAGAACACCCTGCATGCAGTCACACATGTTCCTCGGCAGAGGCCGATGTGATGGACACTCGTGGGGCCAGGCAAGGTGGGGATGAAGCAGAGGGAGGCCTGGAGTCGCCAACGTGGAACATCGTACCGGCGTCACCAGGAGCAAATTTCTGGCTCAGGTCATCTCTGAATCCTGAGCCGTGTTGTCGACGCTGCTCACTGTCTAATTTACTCCTGATTTATTTATTCGGTTGTTCATTGTAGCGTGTGCCCGTTTGCGCATGTGCATGAGGCGTTCAGAGAAAGACTGGCAGAAGTTGGTTCTGTCCTTCCCACCTCATGTGTTCCGAGGATCAAACTTAGGTCATTAGGCTTGGCAGCAAGTGCCTTTACTGGCTAAGCCATCGTGCCAGGATTATTTATTTATTTATTTATTTATTTATTTATTTATTTATTTATTTATTTATAAACAGCATTGAAGTTTATTTTATTTATGTATTTATTATTTTTTTTTTAATTTGGATTTTTCAAGTCAAGGTTTCTCTGTGTAGCCCTGGCTGCCCTCTAACTTACTATGTAGATCAGGCTGGCTTCGAACTCACAGAAACACACCTGCCTCTGCCTCCCGAGTGCTGGGATTAAAGGCAGGTACCACCACCGCCCGGCTTATTAATTTTTTTTTGAAGCCACATTGAAGTTTATTGAGAGGAGCTTTTAGAGACAGATTTAAGCTCAGAGGTATATAATAAACAGAGTTGCTCTGGGAAAGAACACACCACAGCCATGAGTGTGAGAATACAGTGTGGGTTTCTCAGAGAAGAGCTGCCTATTTGTTTTTTTGAGACAGGGAGTTTTAGTCAGAGTTTTCTGGAGGAAAACAGCCAAGCGGTTGGGCATATATCAGAGTTTATTAACTGAACTGTAAAATAACGATGCTGCCATGTGTGGTGGCGCACGCCTTTGATCCCAGCACTCAGGAGGCAGAGGCAGGTGGATCTCTGTGAGTTCAAGGCCGTCCTGGACAGCAGAGTGAGTTCCAGGACAGCCAGGACTACACAGAGAACTCCTGTCTCAAAAAACCAAAAATTATTGTCAGGTCCCAAGGAAACCTGGGACAAGTCTCCCTCAGCACCTGTGGCTCCTCACAGCACTTCTCACCCGCCCCCCCAACCCTAAACCTCTCAAGCCCAGGAGCTTGTCTTCAACACACACCCCTGCCCGCTTCTCCTTCCTATAAAAACCTTCTGCAATGCACTCTCTTGGCCTCTTGACCCTTGGCTCCTCTCTTGGTCCAAGCGCCCTCTCTTCTCTCCTGTCTCTCTTCTCTCCTCTCTCTCTTCTCTTCCTCTCTCGCTCTCTCCCTCTTTGCCTCCTCTCATGGCCTGGTTCAGTCTGAACCCTTCCAGATGCCTCTGGCTGAACTCTCCTCATATCTACAATAAAACCTTCTCAGCCATACCTAGGACATTATGTCCTCATTTTCATTCAATATATAATTAATAATAATAATAATAATTGATAATAAATTAAAGTTTAACAGAATCTGTGAACTGTTGGTCCTATAACACTGCAAGAACAGCCTCACCCCTCGTCACCTGCTGTAAGACCCCTGTGTTATTTTAGACAAGGCAGAAAGATACTTGGGGACAGCAGTGGGCCTGAGGTGAACGGTCAAAAGATGAAGTTCTGCAGCTCCCTGGAGCAGTGATAACACAGTGCAAACTTGTTCAAAATGTATTGTGCTGGGCTGCTGTGGAACAGTTTCCTCAGTGACGAAAACATTCTGTTCCGCAGGAAGCTCCTAAAGCAGGAACAACATAGACTAGCTTCAGGAAGTCCCTGCAACTGATCAGATTTATTAGCCCCACCCCCTGCCAGAGTAAGTTCTAAATGCTGACAGTCTCTCTCAGACAAGCAAAGCTTCAAAGACTCTGAGACCAGACTAGCCTCCTGGAAGAGGTTTAGACCAATTAAGGCAGCTGGAAAGAAGACCCCCAGCCTGTTGAGCGGCTTTTGGGCAGTGTAGTGTGCTCCAGGTTCCAGCTTTGTGAGCTGTCACCCATGATGGGGGTGGGCTTTGGTGAGGCAGTTGTTGTTTCTGGTCCTGTAAGTAACCCCTCCCCCATACTCCTGTAAGTAACCCCATTAAAACTCATTGGTTCACCAAGATGGACTTTGGTGATATCCATACTTTGGTCTACCTTGCTCCCCATCTGGGGTGAGTAGACATGTGCATTGCATCTCCCCAGGAAAAGTTTTGTCACACAACATGTGCTCTTAAGATGGGTACATTTTAGTCAAGTGTGGTGGCACATGTCTTTAATCCCAGCACTCAGGAAGCAGAGGCAGGTGGATTTCTGAGAGTTTTAGGCTAGCCTGGTCTACAAAGGGAGTTCCAGAACAGCCCAGGCTGTTACACAGAGAAACCCTGTCCCAAACACACATACACACACACACACACACACACACACACACACACACACACAATTCCAGTACTGGGACTGGGGAGGTAAAGGCAGAGGATCAGGAGTTCAAGGTCATCCTAGCAAGTTGGAGGCCAGCCTGGGCTATAAGAGAGCTTATCTTACTAAAACAAACAACAACAAACAAGGCTGGAGAGATGGCTCAGCAGTTTAGAGCATTGGCTGATCTTTCAAAGAATTTGAGATCAGTTCCCAGCACCCATGTCAGGCAGATCACAACCTCCTGGTACTCCAGCTCTGGGGCACCTGATGCCCTCTTCTGGCCTCTTAAGGGAACTTCACACATGCACATTATTAAAAATAAAGCAAATATTTTTTTAAAAAAGGGAAGAGACTAGGCTCCATTTCTAGGCCCCAGTAAGGAAAAGAACCACTAAACAGTGTTCCTCTTTGGCTTTTCTTTTCTTGACAGGGTTTCAAGCATCTCATGCAAGGATGACCTCAAACTTGGGACCCTCCTGCCCCTACCTGCCAAGTACTAGGATTATAGGGATGTCCCAGCATGCCTGGTTTATGCAGTGTAGGTGGTTGAACCAGGGCCTTATGCATGCTAAGCAAACACTCTGTCAACTGACATACACCTTCAGACTTGACTTTTTTTTTTCCTTCGAGATAGGGTTTCTCTGTGTAACCTTCCTGGCTGTCCTTGGAACTCACTTTGTAGACCAGGCTGGCCTCTAACTCACTGAGATCAGCTTACTTTTGCCTCCCAAGTGTGGGGATTAAAGGCATGCACCAAGACTGCCCCCCCAGACTTGACTTTTTATCTTGATTAACTAATTAATTTTGAGACAAGATCTCACTACGTAGCCCAGGCTGGCCTGGAACTCACTATGTAGATTAGGCTAGTTGTCAACTCACAGGTACTGTGATTCAGTATGTGCCACCACTCCATGCTTTAATTTAAGGCAATAATTACTTTATTTTAAGATATTTATTTATTCGTTTATTATGTGTGCCTGTGAGTGGAGGTCAGAGGACAACTTATAGGCATTCTCTCTTCTACCATGTGGTTTCTGAAATGAATGATACCACGTGGAAAGGTCATGGTCACGACAGAACCCAGTATTAGTTCTAGAGCTTTATTAGGAGGAAGAGGGGTGGGGGAAGAACCAGGCCTGGGAAAGAGCATGTGCAGAGGGCAGAGAGAAAGATGGTGGGTAGCGGGGAGAGAGCAGAGCAGAGAGAGAGGGTGGAGTCTGCGTCCAGCTTTTTAAGGGCTCTGGACGAAGCAGGCTTACAGAGCTACACCAGGCATGCGCTGATTGCGTGACCACGCCACGCATGTAGTCGCCAGTGCACACTGATGATGTAAGACCCAAGACCCTTTGCTTAACTCCTGAACTGAGCATGTGCGGTCATGTAGCTGGAGTGAGGGCAGAATTCCAACAGGTTCCAGGGATAGAACTCAGTTGTCAGACTTAACAGTAGGCATCTTTACCCATGGAATCATCTTCCTGGTTCTGTTTTTTGTTTTTGGGTTTTTTTGTTTATTTTGTTTTGTTTTTGTTTTTGAGACAGGGTCTTTCTGTGTAGTCCTGGCTGTCCTTGGAGCTACATGTAGATCAGATTGGCCTTGAACTCACAGAGATCCACCTGCTTCTGCTTCTTTAGTGTTGTGATTAAAGGTGGGTGCCACCACTCCCTTTCCGTGGCTCTATTTTTAACTAAAAATTAAAATATATTTATTTTTACTTTTTAGGTACAGGCATTTTCCCTGCATGTATGTCTATGTACCGCTTGTGTGCCTGGTGCATGCTTGCCAGAAGAGGTTGCCCATCACCCTGGAAATAGTTACATGTGGTTATGAGCTGCCACCCCGGTGCTGTGAATCCAACCTGGGTCCTCTGGAAGAGCAGCCTATACCCTTAACAGCTGAGTCAACTCTCCAGCCTCTCTGTTTTTAATTAAAAAAAACAAAACAAAACAAACCCAAAACATTAAGTTGTTAAAAAGAAGTTAAGGTCAGTTGTCAAACACCAGCCGCTGAGTTGAAGTTTCCTGGGAACTATCTGGGCGGTAGGTTCCTGCCCACTGAGGACCTGGAGGCCATTTTTGTTTATTTTGATCAGTTTCCCGTGGGAGGACCTGGAGGCTCTGGGAGATAAGCAGTGTGCCTCCTGACATCTGAGGAGTCAGGTGACTTGGGCCTGCAGTGCCCTGAGCCTCAACACTGTTGGACTATATAGCCCCAGTTGAGAAAAATATCTCAGAATGTTAATCTGAGAGTAGAAAGAAAACACAGAGAAGTGGCCCCACGCTGGGCTGCAGGATCCTGTCTGGAAGATGGCTCTACAGGCTCGTTCATTTTCTGTCCTGTCTGCATCTATTACAGTCTAGTTGGTCCTCAGAGAGCAAGTCACACATTCTCCTGTGCAGGCGTGCATCTGTACTAGCAAAGGCTGAGCTCTGCCCAAGGTCTAGAGCCCTCTCTTCCTGCTCTTCTAAGCAGTGCTGGGTGCTTTCCAGGAGCCCCAAGCCCTCTAGGCCAGCTGGCGCATATCAGGCCACAGCAGCCCATCCATCTGGTCCTCCCAGAGAGGGTGGGTGGGTCCCTCCCAAGAATCAGCAGGCTCCCAGGTTCTACTGATAACAGGAGGTGGAGGCAGAGGATGGGAGCAGTTAAAGATCTCGAAGGTAGGGTCTGCAGTAGGGAGATGGGCAGTTGGAGCTTTTTGGGACAGGGGGGTCTCCTACCCCACAGAACAGACCTGTGTCTTTGAGCCCACATCTGTCTGCTGTGTGGTCTAGGCACAAGTCAGCCCCTCTCTGGTCCTCAGGTTCCTCTTGGATTTCCTGGTGGCAGCCTGGTTCTCTTAAAGGAAGGAGGCTGGGTCCAGACACCATCCTGACCATCTCTAGTGCCTAGGTGTCCCTGGCTCCTGGCTCCACCTGGCTCCACAAAGGACTTGCAGAGACACATTTGCACCCTCTGGCCCCCACATGCTCACATGCACAGCTGCCTGGGTACTGCAATACCTGGACAAGAAGGCCACTGGGGCTTGTTTACACATCCAAAAGTCAGAGGTCCCTGCCAGGGAGGGTGGGAGTAGGTGAGAACCTGCAGCTGTATTCATGAAGGCTACAGCCCCAGGAAAGGGTGGGAGTGTGGATGCCATTTCAGGGGCCTTGGGAATCTGTCTGGAATGTTTGTTTCTCCCCAGAAGATAGAGAGGACCCTCCAGGCCAATAAGCTGGACTTACGACCTCCCCATTCACCACTACCCACAACTTTTCATTTCCTATCTCCACATCCCCTCTCCCCTTTCTTTTCTTCTGGAGACAGGGTTTCTCTGTGTAGCCCTGGCTGTCCTGGAACTCGTTTTGTAGACCAGGCTGTCCCGGAATTTCTGGTGTAGGTTAGGCTGGTTTTAAATGTGCAGAGGTCTGTCTGCCTCTGCTGCTGAGTGCCGGGATTGTAGGACCTCGTTTACGTGGTGCTGGAATGGAAAGCAAAGACTTCCACCTGCCATGCGGGCACTCTGCCCAGTGGGCTCTATCCCAGACTGAGAGTTTGTCTTTGTGAGACAGAGTCTCGCTATGTAGCCCCGGCTAGCCTGGAACTTGCTAGGTAGGCTCCGTCCCCCAAGTGTTGGTGTGACAGGCTCTAGCCAGCACACCCGGCAGCCACTTCCCACATGTTGGTAATTACCTCCACCTCTCTGGTCTCCAGTTTCCTTATCTGTAGAATGGGAGAGCAGAGCTCATGCCTGAGTGGGTGCAGAGAGCAGCCAGGGCGTTCCAGTGTCAGGTGTGAGTGTGTGTGTGTGTGTGTGTGTGTGTGTGTGTGTGTGTGGTGTGTGGCGGGGTGGGGAGGTGGGTGGACTCATTTCCAGGAAGAGCTTCTAGTCTGGAAATCCCCACTCTTGTACAAGGACGCTTCACGCTTTCTGTCCTGTTAGCCATCAGGGTGTCACAGATCACAGATCGGGGGCTGGGAAGTCCACCTACTCTCCCCTGCCAGCCGGTTTTCTCAGCAGTCCCCAGTCCTCTCCCTGCGGCAGCCACATCCCAAAGCATGTATACTTCTCATGGGTCAAGGAAAGCCTCAAAGCAACTTGTGGGGGTGTCTGGTCTGGCTGTGGTCATGGGACTTGCACACTGGGACCTCCAACATGGACCCCAGCAGGAGGGAGGAGAGCCCTCCCTCCCTTCTCTACTTGGTTTGGAGTGCTCACTGCAGAGGAGGAGCCAGCTTCAGTTGAAAGCTAGCTCCAGCAGGGCGAAGCGGCTCACACACACGTCATCCTAGCGCTTGATTGTTATATTATTATTTTTTTAATTTCAGTGATTTTTACTCAGCACTTTCTTCTCAGGATTACTATCGCTGTCGAGATGGCCCAGTGGGTAAAAGGGCTGTCAGACAGGCCTGACAACCTCGAGTTCACATGTGGAGGAGAGAACAGAGTCCACAAAGCCATCCTCTGGCCTCCACACTCACGCACAGAAGAGTAAAAATAAATGTAATTTTATTTGTTTTGCTTTTTTTTTTTTTTTGAGACAGGGTTTCTCTGTGTAGCTTTGGTGCCTGTTCTGGATCTCACTCTGTAGCCCAGGCTGGCCTCGAACTCACAGAGATCCTCCTGGCTCTGCCTCCCGAGTGCTGGGATTAAAGGCGTGCGCCACCACTGCCCAGGTTTTTTTTTTTTTTTTTTAAACAAGCACTCTCTTCCTAGCCCTGACTGTCTTGGAACTTGCCCTGTAAACCAGGCTGGTCTTAGAGATCCTCCTGCCTCTGCCTCCGTAGTGTTGAGGTTAAAGGAGTGAACCACCATTGCCCAACATTAAATGTAATTTTGAAACAAGAATTTCTTCGTCCTCAGGTTGGCTGTACCCACACTTGGTCTTCTTCGGTCATTTTTCCCTTTTAAGTTGCTCTTTGTTATCGTCCACCTTTTAATTAAAAAAAAAAAAAAGTCTATGGGCCGGGCGGTGGTGGCTCACGCCTTTAAATCCAACACTTGGGAGGCAGAGCCAGGCGGATCTCTGTGAGTTCGAGGCCAGCCTGGGCTACAGAGTGAGTTCCAGGAAAGGTGCAAAACTACACAGAGAAACCCTGTCTCGAAAAACAAAACAAACAAAATTTATGAGCAAGTGTGTTGACCTGCATGTGTGCCTGGTGCCCTCAGAGGTCAGAAGAAGGTGTCAGAGCCCCTGGAACTGGAGATACAGATGTTGGTGAGCAGCTGTGTGGGTGCTGGGAACCTGATTCAGGTCCTTACACACTCACAGCAAACACTCTTAGCTTCTAAGCTATTTCTCTAGCTGCTCCCCACCCTTTTCCAGACAGGATCTCATATATCCCAAGCTGTTAGGCCCTTCTCTACTTGGTCAAGAATGACCTTGAACTCCTGACTTTCCTGCCCTCCCTCCAGAGAGTTGGGGTTATTGCTTGTCTCAGCGTGCAGGGTCTAGGTGGTGCTGGGGACGAAGCCAGGACTTCTGTAAGCAAGCACTTTACCCACAGACTATGTCCCCACCCTGCTTCCATCTTAATTTTGGTTTTTATTTCCTTTGCTTACATTTCCTTTTCTTACACCTTTCAAAAATAGCTTTTAAAGTCAGTTGTCTTAGTTCTGGAGATGAGTCAGCTTGAGCCCTTGCAGGTGAGGGGCTTAGGTGTGCCTTGCTTCATGGGAGGAAGTTCATGTCATGTTTTAAATCAGCTGCTCCCTTGAGCTTCACACCACATCCCACTCAGTCTCGGGAGTCAGGTGTCGTCTGCTTTCCAATTTACCCAGTATTTCCTCAGCTTTCTCCTCCAGCCCCGAGCAAAAGCCAAACACAAGATTTCTGTAGGGTGTGGTGACTCAGGGCTGTAAACCCAGCTCTGAGGAAGCTGAGGCGGGAGGATTGCCACAGGTTGGAGGCCAGTGAGCCACACAGGGAGACCCTGTCCAGTCACACCAAATGTTTAACTCACCTGCTATACTTTATAGCTCTGTCATCTTGGGGAGTGACAACTTCTAGCCTGTTCCCTGCTTTGTAAACTAGCGCTGACACTCTCATGGACATGAGAGTACACATAACTATGTCTCATCAATTGTCTGTTTCCGAACAGCATCCCTTAAATGCTTAGGGAAACGGGGCAGGAATAAATTTTCACCTAAACAAAACCAAATTTAGGTGTTGAGAAGCCTCATCTGCCTGTCTTTGCTGCCACCTACTGGTCATACATGATAAAGCACATGTGTCAAGGCTTGTCAATATCTCCTTTTGTTGTTGTTGAGACAAGGTCTCACTCTGCAGCTCTAATTATTCTGGAACTCACTCTGTAGACCAGGCTGGCCTTGAAATCAGAGATCCACCTGCCTCTGCCTCCGGAGTGATGGGATTAAAGGCATGCGCCACCATGACTGCTTTGCTTGCTTAAAAATTTTTTCAATGATTTATTTTGGTGTGTGTGTGTGTGTGTGTGTGTGTGTGTGTGTGTGTGTGTGTGTGTCTGTGTACAGGTGCCTGAGGAGGCCAGAAGAGGGTGTCTGATGCCCTGGAGGTACAGGTTGTGAGCCGCCCTACGCAGGTGTTAGAAACTGAACTCAGGTCCGCCACAAGAGCAGTTCATGTTCTCACTACTGTCCAACCCCTTTAAAATAAAAACGTATTATTAGTCTTTCTTTTTGAGGCAGGGTCTCTCTATGTAGTGCTGGCTTTCCTCTGTGTAGACCAGACTTGCCTAGGACTCACAGGGATACAGAAATCCACCAGCCTCCACTTCCCCAATGCTGGGACTAAAGACATGAACCACTACATTCAGCTGACCTTGAACTTCTGATTTTCCTTCCGCACTTACACTCAAGTACTGTGTATTTATACTCCCCACACACACACACTTACACTCAAGTACTGTGCATTTATACTCCCCACCTCTTAGTTAGGTATCCCCCCGCCCCAGTTAGGTTTCTATGGCTGTAATAAATACCACAACTTGGGAGGAAAGGATTTATTTCAGTGTCCAACTCTAAGGTCACACTCCATCAGGAGGGAAGCAAGGTTGGGAACTCAGGGCAGGACCCTGGAGGCAGGACGGTGCAGAGGCCGTGGAGGAATGCTGCCTACTGGCTCCCTCACCTTTGGCTTGCTTACCTGCTTTCTCGTAGAATCTGGGAACACTTGCCGGTGGTTGGCACAGGCACTCTGAGCAGGGGTGTGGGGCCTTCCCACTTCAATCAGTAATCAGGAAAATGGCAGACTTGTCTACAAACCAAGCTTTAGAGGCATTTTCTCAATCCCTTCTTCTCATGGGATTCTAACTTGTGTCAAGATGACAACAAACAAATAATTAAATAAATAAACTGGCCAGCACACACCCGCAGTAAGAAACTAAAAAACTGTAAATATCTTTTTTTTTTTTTTTTTTTTTTTTTGGTTTTTCGAGACAGGGTTTCTCTGTGTAGCTTTGCGCCTTTCCTGGAACTCACTTGGTAGCCCAGGCTGGCCTCGAACTCACAGAAATCCGCCTGGCTCTGCCTCCCGAGTGCTGGGATTAAAGGTGTGCGCCACCACCGCCCAGCAAAAACTGTAAATATCTTAATAAACTCCAAGTCTTCTTTGAAACTATAGAAATGAAAAATAAAAAATCAGGACAGAGCCAGGGGGGCGGGTTACGCTTATAATCTCAGCACCTGAGAGGTAGAGGCAGGAGAACTGCCTTAAGTAAAAGCAACCTGGCTTGGAATTTACTAGTTCCAAACCAGCCAGGGCTAAGTAGCAAGATCCTACCTCAAAAAATAAAAACAAAGCCAGGTGGTGGTGGTGCATGCCTTTAATCCTAGAACTGGGAGGCAGAGATCAGGCTGGTGTACAGAGTGCTTTCCAGGACAGCCAGGGCTACACAGAGAGACTTGTCTAAGAAAAACCAAACCAAAACCATACACACACACACACACAAAGGAAAAGAAAGAAAGAAAGAAAGAAAGAAAGAAAGAAAGAAAGAAAGAAAGAAAGAAAGAAAGAAAGAAAGAAAAGAAAGAAAGAAAGAAAGCAAGCAATCCAACCTATCAACCAACCAACCAACCAAAAACAAGCCGGGCACAGTGGCACAGAATCATAATGTCAGTCCCGGGGAGGCAGAGACAGTTGGATGTCTGTGAGTTGGAGGGTAGCTTGGTCTACACAGTGAGACCCAGTCTCAAAAGAACCAAAGAAACAAATCAAACAGAACCCCCCAAATCAGCCAGTCATGTAGACATTGCCAACTGCTTTGTAAACAGGAAACGCTGCCCACCTTTGGCCTGGCTTCCTCCACAGTGTGGGGGATGGGAGGTAGGGGTGAGTATGTCGGGGGTGGGCTAGCCTCTGCTTTGGCCCACTCCTCTCTCTGTGAGACTCTTATGGCCCTGTCTTCCTAGGGCCTGGAACTCAGAGACCTTCAGACACACATTCCCCGGGCTAGACCACTGTGGTTTGAATGTGGACTGTCCTCGTGTATGTGGACACTCATTCGGTCCCCAGCTGTCGCCGATGTTTGGAAAGGATGTAAGCCTCTTGGGAGGAAGTGAGTCACTGTAGCCTTACAGGTTCCAGGCCCACCTTCTTTGACAGAGCGTTCTGTTTCCTGGTCAGAGAAGATGTAAGAAAGAAGGCTTGTTGTAAGCTCTTCACATCATAGGGAAGGGCTTAGAAATAAGCTGAGCCGGCCAGCAGAAATAAAACCTTCCTCCTTTAAAATAATAATAAAAAATGTCGGACGGTGGTGGCACACGCCTTTAATCCCAGCACTCGGGAGGCAGAGCCAGGAGGATCTCTGTGAGTTCGAGACCAGCCTGGTCTACAGAGCGAGATCCAGGACAGGCACCAAAACTACACAGAGAAACCCTGTCTGGAAAAAAAAAAAAACATAAAAAGAAAAATTGAGGCCAAGATTAAGTCGGGCGGTGGTGGCGCACGCCTGTAATCCCAGCACTCGGGAGGCAGAAGTAGGTGGATCTCTGTGAGTTCGAGGCCAGCCTGGTCTACAGAGCTAGTCCAGGACAGGCTCCAAAGCTACAGAGAAACCCTGTCTTGAAAAACCAAAAAAAAAAAAAAAAAAAGATTATTTATTTTACCAGGAGTGGTGGCACACGCCTTTAATCCCAGCACTAGGGAGGATGAGGCAGGTGGATCTCTGAGTTTGAGACCAGTCTTGTCTACAGAGTGAGTTCCAGGACAGCTAGGACAGACACAGAGAAACCTTGTCTCAAATACCCCCCACTCCCCCAAAAAAGATTATTGACTGTTTATGGATGATTGCTTGCACAGTATATATATGTGCCACCAGGGTCCTCAGAGGCCAGAAGAGGGTGTCAGACCCCTGGAATTGGAGTTACAGACAGTTGTGAGGTGCCGTGTTGGTGCTAGAAACTGAATCCAGGTCCTTTTCGAGAACAGCAAGTATTCAAGTACTCCTAACCTCTGAGCCATCTCCTCAACCTGTTTTATTTTTAACTCGTGTGTGTGTGTGTGTGTGTGTGTGTGTGTGTGTGTGTGTGTGCATGTGTGTGTGTGCGTGTGTGTGTGTGTGTGTGTGTGTGTGTGTGTGTGCATGTGTAAGTTAATTGCCCATTCAGGCCAGAAGAGGGCATTGTACCCCATCCCCTGATGGGGTACAACTAAACTTGAGTCCTCTACAAAAGCAGCAAGCCTCCCTTAACCACTATAAACCGTCTCTCCTCAGTTTCTTTCTTTGTTTCTTTCTCTTTCTTTCCTTCCTTCCTTCCTTCCTTTCTTGGAAGATTTATTTATTCATTCATTACATATACAGTGCTCTGTCTGTTTGTATGCCTGCAGGCCAGAAGAGGGCATCAGATCTCATTATACATGGTTGTGAGCCACCATGTGGTTACTGGGAATTAAACTCAGGTCCTGTGGAAGAAGAGCAGCCTTCACTTCTGACCTCTGAGCCATCTCTCCAGCCCCGCTTCCTTCTTCTTTTCTTTTTTTTTTTTTTTTTTTTTTTTTTTTTTTGAGACAGAGTTTCTCTGTGTAGCCCTGGCTGTCCAGAAACTCATTCCATAGACCAGGCTGGCTTTGAACTCAGAGATCTGCCTGTCTCTGCCTCCTGAGTGCTGGGATTAAAAGTGAGTGCCACCACCACCGCCCAGCTCTGCTTCCTCCTTGATATTCTTCTTCTTTCAGTGTTCCATGAGGGCAATGGAAAGAAAATAAACGACAGCAGCTTTTGATGTCAGTTTGTGTTCTTTGTCCAGGCATCCAAAGTCACTTTGATACCCAGGACGACACTGGTTACAGAAAGAATGCCCATATATGACCTGTGCCCCGATAAAACATCCCAATTAGGGCTGGAGAGATGGCTCAGAGGTTAAGAGCACTGGCTGTTCTTCCAGAGGTCCTGAGTTCAATTCCCAGCAACCACATGGTGGCTCCCAACCACCTGTAATGAGACCTGGTACCCTCTTCTGGCCTGCAGGGATACATGCAGACAGAACACTGTATACATAATAAATAAAAGTAAATATTTAAAAAAACAACAACAACAAAAAATCCCAATTACTCCTGTCCAAAGACAGGATATAGGTCACTTTTCCTGTTGTATCAACAAGGAAACCGAGGCATGGACAGATGAAGTAGTTTGCTATGAGTCAAGCAGTTCCAACAGCAGGAAGACGACATGTCTCCCCTGTTCCCTCCCCGTCTGGATGTCAAGTCCACACAGTGACTTTTAGTCCTGTCCCATCCCCTTGCCTCTCCAGCAGCTTCAGACAGTTCAGGAGTGCCCTTCCATTGTACAGGCCTGGGCCAGGGAGCACACCATTGTAGAGATGCAGAGAATAGTCTAGCTCTATTCTTAGGGGCTATTTTTCCCTTAGGTGTGGGAATTTTATCAGATGTAGATATGGACCTTCTGAGTCTCAAGACCTTTGCCGTGGGCCAGGAGGATGTCATGTTAGCAGCAGTCCCTGGGGATGCAGGTAAACTGGAAGGTTTGGGGTCCTCCAGCCTGTGATCTGGAGCTTCCTAAAGGACCAGACAGGGGCTTCAGACACTGCTCCATCCCACCAGGCATCCAGGAGCCTTTGGGCTGAGGAGATACTCACTTATCTCAAGGTGTTGTGCTGAGCACTCAGCAGTGAGCTGATCAAGCTGTGCCCTGCCTTGGACTTATCATCTCCAGGGAGACAGGAAGTCACTCTCCGGCAGCCCAGGAAGACAGGCACAGAGAGGGAGAGAACCAGGACCATGGAAGGTTCCAGATTCCACCTAGAGTGTCATGTAGGCTGAACTCCGTGAGAGAGGGCCTGGTGGTTAATAATGGTTGACAGAATCTAGAACTACCTGAGAGACAAACCTCTGGGCATGTCTGGGAAGGAGTTTCTACATTCGGCTAATTGAGGTGCGAAGACCCAGCTTAACTGTGGATGATATCGTGTGTTGGTCCTCAATGGAATACACAGAAGGAAGAAGTGAGCAGGGCACCAGCATCCATCTCTCTCTGCCTCTTGATTGTAGACACAACGTGACCAACTGCCTTAGGTCACTACATTGTCCTTGATGTGCTAGACTGTGGAGGATGGTCAGGGTCGTGGATAGTCCCTAAAGCATTGCCAAGGAGGATGTGGCCACTGGGAGCAGGGCGTAAGACTTACACAAGACAGGACAAGATGGAGTCACCTTAGCCAATTCAGTCCCTAGGATTGTGAACCAAAATACCCCCTCTTTTTTGGCGGGGAGGAGTTAGGGTTTCTCTTTGTAGTCCTGGCTGTCCTGGAACTTGCTCTGTAGACCAGGCTGGCCTTGAACTCACAGAAATCTGGAGTGTGCCCCCACTGCCCAGCAAACCCTCCCATTTTAAAGTTGCTTTTCGTCAGGGATTTTAGTGCATCATTGAACAAAGTAATTGAGAGAAGGATTGAGGAATTGAGGCGAGTCCTTCACAGACTTCAGTGTGTGGATTGGACCTTCAGAGGCAAGAAGAGGTAGAAAAGATCGTGTTTTATTGGTTTTGTTTGTTTGTTTGTTTTGGTTTGGTTTTTCAAGACAGGGTTTCTCTGTGTAGCTTTGGAGCCTTTCCTGGAACTCACTTTGCAGCCCAGGCTGGTGTCGAACTCACAGAGATCTGCCTGCCTCTGCCTCCCGAGTGCTGGGATTAAAGGTGTGTGCCACCACTGCCCGGCTGTTTTACTGTTTTTATTTAAAATTTAAAGTGACACTTTTTTACTTATTTATTTGTGTATATGTGTAGGTACATGTGAGCTACAGCAGGCATGGATAGAGGTCAGAGGACGACTTCTGAGAGTCAATTCTCTTCTTCCATCACGAGGGTCCTGGGAATCAAAATCAGACACCAGGCTGGGCAGCAGGGGTCTATACCCCCCCATCCCACCCCCAGCCTTCTCAATGGTCCTAGTCTATCTTTTGAGACAGAATCTCACTATGTAGCCTTGGCTAGCCTGGAACTCACTATGTAGCCCAGGCTGGCCTTGGATGTGCAGCAATCCTCCTGCCTCAGCTTCTTGAATTTTGGGATTACAGGTGTGAGCTATCACACCTAATTCTTAGACATTGTTTTAGGGTTTTCTGTTAGCCTGGGGGACTTATTTAAAAAAACAAAACAAGATTTTATTTGGCTCCTGGTTCTTGGGAAGTTCCAGAGCACAGTGACGACATCTGGCAAGCATCTGGTGAGGCCTGGCCTGTGTTACCAGGTAGACAAAGCAAGCCTTCCTATCTGGTAGAGTCACTTCCACATTCCCTCATCAACTTGAGAAAGGGGTCAACTCGTTTGTGAATCCAGTCATCTCCCAGAGGCCTCAATTTTGCCGACACCATTGAAGTAAGGCTTTGGGGTTTCGATCTCCACACATATTTGGAGGAGATCCAAATACACCCAGACCTATCAAGAGACTTCCCATGAAGAACTGTCCTAAAAGATGGTGGAGGTAGAGCACTCATGGCCTGTAGTTGGCATCCTGAGGAACAGATGAGGCCCTGGTGTGGCTCAAGTCTGAGACTGTGGGTCAAGAGCCAGGAGCTCCGATAGCTAAAGTTCCAGCCTATGCTTGAGTGCGTGCGTGTGTGTGTGTGTGTGTGTGTGTGTGTGTGTGTGTGTGTGTGTGTGTGTGGTCATCAGGAAAAGAGTTCACAGAAAGACTTTTTGACTCACCTTAGGGTCTACTCAGGCTCCCCTGGGTTGGAGGAGCCCACCACAGAGGGAGGTAGCTGCTTTTCTTAGTCACCAATTCCCATGTTAGTACCATCTCACAGTCTCAGCAGAAGTGATGTTTAACCAAGTTCCTGGTCACTAAGCGGCTGTCAGGCTGACACAGATTCCACCCACACGATGCTGTTGGGCCTTGTGGGAAAGAGTGCAAAGCTTCGTCACGTCGCTAGGCTGGGCCTTCCTTACCAGGGAGGAAAGGCGCAGTGCACTCTGGGAAGCCTCCAAGCGTCTTTCCTGGAACCCATGGACCTCTCGGTCTAAGTATTCTCCCTGGAGTCCTGGCAGCCCCTGGCAGTTCAGGTGCTTGCTTCAGACAGGCCATGGGAGCTGGAGTCCCTCCCGACCACCTCCTGACATTTACGAGGTGCGGCTGAAGTGGGCAGCTCCGAACCCTGAAGGAATGTTAATTGGCTAAAGCTGCTGCTCGTGCCCAGCTTCACCAGATCCATGACATTGTTCTAACTTGTTGGCCCCCCAGGAGCCTGGATGGGCGGAGGGAGCCAGAGGTGGGGAGGGGTTATGCATGGGGCAGGGTTTCACAGATGGGCAGGTAGGCCCTTCCTCTCAGGGCCAGGCTGCGGAGGATCTGGACAGGGACTAAAGCACAGAGGTCAAAAGCAAGGTTCTGGTGTCTGGTTCAAGACCATCTCTGCCCAGTTTGGCTTCATAATCCCAGACAGACTCGTCTCACGTTTTTTTTGAAGAACACTCACCCTTCTGAGCTATTCTGAGAGAAAAAGGAAGTACCAGGATTTGGGATGAACTAATCTCAGAAAAGGTGGGGACCGGGTCAAGTTTGAAGACATACTGGGGGTAAGTTGTGCCTGGCCAGGCCACTCCAGAGAGTCTGCCTTGACACTTACATAAAGAAGCCAGCCGGGTGGTGGTGGTACACGCCTTTAATCCCAGCACTCAGGAGGTAGAGGCAAGCAGATCTCTGTGAGTTCAAGGCCAGCCTGGTCTACAGAGTGAGTTCTAGTACAGGCTCCAAAGCTACACAGAGAAACCCTGTCTCAAAAAACAAAACAAAACAAAAAGCCAGACCAGAGGCCAGGTGCCCAGGGTGTCGGGGCAATCACTGGACCTAAGGGCTTCAGAATCTAGCCTGGGGCTGGTGGGACTCTTGGGGTAAAGCTCTTCTGGAAACACTGGAGTCTGAGGAAGTCAGCTCCGCTACCTGAGGGAGGAGCATGGGAAGAGAGCCAGGAGATCCAATGGGGAGGCTGGAAGTATGTGTGGTCTCCTCACCTGCTCACAACAGCACACACCCTGAAGTCAGAACACCACAGTCCTAGCTCGGTGTTGTGGCGCACTCCACTAATCCCAGCACTTGGGAGGCAGAGGCAGGTGGAGCTCTGTGAGTTCTAGGCTAGTGAGATCATGTCTCAAGAGAGAGAGAGAGAGAGAGAGAGAGAGAGAGAGAGAGAGAGAGAGAGAGAGAGAAAGAGAGAGAGAGAGAGAAATAAAAACACACAAACACTGGGTCGCAGTTGGTAGATCGCTTTCCCAGCATGTATGAAACTCTGGGTAAGAGGCCCCAGCTTGGAACAAAGGCAGCTTGGTGATGCACACATGTAATCTCAGCATTTAGAAGGCAGGAAGGGGCATCTGAAGCTCCAAGACATTCTTGGCTACATCCCAGGCTAGTGTGGGATGCATGAGAGTCTCAAACACAGAAAATCCTCAGTTCAAACTCTCCAGATCAGAAAAATGCTCCCCGCCCCCCAGACAAGAGTTTCTTTGTGTAGCCCTGGCTGTCCCGGAACTCTCTCTGTAGACCAGGGTGGCCTTGAACTCACAGAGATCCGCCTGTCTCTGCCTCCAGAGTGCTGGGATTAAAGGTGTGTGCCACCACAGCCCAGCTCAGGAAAAAAAAACAAAAGTTCTTAAACCATCAGAGGTCTTATGTGTGGGGGTGTTTTGCTGCTTGTAGGTCTGTGTGCCAAATGGCTGCTTAGTGCCCGAGGAGGCTACAAGAGGGGTCAGATGCCATGGAACTGGAGTTACAGAGATGTGAGTTGCCATGTGGGTACCGGGAACCAAACCCAAGTCCTCTGGAAGAGCAGCGGATCATAACTATGGACCCATCTCTTCATGCCAACCATCTTGCTGGCCCTGTTTGTTTATTTCAGACAGAGTTTTGCTGTGTCTCACAAAATGGACTTCA